>NC_037668.1:43071550-43139939 GCF_003255815.1 Theropithecus gelada
GGAAGGAAGGAAGGAAGGAAGGAAGGAAGGAAGGAAGGAAGGAAGGAGAGAAGGAAGGAAGGAAGGAAGGAGAGAAGGAAGGAAGGAAGGAAGGAAGGAAGGAAGGAAGGAAGGAAGGTAGGAAGGAAGGAAGCAAGGAAAGGGAGGGAGGGAGGGAAACATTTACCTGTCACCCCCTTGCACTTTTGTCCTGAGACACCTCTGGGAACCTGGGTGCCTTGCCCAGAAAGCGGCCCCCAGGGACTCAGCTTCATGGGAACCCGCACAGTGCAGGCACAGGTGGACTTCACAGTCAGCTGGATTTGATTATGAGTCGGTGCCGCTTACCGGCTGTGTGGCCCAGGGCAAATTACTTACCCTGTCCAGGACTCTGAAATGGTGGGGCGGGATCATTCCTTGATGGGTGGCGGTGAGGATCGGGTGAGTTTAGGAATGCACCTGATTCATGCTGAGTATCAGCTGCTGCTGACTTCATGATAGCTACTGTGGGGACTGCCATTCTTGTTACCATTATGCTTCTTACCCTGCCTTGTGTATCACTTAACATCCTTTCTTCTTTTTCCCATCAGCTCTCTCCAGCTGGGCAGCCCTCCTCCCTGCTCCCCTGCCTTTATGCCTCATTTGCACATTGCTTTTTGTCTTTCCTGAGTGCACAGTCTAAAAGATCCCTGGTGCTCTGTTGAAACAGGAGCCTGACACCCTTTGACCTTGGTCCGTGGGGAGGTGGCCTGAAACTCCCTCCCAGGCAGGACAGGAGCAGGGGCTCAGCGCCTTTCTTCCTACCCCCACTGTCTGGGACTGGAAATTGTGACAAAAGTGATTGTGGGCTGAAACTTGGCCGAGAGAGCCCCTCTGAATCCGTCCTTTGTGATGTGAATGTAGCACAGCCCGGTGGAACGGGGGATCCCTTTTCCAATTATGCAGCTTGGCAGGAAGAGGTCGGTGCAGGGAGAATGCTCAAGGAGCTCCTTTGTCGCAGGGGTTGGTAGCACTGCCAGCCGCCTCCGACTGGCAAGCCCTCCTCCCACTAAAGCCAACTGGGCGGGGCGCTTCTGCAGCTGCACCTTCCGGGGCCGTAGCACAGAGCTCAGTGGCCTGCGTGAGGATCTAGATCCAATTCCCGGTTTCTAAACTGTGTCCTGGAGAGTTTTTCTGCAATTCAGCGAGAAGAGGCAGCGGAAGGCCCAGCCATCAATGCTTGGGCCCTTTACCCCGTTTCGGCCGGGGCAGCACTGCCTTCCATTGTCCCATCTTATTTCAGCCGTTGTCTTCATGTTCAAGTTCTTGGAGACTCAATCCAGATGTGCCTGGCTGTGATGGCCCCACTCAGGTCTCAGCTACTCTGATGTCTGGAGCTGGGTCTACCTCCCCGGCCCCCACTCCTCCACACCCAGCGCACGGCCCCTCCCTGCCAGCTCTGGTTGGCCAAGGGTGTGCACAGGAGTGGAAAGAGCCTCCGCCCAGCGTGGAGCGGTAAAGCTAAAGGCTTCCATGTTCCCCTGCTGACTTCCACCTGCAAAGGCCAAGCAACCGCTGAAACCTCCGGCCCCACCCAGGAATACTGATACAGTCACTTTCTCAGGTCACAGTGGAAATCACATTTATTCTGCATATTTTTCTCATGTTGCCAGCAAATGATT
The DNA here is from genome assembly GCF_003255815.1 of Theropithecus gelada. Lineage (NCBI taxonomy): Eukaryota > Metazoa > Chordata > Mammalia > Primates > Cercopithecidae > Theropithecus > Theropithecus gelada. The sequence goes on from NC_037668.1 coordinate 43,073,191, forward strand.
TGCATACAGATATAGGATTTGGGTATCCAGATCTTCCTGCAAGTTAGCTTTGATTAATCCTCTCCCCTTCAGACTTGGACTGGGATTTTCCCCTCATTGATATGAGACATTGGTTAAACTTTTAAACTTGCCGGATATTCATTTGTTTGTTCTATAAATATCTACCAAGTACCTGTTAAGTTCCTGGCATGCGGTGCTGGGGACTGGAGCAGGCAATGAACAAGACAGACAAGAAGCGTGTTTCAGGGAGTTCATACTCCAGTAGGGGAGACAGGGAGCCAACAAGAAAGCAAAAATGAGATTATTACTGACTGCAATGCGTTATCATCACCCATGGGAAGGAAAGGCAAGGAACCAAGCTATACTTGGGTCCCCTGAGGGAGGGGGCATTTGTGTGAGGGGAGGGGGCATTTCCACTGAGTGGTCAGAGAGATGCTCACTGAGGAGGTGGCATTTGAGCTGAGAGACAGAGGTCCCTACTAAAAAGTAGCCAGATAGCCAGGCATGGTGGCTTATGCCTGCAATCCCAGCACTTTGGTAAGGCCGAAGCAGGAGGATCGCTTGAGGCCAGGAGTTCAAGACCAGCCTGGGCAACACAGCAAGACCCCATCTCTACAAAAAGATTAAAAATGAAAACATTAGCTGGGTGTGATGGTGTGCACCTGTAATCCCAGGTACTTGGGAGGCTGAGGCGGGAGGATCACTTGAGCCCAGGAGTTCAAGGCTGCAGTGAGCTATGGGTGACAAAGAAAGACCCTGTCTCCAAAAATAATTTTTTAAAAAATTTTAAATACAGAAATAAATAAATAAGTAGCCAGATAAGAGAGATAGGCGGAAGGGTGTTTTCAAGCAGCAGGTATAGCAAGTGCCAAGGCCCTGTGGTAGGAAGTAGTTGGTGCCACTGAGGAGCAGAAAGGAAACCACCGACGGCTGATGAGCAAGAGATATGAGCTGGGACAGCAAGACAGGAGCCTCATCCAGGCTGGTGGGGCTTGAGGGTCATGGCTGAGGAGTTTGGATTTTATGCTAAGAGTAATACGTACACATCGATGGGCTTTTGGACATTCTTGTTACAAACTATTTCAGTCATTCCAAAGAGTATATATAAGATATATGTGAATTGTAAGGAATGGTATAATAAAACGCTCGTGTCCCCTTTACTGTTCCCCTCTCCAGTACCATTCTTCACTCTTCATTTCTCCAGGAGGTAGTGTGTGTGTCTGTGTGTTTGTTTGAGACAGGGTGTCATTCTGCCGCCCAGGCTATAACAGTGGCGTGCTCAAGGCTCAGTGCAGCCTTGATCTCCTAGGTTCAAGCAGATCCTCCCACCTCAGACTCCCAAGTAGCTGGGACTACAGGTGTGAGCCACACACTGGGCTAATTTTTATTATTATTATTTTTTTTTTGTAGAGACAGGGTCTTACTCTAGTGCCCAGGCTAGTCTCGAACTCCTGAGCTCAAGTGATCCTCCCACCTTGGCCTCCCAAAGTGCTGGCATTACAGGTGTGAGCTACTGTGCCTGGCCAGAACGTAGCCTGAATTTGTCCTGAATTTTAGTTTATAGTTTTCACATTTCTTCCTAATACTACAAAAATAGAACAGTAATCGTTTGGTTTTGCCTGGTTTTGAACTTCATTTAAGTGGACTTCTGCCGTGTGTATTCTTCTGCAGTTTGCTTTTCTATCCAACATTATGTTTGTCAGGATCATCCTCACTGGTGCACGCAGCTGCAGTTTACTCACCTTCACTGCTGCGTACGTAATAGTCCACAGAGTGACACTGTTGTGGTTTATCCTTTCTCCTGGGACCAATTTCTAATGTTGAACCAAACCCTGCATTCTTGAGATCAACCCAACTTGATTATGATGTGTTATCTTTTTTAAAAATATGGCTGGGCTGGGTGCTCACGCCCATAATCCCAGCACTTTGGGAGGCCGAGGCAAGCGGATCTCCTGAGGTCAGGAGTTCAAGACCAGCGTGGCCAACATGGTGAAACCCCGTCTCTACTAAAAATACAAAAATTAGCCAGGTGTGGGGGTGTGTGCCTGTAGTCCCAGCTACTCGGGAGGCTAAGGCAGGAGAATTGCATGAACCCAGGAGGCGGAGGTTGCAGTGAGCTGAGATCGCACCACTGCACTCCAGCCTGGGCAAAAGAGTGAGACCGAAAGAAAGGAAGAAAGAAAAAGAAAGAAAGGAAAAAAGGAAGGAAGGAAGGAAGAAGGAAGGAAGGAGGAAGGAGGGAAGGAGGGAAGGAAGGATTCCATTTGCTGATTTTTGTTTAGGCTGGTGGGTCAGACTTGCCTGTCATTTTCCTCTCCTGCCTTGTCCTTTTCTAGTTTTGGTGTCAAGGTATATACATTCCTTATAAGATGACCTGAAAGTGTCTCCTCTGATACTGTTCGGAGCACATGTCTAAGATGGGTAATACCATGAAAGAGTTTGACAAATGTTAGCTACCATGTTGTCATCCTTCTGCAACTCATATTTTTTGTACAGAATTCTGGCTTCTTTTGATACCACTTGTCTTGCATAGACACCTACCCTAACCCCTGCCCTTTCCCCCCCCCCAAAAAAAAGAAAACACATGCTTCCCCAACATGTAACTCCAATTGCAATGCTCACAGCTTACTTAGAAAGCTGCATCTCTGTGGTTTTTATAGGTGGATCTTTAACTCAAGACTCTAGCATGAAGAGTTGCCTTCAGGCCTGCCCTGAGTCTCCTCAAGTAACAACAGGTAGGTACGTCTCTAACTGGTTAATAATTTTTCTTTAAAAACTCAGATATAGAATCATTCATGTCTCCCTTGGGGCTTCCTCAGACATGAGCAGTGATGGGGCCAACCCCAGGGTCTAGAGGTTGAGTTTAGCCAAGCCAGGACCCCAGACTGCCCACCAAGCCTACTGTGTTTTAGGGACATACTGGAAGCTGTGTGATCCAAATCCTGTAAGCATAAAATTAGCTTCTTTCCATATTTTTGAAAGGAAAAGAACACCATGCTAAATATAGCTTGGGCGCTGTCCAGGGTCAACAAGTCAGGAACAGGACAAACAGCTGACCAGCTGCCCCGCTGGAAGCTGGGTTTCTACAGACCCTATAGACCCATCAAGGTCATGGTCCCCAAAGAGAGGGCTGAACTTGAAGAACAAGTTTATGCTACCGTTGCACACGTAACCCTGCCATGAACTCAAAAAACCAAAACTATTTTATGAAAGCAACACATAGATATTTCTGTTTTCTAATTCTTATTCTCCCAGTAACAAAAAGAAAACGAAAATCATGGTTAATCCCATCACACAGAGAAAATAACTATAAACATCATCATATATAATTCGAGTGTTGTGAAACTTAGTATGATACATTCAATAGTGTTTCTCAACCTTTTCTCCCACCTTGCCCTCCCTGAGAAGTCTTTTTAGACATTCTTTTTGGAATACTTGAAAATTTAATGTCAAGGATGCCCTGTGTATCTGTTTATATTCTGTGGCCCTGAGGAGGGCCACAAACCATTGTAATATCCTAGATTTTCATCCCGTCCCCAAGAAACAATTTTTGCCCCTTGTGGGTGATCTTACCCCATTGAGAATACAAACTTTAAATAACATTAAATAATAATTTTTTTTGTCTGTTTAAGAACTTACTGTTGTGCTGGTCACATACTGTCCTCGCTGCTTTATGTATATTGTTTAATTTATCATAACTCCCCTATGAGGTAGGTACTAGAGAGTTTTTATCTCTCTTCTACAGTTGTGGAAACTGAAGCACAGAGAGGTTAAGTAACTTGCCTGGGGTCACACAGCTGGGAAGGAATAGAGTGAGGATCTGAACCCAGGAAACCTGGGCCCCAAGCTTACTCTTAACCACTCAGCTACGCTACCCTGCAGCAATACAATCAGATTGTGAAAATTCAAAAGAGAGAAAGAGAGAGTAAAGGATACACTTTCCAACTTTCCTTTGTCCCCAGAAGCAATCATTGGTACAAGTCTGAAAGGTGGCCCCCCCACCTGAGATTTTTACATACGTGTGTGTATATATAAATACATTGTCTCTTTCATTTCAATGTAAGTACAATCATCTAGGCTTTCCCCCCTATATTCATCTGTGTATAGATAATTTTTTAAAAATTAGAATCACGCTGAACATACTGTTGTTTTAACCTTGTTTGATTTAAAAATATATTAGCTGCTTTGAGACCATAATTTCATAAGTGCATGAACCATAATTTATTACCCTGATCTGGATTATTGGCTGTTGAAGTAGTTTCTAGCTTCTCGTCACTATAAAGCTGTGATGAATATCTCTGTACATGATTTTTAGAAGTTGGAATTACAGAGCCAAAGGGTATAAACATTTTTGAAACTTTTGTTCTATAAATGCCAAAACTTGCCATCTAAAAAAAATGCCTTGAAATTGCCATCCCAACACCTTTCCCCACACTGAGTATTATCACCTGTTTTTAATCATTGACAGTTTATCAGACAGAAAGAATGTATTAATCCTGACATGTTTATCTCTGCCCATGACTCACATCTGGAGCTTGTCTTTCTCTTGTGCAGCATAAGGCAAAGCTGGAATGGAGAAGGGATGAGAGCAGGCAGGGAGGGGGTTAAAGCGGCTCAAATCACTAGTCTGCCAGACACACTCCCAGCATCCCAGGTACAAGGCCTGCCTGTCAGGCACTTAGCAGGGGTTCAGAACGTGGTATTTTCATCACTCCTGCTTCCAGCACAAGCCCCCAGCTGTGCACTTCTCCATCCACCGAGTCTGACCTTGTCTCAGATCCATTTGGCAGAACCGGTGCCTTCTTAAGGCTGCCAGAGCCCCCATCCTTCCTTTTGCCGGCCATGAGTGATACTGTAAGAAATAAATATCCTTGTGTATGATCCCATCCGCTCCTACCACAGCTGTCTGCAGTGGGATCCCTATTCAATGCCCTGCACCCCACACACATGCCCATACCAACCTGTTCATATGCCATACATATGCATGCATAGGTACATAGGTGCTCACATGCATGCACATGTGCTTATGCGTGCATAAATGCATGCACACATGTGTTCATGCACCAGTGTACCTTGGTGCTGCTTCTTAACTCCTTCAAGAACAGAGCCAGTGCACTCACACACATGCACACACACAGTGCTCTGCATTCAGGATTCAGGCCCAATTATGCCAGTGGGACTCCTCTCCCACATAGGCTTTCTGTATGTCTCACCGCCCTGAGCTAGGACGCACTGCTGTCTAATCCCACAGTTCCTGTACTTCCTTCCCACTTTATTGGTATTCCCTATAGATCATTTTCCTGCTGGCCTAGAAGCTCTACTAATCCTTAACTTGCTCACTGCTGTTTCTCCAGTGCCTGACATGCTGCTTAGCAGGTAGCTAGAGGCACAAGAAATATTTGTTGAGTGAAAAAAAGAAGGAACAGACTTCAAGCTGATAAAGGATGTTGTTTCAAATATTTTTAGAGTATCTTTTAACAAAGTGGACAATTTCAGATAAACTCATGGTTTCACAAGAAAATATCTTTGCAGCATCAGATTTCAAGCAGCCTGGTCAGCCATCCTTTTGGAGAGACTGGAAAGAATGCAGAATTGAAAACAAGACCTTGCCCAGCTAAACATCTTGTAAATTTTACTGTTTTGCAAAGGTTCCTGTCACAGGAATAACGTATGGGGAAGCACGGGGGCATTGCTTGCTCCTCCTCCTTAGTCCTTGAAAATGTTCTAACCTAAAGCCTTAAGTGACTGCTTCTCTGGCTTACTCTCAACCAACGAATACTGTGGAATCTCAGGACCGCTGGCTGCTCCCTTTAGCGCAGGGTCTCTGAGCTGCTTCGTGGAAAGGAGGTTTATTTTGTCCAGCTAGGCACAGGAGCTAAAAGGAAGAATGTGCAGGCCTCTGTCACCTTTAACAAAGGGAGAACTCGATGTGGCTTCAGAGAAGCTTGTCTTGCTCCGTGGCTTCATGTGGCCTCTATTCATTTCATCCAACATTGACTCTGCAAACAATTTTTTTTTTTTTGAGATGGAGTCTTGCTCTGTTGCCCAGGCTGGAGTGCAGTGTGGCACAATCTCGGCTCACTGCAACCTCCACTTCCCAGGTTCAAGCAATTCTCCTGCCTCAGCCTCCCAAGCAGCTGGGATTACTGGCACGTGCCACAGCACCTAGCTAATTTTTTTTTTTTTTGTATTTTTAGTACAGACGGGGTTTTACCATGTTGGTCAGGATGGTCTTGATCTCTTGACCTCGTAATCCGTCCGCCTTGGCCTCCCCAAGTGCTGGGATTACAGGAGTGAACTCTGTAAACATTTTTTGGGTCCCTGCTGTGTGCCAGGCTTAGAGATGATGATGATGTGGTCATGGGAAGAGACTCACCACAGTGGTTGCTGGAGGCTTTGGGGAGCACATGAAAGGGTCATTTGAGCTGCGGGTGACCAGAGAAATGCGGAAGTTCTGGAGGGTGGTTGGGGGCCGGTAGTGCAAAAAAAGGCAGGCTGAGAAATGAAGTAGGAGAGGCAGGAGCCAGGCTAAAGCCACCATGAGCAGCATCATTCTAAGAAGCTGGATTTTCTCCTGCAGGAAATAGGGAGCCATTGAGGGTGGTGAACAGATGACAGTAGGCTGTTTGGCCTGGACATACCATTAGCTGAGGCCCTGTCCCCCAGGTGAGTCTGTTACAACCATCGATTGTAGCCCATTCATCCCATCGCTCACTCTCCTAGCAGCCTCCAGCAAGAGCTGAGATTTTACTGCACTTCATTAAATTCCACACAATGTTTTAATGACCTGAGCTCCAACCTTTCTGGCCTCCTGCAGGGAAAGGTCTGGCTTTTCCTTTTCAGGGAGTAGCGGGGGCGGCCTCCCTTCTTGCAGCCTGGCACGAGGAGCCTGAGCACGTAAGACATCTGGAATGCATCAAAGGCGAAGCCCAGCCAGAGCCGGCGTGCTCGGTGCTGCTGCTTAACTCCTTCAAGAGCAGAGCCGCCACGTTCACAAAGCGTCTGGAATCGGAACTGATGGTCCTCTCTGCTCTTTCTGCTTTCCTTCCAGGCCCTTCCGCCACAGCCATCCACACGGGAGGTCTCGCGATTGCTTGGAACCATCCCGCGGGAGTTCAGCTGATATTTTTCTAGTGTGGGGCGAGAGATTTTGTGGAGTCCATTTAAGGGGTTTTTGTTGTGACTACTGCTTTTTATATATTTATTTTCTTTCTTGGAACTGGGCCTCGCCCTCCTCCCACTGACACAATGGCCCAGTCCAAGGCCAACGGCTCGCACTATGCACTGACCGCCATCGGCCTGGGGATGCTGGTCCTTGGGGTGATCATGGCCATGTGGAACCTGGTACCCGGCTTCAGCGCGGCCGAGAAGCCAACAGCTCAGGGCAGCAACAAGACCGAGGTGGGTGGCGGCATCCTCAAGAGCAAGACCTTCTCCGTGGCCTACGTGCTGGTTGGGGCCGGGGTGATGCTGCTGCTGCTTTCCATCTGCCTGAGTATCAGGGACAAGAGGAAGCAGCAGCAGGGCGAGGACCTGGCCCATGTCCAGCACCCGACAGGCGCTGGGCCTCACGCCCAGGAGGAAGACAGGTGAGGCCTGACTGTCCCCTTCCCTTCCCGGATCTGGGATGGGCACACACGCATGCATGCACATGCTCACACTTTTCCGTAGTGAAAAGACTGTCATCTACAAGGCTTTATTGTCCCATGTTACCCCATGAAGGCTCTGTCAAAACAGTTTATCATTTTACAAATAACTTTAGACTTTTCTACCAGAGCTTCCCAAATAGCATGGCACAAATGGATTACAGGTAAACCAAGATTTTTTTAAAATTTTATTACAATATTATTACATAATGGAATACTATTCAGCCATAAAAAGGAACAAAATACTGTCTTTTGGGCCAGGTACAGTGGCTCACTCCTGTAATCCCAGAACTTTGGGAGGCCAAGGCGGGTGAATCACTTGAGGTCAGGAGTTTGAGACCAGCCTGGCCAACATGGTGAAACCCCGTCTCTACTAAGAATACAACAGTTAGCTGGGCGTGGAGGCACATGCCTGTAGTCCTAGCTACTTGGGACGCTGAGGCATGAGAATCGCTTGAACCCGGGGGAGTGGAGGTTGCCGTGAGCTGAGATAGCGCCAATGTACTCCAGCCTAGGCGACAAAGTGGAGACTCGGTCTCAAAAAAAAAAAAAAGAAAAAAAAAATGTCTTTTGCAGCAACTTGGATAGAGCTGGAGGCCACTACTCTTAAGTGAACCAACATTTTGACCTGCCCAGGGTCGCTGAAGAAGGCTTGGGGTGGCCAGCACATTTTCCTGTCCCTTCACCCCAGCATGCTGTGTGTATGCTTTAATCTGAAATGGCTGGGAAGAAATTTTCCATTTGAGCAAAAATGCCACCAACAAATGTAAAAGATAAGTGATACATTGGGGAACATATGACAATAGTTGATATCCCTATTATAAAAAGAGCTCTCACAAATGAATATGTAAGATGAATATGCCAATAGGAAACAGACAAAGGTTATGAATATTCCATAGATGTTCAACAATAGATGTTCAACTTCATTAGTCATGCAATGCAAGCAAAAAGATGTCTTTTTTTTCTTTTTTTTTTTTTTTTGCCTACCATATTGATCAAGATAGACAGCCCCTACTGTTGGAGAGTTGTAGGGAAGATGGATTGCTGATGAAATGTTGACTGACAGAAACTTTCTCAAGAGTTTCATCATAAGGGGCAGTACTGAAGATGTGCATATTGATTCTATTTATAAGAGTTTATCCCTGGGAGACAGTCCCACAAGTGCAAAAGAGTTTGTACCAGTATATTTATCAGATCATTGTTTAGGATAACAAAAACTTAGAAACAACCTAAAAAACCACCTACCGAGTTAAATGATGACGTACCTATTCAATGGAGTTCCATGCAGCCACTGTTGATCTATATTTGGTAATGTAGGACCACATTCACAACAGTGAGAACAGGAGGATATAATACAGCATCTTTGGTCAGGTTCTGGTCCCATCAAATGTTGTGGCTGTGGGACTGGAGAGGGGTAGGAAGGGTATACACCAGAATGTTCCAGTGGTTTGCCTCCAGGTAGAAGGATTCGGGATGTTTTTCTTTTCTTCATTAGATGTTTCTGTGTTGTTTGAATTTTCTACAAGCATTTCTTATCTCTATAGTGGGAAGGGAATTGTTCTTAATTTAATATGGATTAAAGGAAACCTTTGTACATTAATGGTGGGAATGGAAATCAGTGCAACCACTATGGAGAAGTTTAGAGGTTCTTCAAAAAACTCAAAATAGAGCTACCAAATGATTCAGCAATGCCGTTTGTGGGTGTACGCCAGAAGAAAAAAGAAAATCTCATTATATTGAAGTGATTTCTGCCCTCCAATGTTACCAGTTACCACCCCTTTCCATGGGAATGACCTGGAAGTTACCATCCCTTTCCTAGAATATTCTAAATAGCTTGCCCTTCAATTTGCATTAACCCACTTCTTACTTTTGCACGTAATTGAAAGTGTGTGTAAGTGGGTATAAATACAATTCCCAAATTAAACTCATTTTCCGATAAGATAATACATGCTGTATTGGCCAGGGTTCTCCAGAGACACAGAACCAGGGGGATATATATTTTTTTAAATGGAGATTTATTATGAGGAATTGGTTCCCGGGATTACGGAAGCCAAAGAGTCCCACACTGTGCCATCTGTAAGCTGCAGACCCAGGAAAGCAAGGGTATACTTCATTCTGAGTTTGAAGGCCTGACTGAGAATGAGGGGAGGTGAGGGTATAAATCCTAGGCTGAGAGCAGGAGAAGATGAAATGAAATGTCCCCGCTCAAGCAGCGAGGTAGGGAGAAATGAGTCAAATTCTTGCTTGCTCTGACTTTTGGTCTATCTAGGACCTCCGTGGGTTGGATGGTGCCACCACACTGCGGAGGGGAATCTGCCTTACAGAACCCACCGAGCTGAATGCTAATATCTTCCAGAAACACCCTCACTCTCACAATGTTTAATCCGGGCAACCATGGCCAGTCAAGGTGACACCTAAAATTAACCATCACACGTGCTTATTCTAGAAAACTTGAGAAATATAGAAAAGAACAAAGCAGGAATATCAATCACTCATCATTCCCCACCCTAGCTGTGAGCACATTTGAGTTCATTCCCAAAGGAGGGTGGGAGGAAAACCAAGGCAGACTTTGAGGTTTCTGATGTTGGCCATGATCACGCCACAGGTTCAAGTATACGGTCCTGGAAAGTGGCTAGTGGCGTTAATTCTGACAAATGTGTAGAAAATATCCTGACTTTTTGGTTTCCTCTTTCAACAGTCAAATGAGAATAAGGCTGAGAGGACCTGATCTTTTTGAGTCTTGGGATAAACTTGGAAGATAAAATGACAGAATAATTTGAGACACACATAAATGTTATATTTCAGATATTCTTTCTCTACCTGGGAACAACCATTTTACTGAAAGATGGTTGTAACTTTGTACATTTTTGTGTTGGCCAAACCCAGCTGAGCATTGGAATAGCTCACCCAGCATGTCGCTAAGTGGGAAAGGCTTAAATAAGGCAAAGGAGGTTTAACGCCCAGATAAAACATGGTGGAGTAGTTGAGAGTATAGTGTTCACTTCCTACCCTCCCATTTCCTAAAGGTCTGACCAAGTCACTTAATCTTGATGTATCTCAGTCCATCTATAAATTGGGTAAAGTAATAGTGAGATAGAAAACAGGCAGGACTTGTTTTCTGGTCATAACCCTGCTGACCAAAAGAGGATGTGGTCCAGATGAGATAAGGTTAAAAAAAAAACTAGCCAAAGCCAGCAAACGGCAATGAGGGTGATCCCTGACTGCTCTCATTGCTCATCAGCATGGGACACTCTCACCAGTGCCATGACAGTTTACAATTGCCATGACAATGACCCGGCAGTTACCATCCCTTTCCATGGTAACGACCCAGAAGTGACCTTTCCTAGGAAGTTCTAAATAGCTTGCTCCTCAATTTGCATTAACCCACCCCTTAATTTGCATGTGACTAAAAGTGTGTATACATACAATTTCCAAGAGCCCCTATGTGGCCGACTCTGGGCGTACTGCCTATGAGTTAGCCCTTCTCCACAAGGAGTAGTGCCCTTCAATAAAGAATTGTGGTCTGCCGGGCGCGGTGGCTCGCACCTGTAATCCCAGCACTTTGGGAGGCCGAGGCAGGTGGATCACGAGGTCAGGAGATAGAGACCATTCTGGCTAACACGGTGAAACCCCATCTCTACTAAAAATACAAAAAATTAGCCAGGCGTGGTGGCGGGCGCCTGTAGTCCCAGCTACTTGGGAGGCTGAGGCAGGAGAATGGCGTGAACCCGGGAGGCAGAGCTTGCAGTGAACTGAGATCGTACCACTGCACTCTAGTCTGGGCGACAGAGCAAGACTCTGTCTCAAAAAAAAAAAAAAAAAACCAGCCAAAAAGGATGTGATCTAACATCACTGGCTCACCCTTGAATTCCTTCCTGGATAAAGCCAAGATCCCTCCCAAGCTAAGCCCCAATTTGGGGACTCACCTGTCCTACATGAATAGTACTTAACTCATAGTGTTGTTAGGAGTCTGAAATTGCTTCATATTTGTTAAAGCACTTTTAGCTCATAGTAAACACTTGGCAGTGTTCGCTTTTATTGCCTCTAAGACCCATTTGTTATTTACAAGGCTGCTGTGTGTGGACTCTTCGGAGCCCATCTCTTTGGGATTTTGAATGACTCGTGTGCAGGCTAACACTCTCCCTGTCTGTGTGTCTTCCTGCAGCCAGGAGGAAGAGGAGGAGGAGGAGGCTGCCTCAAGGTACTATGTCCCCAGCTACGAGGAAGTGATGAACACAAACTACTCAGAAGCAAGGGGAGAGGAGCGGAACCCGAGGCTGAGCATCTCTCTCCCGTCCTATGAGTCACTGACGGGGCTTGACGAGACCACCCCCACATCCACCAGGGCAGATGTGGAGGCCAGCCCTGGGAACCCCCCTGACAGGCAGAACTCTAAGTTGGCCAAACGACTGAAACCGCTGAAAGTTCGAAGGATTAAATCTGAAAAGCTTCACCTCAAAGACTTTAGGATCAACCTCCCGGACAAAAACATCCCTCCTCCCTCGATAGAGCCTTTGACTCCTCCACCGCAGTATGATGAGGTCCAGGAGAAGGCCCCCGACACCCGGCCGCCCGATTGAATGGCCCCACTTGAGCCACGCTCCCTCCTGTCTCTCACACCTTTCGCCCCCAAGACTCTAACAAAGCCACGTGAGCCACGGTTGAGAAGCGGAGGGGCCAGCTGTGCACGGAGCCATTTGGATGGTGGGGGGGATTCTCTGTATCAGGAGTGACTTTGTTGCCCCACACAGCCTCCTGCTGCAGGTGCTTTGGAAGGAGATGCTGCCTTGGAGCTGGTGAATCTGTGGACCACATTCAAGCGTGTGGCGCAGGCATCTCCCCATCCTCTTCGCTCCGAATCACAGGCGACACATTCTCCTTTCCAGCTAGGAAAGGGTTCCTCGCGGCTGGTTTAGATTGTGGTTGTTTGTTTTGCTTCTAATAGGACTGTTTTGTTTCAAAAAGGAAACAAGTTTTGTGTTTGCTGTCTACGCTAGAGTCCTGAACTGTGGGTAGGAGATACGACCTGGCTTTGTAGAAAGGACACAGGGCTGTTTTGTGAACTAAGCGGTGAGGCTCAGGTGGCTGCTCTCGCAGAGCCCCTGATGCTGTCGTTCTTTGAGGGCTTAAGGCCTGATGAACTTAGGCATGTGATGCATAATAGTCTTAATTGGTACACTTAACTAGTCTCTTCTGTGTAACAGCAAAAAAAAAAAAAAAAAAGGAAAACTGTAGGAAATGTTCTGTTCTTTTTGAAATGCCACGCAATGGAGCTTTTTATAATAAAATATTTTATATGTGGTACATTTGGGTGCTGAGTTACTTTAGCAGCTCTTCCAATACTGACTTTCTTAGGGAAAAATGGCAATAATAATAGCTAATATGTACTGAATAGTTATGCCCAGTGTTGTGCTAAGCATTTCACACATCACCCCATGTCGTCTGGACCCAAGTTTTGTAATAATGCCATTCTGCAGGTCAGTTCACAGAGGCTTTAGGTTAATGTAAGTACCCTGTGTCACACTGCTAGTAAGTGGTAGAGCTGGGGTTTGAGCCCAGGTTGCCTGGCTCCAAGGCCTGAGTTACATACTCCCCATACAGCTCAGTGTAAAGAGCTTTTCCAGACTTCGAATGAAGACTTGCACTTCTTCATTGCACTTCAAGTTCAGAGGTTGGCCCTGTCAACCCATGTGCCCATAATAAAGTTCTGGTTGTTTGAACAGCAGCTTTCTACCTGTCTAGGCATCCTTCCTCTCTCCCTCTCCTGAGAACTGGCCCAGGAGGGAGCTCAGTGCAGCTTGTCCTCTGCCCCTAGAACTGACAGGCTATGTAAGTGTTGAGGGTGGGTGAGCATGTCCCCCCTGGAGGAGGAGAGTGAGTCTGTGCAGCCCAGCAAAGCAGTGCAATGAATAAGAAATGCCCAGGGGATCGCACACTGTTGAAGATGGGACATAGGAGGGGAATGGAGACCTCTGGGGTCAGGGTCTTGACTGTGAAGTGAGTGTCTGGGAAAACAGACCCAAGTCCAAAGGAAGCCTTCCTGCTATTGGTGGGCATGGAGCCAGCCTGCTGAGGAGTCTGTGTCAAACCTGGTTGGAAGAGTAATTCCCAGGCCCAGATGTTTTCCTAACAAGCTCCGGTGGACAGCGAAGGGATGACAGGCACCGAGTCACCTTCTTATGTCAAGATTGGCAGCAGTGACTAAAGTTCGAAACTTTCACTTTCCTTATGCAATGCATTATTAAAAGGCGAGATGTTGGGATTGGCTTTGTGGCATGGGACACCCAGAGGCCTGGTCCATTCCCCGGCTCAGTCCTGAGCCGACCCGTGGCTCTTTGCGTCTCATGTCTCTGGGCTGGGCTTGCTTTCCTGTTACTTTCTGTGCTTCTTCCCAACCAGAGGATAAATGGGAGGAAAATAGAAGAGAAGAGCAAGGACCCAGACGAGTTGAGAAATGACTTTCTGGAAGAGCTCTCAATCTGGCTTCTGGTAGACACCTTTTGGGGTGTCTCCCAAGTCTAGACCCTCCACGGGGGAGAAGGAGTTGTGAGGCTTGGGTGGGCTGATTGGGGGTTCCTAAAGGTATCAGACCCTAATCTCTGAAACCGGTAAATATTACCTTGTAAGGTAAAGTTTTTGCAAATGTGATTAAATTAAGGATTAAAGATGATGGGATTGTCCTGGGTTTGCCAGGTGGGCCCTTAATGCCAACTACAAATGTCCTCACAAGCAAAAGAGGGGGAGAGTATATACACAGAAGAGGGGAGGCAATGTGATCCCAGAGGCAGAGATGGGAGTGATGAATCTACAAGTCCAGGAAGGCCGGCAGACACCAGAATCAGGAAGAAGCAAGGGATGCATTCTCCCCTAGAGCCCCTGAAGGATGCAGCCCCCTGCTGACACCTTGATGTCAGGCCAGTTAATATGATTTTGGGCTTCTGCCCTCCAGAACTGTGAGAGAACAAGTCTCTGTTGTTATTGGTCACCAAGTTTGTAATAATTTACTAGAGAGTTCATAGGAAACCAAGACAGAGCTCAATCTTCAACTCACTAGAGATCAGCCTCCCTTTGGCCTCAACACTTCATGACTCTTCCCACAGAGAGGAGTGCAATGGAAATAGCATTTAGGACTCCTGCTTGTATGTGTGGAAATGATCAAGCAGAAAATTATTCATATTATTCAGAGGATTATAATGGACATGTGGTACACACAATATAAAGCATAGACTCACCTCTTTCTAAAATGAAGGCAGGAAGAATGTTAGCTGGAAACCTTAACCACAGGTTTGGAGTCCTAAATAGTGCCTCGAGGCAAGGAAGTTCTGTGCAGTATTGAGTTAAAACCACCTGTCAAAACAGGAGGGCACCTTCACTCAAAATTCCCCAAAGCACATTTGTCCTGTTTGTTTACTGATTCTACCATTATCATCCTCAAGACTCTCTCTCCTTGGACTAGAAAAGAAAAGAAGAAAGGAAGAAAAAGGAAGATAAATAGAAGGGGGAAGGAAGGAAGGGAGGGAAGGAAGGGAGGGAAGGAAGGCAGGGAGGGAGGAGGGAGGGAGAGAGGAAGGAAGGGAGGGAGGGAGGGAAAGGAAAGGGAAGGGAAAGGGAAGGGAAAAGGAAGGTCAAGAGAAGGGAAGGAAGGAGAGGAAAAAAGGGAGAAGCTAAGAACCAGAAGACTCTAGTTCTTTTCTTTCCTCCCAACCATTTTTTTGTCCCTAAATTAAATATAAGAGCACAAAGATGGGGGAAATGCAAGCCACATGGCCCCAGGGCTATGAAACAGCAGCAAGAAGAAATCTGAATGAATTCCAGTTTTTTGAAGTCCCACTCAGCACTCCCACCTTACTCAAGAGGACAGATCTCAGCATCTTGCTGGGATCATGTGACCTCTATACTCTCAGGTCACAGCTGATTGGATCTGAGGTATGGATCCACCCAGGGAGAACCAATCAGAAACTGAGTTTGGCTAGGCAAGTCTTTCCCAGGAGCCCAGCTTGGGATCGAGAGGTCAGTTCTGAGTGACGTGGTCTCAGAGGTTAGATAACTGTCTGGGGGCCGTCAGGGTGGGTCACAGACAAGTGAAGCAGGAGAAGTCACTCTGCAGAGAGAGAATGGAGCTAACTGTTCAAATACACAGCCATGAAAAATGAGCCTCAGAGACTGCTGCCTCCTGGTGACTTTCTGGTCCTTGGTCCTTGGGAAGCCCAACTGTACTGAGAGATGATGTCCCCCATCAATTTCCTTCTTTAGCTTTGATCTTTTTTTTTTTTTTTTTTTTTTGGGGATGGTGTTTCACTCTTGTTGCCCAGGCTGGAGTGCAATGGTGCAATCTTGGCTCACTGCAACCTCCGCCTCCTGGGTTCAAGTGATTCTCCTGCCTCAGCCTCCCAAGTAGCTGGGATTACAGGCATGTGTTACCACACCCGGCTAATTTTGTATTCTTAGTAGAGACGGCGTCTCACCATGTTGGTCAGGCTGGTCTCAAACTCCTGACCTCAAGTGATCCACCCGCCTTGGCCTCCCGAAGTGCTGGGATTACAGGCATGCGCCACTGAGCCCGGCCAGCTTTGATCTTGAATTTAACTGAAATCCTTGAGGACAGAACTGCCTTTCCATCATCCACAGTCCTGGGCCCACAGTTGGTACTCCACCTAACCTCAATTTTGATTTTTCCTTTCCTCTGACTGGTTGCAGTTCTGGTGAAGGGGAGCCACAGGCAGGTGATTAAGGCACAAGACTGGAGCATGACTGTGACTGCAGTGTAGACCACTGCCTGGGGAGTGCAGCTGAACCAGCTGGACCCATCCATTTCCACAAATGCTTACTGAGCGCCTGTTAGATGCCAGGCACTGCTCTAGGCTCCAGGATACAGCAGTGAATCTTCATGGGAAAGATTCATGCTTGGGCACCGCTTCCCAAAGCAGGTCCTGTGGCCTTGGGTGACAATCACCTTTGGGTGATCATTTTGGACTGACTAGTTGAACTGGGTGCAATACATTTGAAAGCTGCAGGGTAGCCACATATACAGAGAAAGCCAGGCCTGCAGGAGGAGACGGAGGAAGCAGAAGGGCACAGAGGAAACAGCCCTCCACAGAAAGACAGATTTGCTGCTTTGCAGTTCCCGGCTGGGGAGCCTGGCCACACACTGTGACATTTGGGTATACACAATGCACCAGTCTGCTTTCAATAATACCTATCTTTCTTAAGTAAGTTGGAGTTGGCTTCTGTCATCCGAAGCCACATGTCCTGAAACGACTCACTTCTGCATGGACAAGCATGAGATGGCAAAGCCGAAATCAATCCACAAACATCCTGAGATACTGAAAATGGGACGTGGCTGTATCGCTGGAAATGTGTGGATCAACTGAACCATAGGCTCTAAAAGGCAGTACATGAAAAGCCCGTCTGAGGATTAATGGACTTATTTCTTGTTCTAAAGGCCCTGACAAGGACCATTTACCTCCTAGGACAAACCGTGCTGCATATTCCCGTGTGGAGTTACAAAAGGACAGCCCCTGTTATGTCTGCAAGCACGGAGGGTGGGAGAAAATCTTCCCATCTGAGCCTCGATCTCTTCACCAGCAAAATGGAAGTTCCTCATTTTGTGATGAGTACCTGAGACCAACACAGGTAAAGTGCCCCCGCTGCACCTGGCACAGAGAAAGTGAGGGGGCCGGGCATGGCGGCTCATGCCTTTAATCCCAGCAGTTTGGAAGGCCAAGGTGGGCGGATCACTTGAGGTCAGGAGTACAAGACCAGCCTGGCCAACATGGCGAAACCCCATCTCTACTAAAAATGCAAAATTTAGCCAGGTGTGGCGGCATGTGCCTGTAATCCCAGCTACTCAGGAGGCTGAGGCACGAGAATCACTTGAATCAGGGAGGCGGGGGTTACAGTGAGCCGAGATTGCGTCACTCCAGTCCAGCCTAGAAGGCAGAGTGAAACTGTGTCTCAAAAAAAGGGAGGGAGGGAAGGAGGGAAGGGAGGCAGGGAGGGAAGGAGGGAAGGGAGGGAGGGAGGGAAGGAGGGAAGGGAGGGAGGGAGGGAGGGAAGGAGGGAGGGAAGGAGGGAAGGGAGGGAGGAAGGGCAGGAGGGAGGAAGGGCAGTGCAGCTGTGACAAAGCCACAGTCGGAGAGAAAACTGACCTGAGATCTAAGCGCTTCTCCCGGCATAAGCCTCACACTCACTTCTACAAGTGCGTTCAGAGAAAATTCACCAAACGCCAGAAGTCTGTGCGGCATCTTCACAGAAAGCCGGCTTCGGGGAAACAGCAGCCGGGCCGCGTAACGAAGGCCAACTGAGGCAGCCCCCGGGGTCAGCCCGGCCCAGGGCTTGGGTCCCCCGTCATGGAGAGCGGTCAAGTCAGTCCATTTGGTTTGGTTTTCATTCTGATGCCATGTGGTCAGCACATTCAGAAGGGAGCAGCTCGTCCTTAGACAATGAATCTCAGGAGGCCACAGCTGTCAGGACTTTTGATATCCTGGCAATTCCTCAAGTGCGTTCTGCTGGATTTTAACGGGTGGGTGTGGAAAAGGTCCCTAATCAGATCCATCTGGAAATCCCTGAGTTAAACAAAGTCTATACATTCAATACATTTTTGCTGTGCACCTACCAGCCAGCAGGAGAAAGTTGTGTGCTTGTCTCTTTGCAGCAATGCAGCTGGCCCCGGAAATGATGTCCAAGAATGCCTGAAGCTGAGATGGAAAGTGACAGCACCTATTATGTACCAGGTGCTCTGGATAACACTGCAAGAAAAAAAAAAAATGGACCAAGTTCTTGCAGACACAGAGGTGACATTCTGGATGGAGCCAGAACAGAGGATGAAAAATACGTATACAGTATAATGTCAGAAAATGAGAAGAAAAATAAAGCAAGGTGAAGAACAGGAGGTGAGAGGGGCTCACCTTCAGGGTGATCAGGAAGAGCCTCTGGGGGGTAACACTGGAGAAAAGCAGGCAGTAAGCCCCATGGGCGTCTGGGTGCAGAGAATTCCGGAAAACCTCTCATATACTCATGCGCATTATAAATCTGAAAGGAGGTACTGCAGGACATAACACCTGCCCAACCAATTAAACACAGGCCCTTTTTCCCCACAAACTTTTTTCCATGGCCAGCATTCCCAGAACACACAACAGGGAATGATGATTGAGCCAGACAGTCCTTCTAGAGCAGAAAGAAATGGGTCCAGACAAGATACTTGTCCAGAGTCCACAGCTTGTGGGTAAAAGTATCTGTTCGCGGCTGGGCGCAGTGGCTCACGCCTGTAATTCCAGCACTTTGGGAGGCTGAGGTGGGCGGATCACAAGGTCAGGAGATACAGACCATCCTGGCAAACATGGTGAAACCCCGTCTCTCTTAAAAATACAAAAAATTAGCCGGGCGTGGTGGCGGGCGCCTGTAGTCCCAGCTGCTCCGGAGGCTGAGGCAGGAGAATGGCGTGAACCTGGGAGGCGGAGCTTGCAGTGAGCTGAGATCGTGCCACTGCACTCTAACCTGGGCGACAGAGCAAGACTCCGTCTCAAAAAAAAAAAGTATCTGTCAGCCTTCTCACTGTGTGGCATTCAGATCACAGATAACCAGCTAAGGCAAGCCACTAAGATCACCCCATCACCTGACAATTTGCAGGAGGCGGTCAAGACCACAGATCTAGGATAAGCCAGACACAGGTGCCTGGGGCCTCCTGGCTCTCAGACCCACTGCAGACCTTCCCGGGTTCACTGCCCCACCCCAACCATCCGGAAGTACCTATGAAAGGAGGCTTGCACCCCTCGTGACAGCCCCCACCATGAAGAGGAGTGGATGCTTCCCCGAGCTTTTGCCATCTGTGTGGATGACAGTTTGCCCTCTGGGGTGGTTTTCTAGTCACCTCCAGCTCATTCAGAAGTACCTTCACAGCAGGCTAACAGGAGAAAGCTGTGTCCCTGTCTCTTCGTAGCAATGCATCTAGGAAATGATGTCTGGGAATGCCTGAAGCTGAGATGTGACAGTGAGCTGCAACACATCAATCTCAGATTCTCCAATAATGGATGGAGAAGTCAGATACCAGCTGTCTTCAGATACCGTGGAGCAGGTTGGCCAGGAGAGGGAGGAAAAGACCCCGAGAGACAGAGGAAAAAACAGTATGTGGATGCAACCGTACAGAAAAGCCACTGGAGAGAACACACATCCCTACACAAGAGGCCTTGAAAACAAAGGTTTCCTCAGGGCCAACCAGGCTGCCTGCCACGTGTGTTTCCTCCACACCAGTGCCCCAGGGGACACGCAGCCCCTGGAACTCTGCACATTCCAGGAAGGCAATCAGATGGAACATACATCCATACAAACCAACCAACCCCCAGATGCAACATGTGCAATGAAACATTCTCCGCTCCCAGGAAGGCTGTTAAACAGTTGCAGCAACACCAGAACTCTCTGTTTCACCTTAGGTCAGGGACTCTCCACCAGGACTGATTTTGCTTCTGGGCAGCACTTGGCAATGTGACAGTGGTCGGGGAGAGGCTACTGGCATCTAGTAGGCCAGGGATCCTGCTAACCCTCCTACAACGCCTGGGACAGTCCCCACAGCAGAGAATTATCCTGCCCCAAATGTCACTAGTGTGGAGGTTGAGAAGCCCCCTCCTAGATGCTCTTGGACATGGGGACTGCAATCATACAGCCTGGCCACTCAGTGTGGACTTTGTCAAAAAAAGCAAGAAACAGTCATCCTTGCATTGCTTATCATTTTTCTTTTAAAAACCTGTCAAGACTGTTTTTCTGCCCTTCCCCCATCCCAGAACTATAAATCTAATTCTCCATGTTATGGTATACATGCATTTCTCTTCCTTTCTCCTTTTCTCCATCCATTCTCAGCCCAACATCTGTTCATTAAAAACCTGATACGTAGCAACTGTAATATAAAGGGTGTGGGGAAAGATAATGGTATAATACTTACAAACTCAAATAGACTCTCAGAAATTTTGGACTATTGAAAAAGCATACTCAAAACCAATGAAAGGTATGTAACAAAATAAAACAACTGGAATATAGTTTCAGAAGCAAAAATTATAACGTGACTTTTTCTGGGTTATAAATCTTATCAGAAAAACAGTATCAGATACTACAGCATGATTCTGAGAGATAAGCTAGGCTTAGTACTTTGTTTTGTGGAGTCTTTTTCTTTCTTTTTTTTTTTTTTTGTTTGTGTTTTTGAGACGGAGAGTCTTGCTCTGTCGCCCAGGCTGGAGGACAGTGATGCAATCTCAGCTCACCGCAACCTCCACCTCCCAGGCTTGAGCGATTCTCATGCTTCAGCCTCCTGAGTAGTTGGGATTACAGCCTCCTGCTTCTACACCTGGCTACTTTTTCTATTTTTAGTAGAGATGGAGTTTCACCATGTTGGCCAGAGTGGTCTTGAACTCCTAGCCTCAAGTGATCCGCCCGCCTCGGCCTCCCAAAGTGCTGGGATTACAGGCATGAGTCATCGCACCCATGGGCTTAATACTTTGTAAAATTTAGGAGTTGTGCAGGAACTTTAAGAAGAAGAAAATGTTCTTAGTATTTATTCTCAAGATGTCTTATTTCAGAATGTATCCTTGTGATTCTATCTAGTCGAGAAAAATCATTGGCATCTATTTTAACAAAGCATAAAAGAGAGAGAAACAGTAGAATAACATGATAGCAAGACTTTTCTTTTACTTTTTAGAGAAAGTATGACAAGTCAAGTATGTGTGTTCATAAGAGAAATTGTATAAATACTCGACATAAGCCAGTGAATACATGCCCCACCTCACCTAATTGCTGCAGCTTTCACAATTAAACCAAAAGAGAGAGAGAAAGCTGCATTTTTGGTTTCTGACAAATTAGTTACCTTTTAAAAATCAGATTCAGGCCGGGCGTAGTGGCTCATGCCTGTAATCCCAGCACTTTGGGAGGCTGAGGCAGGTAGATCATGAGGTCAGGAGTTCCAGACCAGCCTGGCCAGCATGGTGAAACCCCGTCTCTACTAAAAATACAAAAATTACCCAGGTGTGGTGGCCCGTGCCTGTAATCCCAGCTACTCAGGAGGCTGAGGCAGGAGAATGACATGAACCCGGGAGGCGGAGCTTGCAGTGAGCCGAGACTGTACCACTGCACTCCAGCCTGGGTGACAGAGTGAGAGACTCCGTCTCAAAAGAAAAAAAAAAAAAATCAGATTCAAAGTACTAATTCACCAACTGACTTTTTGAACAGGAAGGGGCATGCCATCCTAGAAGTTACAAACGGTACATTCATTTAGCAGGAACTGGGTTTTTTGTTTTTGTTTTAATCAGCACAAATGCAGTAGAGAAAAGGAAATAGGAATACACATTTTATAGAAGTTGGGGCATATGAGGGCAATAATTTTATTGACTTTAAAAGGTAATCCTAAGTTTATTTAAAACATCCACTGAATCGATGAAAATGGCAAGGAGGAGTTGGGCGTGGTGGCTCACGCCTGTAATCCCAGAACTTTGGAAGGCTGAGGTGAGCAGATCCCTTGAGGTCAGGAGTTCGAGACCAGCCTGGCCAACATGATGAAACCCCATCTCTACTAAAAATACAAAAATGAGCTGGGTGTGGTGGTGCGTGCCTGTAATCCCAACTACTTGGGAGGCTGAGGGAGGAGAATTACTTGAACCCAGGAGGTAGAGGTTTCAGTGAACCGAGACTGTGCCACTGCACTCCAGCCTTGGTGGCAGAGTGAGACTGGGTCTCAAAAAAAAAAAAAAAAAAAAAAAAATTGGCAAGGAGAAATCAGGATAAACATTCTAGCTGCTATTTGGAATAAACCTTGATTTTGATGTTTATTTTTCCAGTTAAAAAAGTTTTCATGCCTAAAATTTTTCCAATGGCTGAAAGTAGTAAAAACCATCCACTAATCTTTCCTTAGGCCAATAATAGAAAGGTCTCACGGGGCAAAGTAGGAACCAGGAATAAGACCAGAGGGGGAGGGGGAGGAGAAGAACACCATTGACTAAGTCCTGTGCGTATGTTGAAGGCAGACTATCCCATGCTGTACTTCCTGTGTGGTCAATTTCGTAGATGTGTACATTATCATACACCCCTCCATTGAATAAACACTGAATTGAATGGAATATGATTTTATCTCTGTGTATTGCTTCAACTCTGGGTTTCTGAACCTTGGCACTGTTGGCATTTTGGGCTGGGTAACATTGACATTGGGTAAGGCGTGGGGAGGTGGAAGGCTGCTCTGTTCCTCATAGGAAGTTTACAGCATCCCTAGCCTCTACCACTAGATGCCAGAAGCACTGCCCAGGTGTGGCAATCGAAAATGTCCCGAACCATTGTCAAAAGTCTTCTGGGGCCCTGGGTCAGGGGGCAAAATACCCGTGGTTAAAAACTGTACAAACTGTAGCTTTAGGTCTACTGGCTGCGGGGAGTCGGGGGGAGAATGTAGTATGGAGAAGTAGAAAAAAAGACTGTCATCTGAGTAGCAATTTCCATGTTTGAAAAACGAAATGTTGATTATTGCGTTGGGCCATAAGACCGGGAGAATCAAGCGAGTTAAATTATATGCTACAAAAGGCTACCAAAAGTAGAATTTTAAGGAGAAATGGTTCTAGAGTTCATCTCGCTCAGCTTCCTTGGACAGGAAAGAAAAACTGAGTAAAAAGATGTTTGCCTAAAGACTACACTAATGCTTCACAAACACACATGATTATAACGAAATATTGAGTTTTTTCCACCCAGAAAAGCAAACAACACAGGAGCCAACCCAAATGTACTCCCCGAGGTGGCACCATGTGAGCATCAAACCAAATGGTGACTTCAGTGGATGGAAACACAACCACATAATTCCAAATCAATTCCTGATGATACTTTTAAAAACTCATTGGTCACTTTGGGAAGTTGCTTGTTACTATGAATATTGTTACATACAAGGAAAGAATCCATCATTTATTCTGCCTTTCCTGAACAAACTGTATTTTATGGTAAACATAACATTGGCCTGGCGCAGTGGCTCATGCCTGTAATCTTAACACTTTGAGAGGCCTAGGCTGGAGGATGCTTGAGCTCAGGAGTTTGAAATCAGTCTGGGCAACATGGAGAAACCCCATCTCTACAACAAGTTTAAAAGTTAGCTGAGGGTGGTGGTGTGTGCCTGTGGTCCCAGCTACTTGGGAGGCTGAGACGGAGGGATCGCTTGAGCTCAGGAGGTTGAGGCTGTCGTGAGCCACGATAGCACCACTGCACTCCAGCCTGGGCAACAGAGTGAGACCTTGTCTCAAAAATAGTAATAATAATAATAGTTGATGAAGAAAATTCATTAATGATTGATTAAGAAGAATCTAGCAATAGTTAAAAAGGAATATCAGAAAGATCACTATTCTGCAACCTCAAAGGAAAGAATGGAGCTAGGGAATGATCCTCAAAGAATGATAAAACTATTAGGTAAAAAGTTGATGAGGCTGGGCACAGTGGCTCACACCAGTAATCCAACACTTTGGGAGGATGAGGCAGGAGGATCACTTGAGGTCAGGGGTTCGAGACCAGCCTTGCCAACAAATGATCCTTAAAGAATGCTAAAACTATTAGGTAAAAAGTTGATGAGACTGGGCGCAGTGGCTCGCACTGGTAATCCCAACACTTTGGGAGGCTGAAGCAGGAGGATCACTTGAGGTCAGGGGTTCGAGACCAGACTTGCCAACATCGTGAAACCCCATCTCTACTAAAAATACAAAAAGTAGCCGGGCACAGTGGCACTTGCCTGTAGTCCCAGTTACTCAGGAGACTGAGGCAGGAGAACTGCCTGAACCTGGGAGGTGGAGGTTGCAGTGAGCCGAGATCTTGCTACTGCACTCCAGCCTGGGTTATAAAGGGAGACTCAATTCAAAAAAAAAAAAAAAACCAAAAAACAAAAAACAAAAAAAGTTGATAAGCCCAAGTATCCATTGATGAATGAATGGACAAACAAAATATGGTCTACACATACAATGAAATATTATTCAGCCTTAAAATAGATGGAAATTCTGACACATGCTACAACATGATGAACCTTGAGGACATTATGCAGAGTGAAATAAGCTAGTCACAAACACACATACTGTGTGATGCCACTTATATGAAGTATCTCGAATAGCCAAACTCATAGAAACAGAAAGTACAATATTTCTCAGGGCCTGGGAGGAAGGGGAATAACAGAACTAGTGTTTGGTGGGTACAGAGTTTCAGTTTTGCAAGATGAAAAAGTTCTGGAGGTTGGTTGCACAATGATGTAAATGTACTTAACACTACTGAACTGTACGCTAAAAATGGTTCACATGGTAAATTGTACGTTGTGTGTATTTTACCACAATTAAAAATAAAAACTGGCTGGACTGGTGGCTCATGCCTGTAATCCCAGCAATTTGGGAGGCCAAGGCAGGAGGATCACTTGAGGTCAGGAGTTTGAGACCAGCCTGGCCAACACGGTGAAACCCTGTCTCTACTAAAAGTTAAAAAGTTAGCCAGGCGTGGTGGTGTGCACCTGTAGTCCCAGCTACTTGGGAGGCTGAGGTGTGAGGATTACTTGAACCCAGGAGGTGGAGGTTGCAGTGAGGCGAGATCTCACCACTGCACTCCAGCCTGGACGTTGAAGCAAAACTCTGTCTCAAAAAAGAAATTAAAAATAAAAATTAAAAGTCACTGGAGAAAAATTTGATGGGAACTTTATGATGGACAGATCATCCTATCAGCACTGATCCTACTGAGCCATCTTGGCATCATTAAAAATGGGCCAACCAAGATGTTATACGTTCACAATGTGTTAGAGGAGGAACACACAGCCTGCCTGTGGGGTGTTCTTGACAACAAGAAGACTGAATCTCATCGGGCCTCAAGATTTAACTCTTAGTTTGCAGGAAACACGGGGAAGAGAGGAATAAGTTAACTGAAACTATGAAGAAGCAATCAGTCAAATCTAGGGTATGAATATTCTATAGGACAAAACACCCAGTTTCTCCAACAGATCCGTGGTATGAAGAAGGTAGGGGATGCTGTCATGGAATAAAAATATTTCAAAGACATAACAACCAAACATCCATGTGTGGATGGCGTCTAGATCCCGATGTCAACAGATTATCAATACAACGACATCTCTTAGAGAATCAAGAAAATGTGAGCATGGATGGATGTTAGATGATATTCAGGAACTGTCACTAGTATTGTTAGTGTGATCATGTCATGGGGGAAAATAATGTCACAAAGCAGGGGAAGCTCCTTTTAGTTAGGAAGTGTTTATGTATGAAATGACACAGTGCATTTTAAGTTGATCCAAAAGGAAGTTAATCGAAAAGGAAGAAAAAAGCGATAAAACAAGATTGGATAAGTATTGAAGCTGGATTATGGGTACATGGGGTTAACGATACTCTTTTCCCTACTTTTGTGTTGTATGTTTCAAAAAACTCCATTATAAACTCCAATTTTTTTCCATAGAGAAGCAATTAGTTTATATTAAAAACTATAACTCTCTTCTATAAGACATTTCTAATGCAGACGTGAAGATTAACTTGATTTCTAGCTACTTCTAGCCCCCAAACTACTAGCATTTTTTTAGTTTCAACTTTTATTTTAGACACAGTAGGTACGTGTGCAGATTTGTACATGGGAACATTGCATGAGGCCGAGGTTTGGAGTATGGATCCTGCCACACTGTTAGTGAGTATACCACCTGCTGAGTACTTTTTTCTTTTTCTTTCTTTGAGATGGCGTGTCGCTCTATCACCCAGGCTGGAGTACAGTGGCATGATCTCGGTTCACTGCAACCTCTGCCTACTGGGTTCAAGCAATTCTCCTGCCTCAGCCTCCCGAGTAGCTGGGACTACAGGTGCATGCCACCCAGCTACTTTTTTTATATTTTTAGTGGAGACGGGGTTTCACTGTGTTAGCCAGGATGGTCTCGATCTCCTGACCTTGTGATCTACCCAGCTCAGCCTCCCAAAGTGCTGGGATTACAGGTATGAGCCACCAACTGGCTCTGATCGGTAGTTTTTTAACCCACTTGCTCCCACAATCTCTAGGAGTCCACAGGGTCTATTGTCCCTGTATATTTATGTCTATGTGTGCTTAATGCTTAGCTCCCACTTCTAAGTGAGAACATGCAGTATTTAGTTTTATGTTGCTGAGTTAATTTGCTTAGGATTATGGCCTCCAGCTCCATCCATGTTGCTGCAAAGAACACAATCTCATTCTTTTTTGTGGCTGCATAGTATTCCATAATGTATATATACCACATTTTCCTTATCCAATCTACCGACCACTGATGGGCATCTGGGCTGATTCCATGTCTTTGCTATAGTGAACAGCACAGTAATGAACTCACAAATGCATGTGTCTTTTTGGTAGAATGATTTATTTTCTTTTGAGTATATATCCAGTAATGAGATTGCTGGAAGACACCCAATTTTTTTAAGTAAGTAGTCCCAAAGGAACATACACACACCATAGGCAGAGCTAGCTATAACCAAAGTATAAGCAAATGAGGAAGCCAGGAACTCCTGAGGATAAACACCTCCATCGGTGTGGAGAGTTAACAGGTGCAGGAAATGAGAAGTGAGACCTCGGGCCTTTGCAAGCTGAGCTAGCAAAATCTACAACGCCCATATTAAGCCAGAACCTTGAAAGGTGCTCTACATCCTGAGAAAGGGAGGGCTTTAAGGGTATTTTTCTGGACTGCCAGAAAAGGGATCCCATGGGCTCTGCAGGGGTTCAGGAGGGGAAAATTAACAATGGCCACCATAATAATGACGATTGTTAACCCTGAGGATTTGTAACCACATGGGTCTAGGAATTAGTTTACCACTCCGTGCATTCAAGGGGGAAACTCCAAGCTGAGGAAGCAAATGTAAGGGATCACAGGTTGATAGCAGCCCTGGCATCCAAAGGAAACAAACAAAAATCCTTCCTAGAGGAACTCAGCCAGGAATCAGACCCCTCAGGACTCCCGCAGATCAATTTCAATGAAAACTGAGATCACATTCAAATAATTAACCATCCGAGAAACAAGTCAGTATGAGCAAGAGTGAGCAGAAAGAACAAATAGTAGATGGAGACACTTCCTTCCGCCCAAGGACATCAGGTGTTGGAACTCCCAGATACTGATTCTACTCTGTACTAAACAGTTTTTAAAAGAAAGATTTAAAAATGAGCAAGGAATGAGATGATCAAAAATGGCCAGGCTCATCATCTGTAATTATGAGAGAAATGCAAATCAAAACCACAGCGAGATACCATCTCACAACAGTCAGAATGGCTATTATTAAGAAGTCAAAAAAACCAAGAACAAAAACAAAAACAAAAAACAGAAGCTAGCAAGGCTGTTGAGAAAAGGGAACACTTATACACGGCTGATGGGAATGTAAATTAGTGCCACCACTGTGGAAAGCAGTTTGGAGATTTCTCAAAGAACTTAACAGAACTTAAAACCATTTGACCCAGCAATCCCATTGCCAGGTATATACCCAAAAAGAAAAAGATCATTTTACCAAAAAGACACATATGCTCCTATGTTCATCACAGCACTATTCATAATAGCAAAGACATGGAATCAACTTAGGTGCCCATCAATGGTGGATTGGATAAGGGAAATGTGGCACATACACACTACGGAATACTACGTAACCATAAGAAAGAATGAGATCATGTCCTTTACAGCAACATGGTTGCAACTGGAGGCCATTATCCTAAGCAAATTAACAAAGGAATGAAAAATCATATACCACATGTTCTCACTTAGGAGTGGGAGCTAAACATTGAGCCCACATGAGCATAAACATGGGAACAGTCAACACTGCAGACTACTTGAGGGGGAAGATGTAGGGGGATGGGATGAAAAAGTACCTATTTGATACTATGCTCACTATCTGGGTGCAATGTGCCCATGTAACAAACCTGTACATTTACCCTCTGTATCTCAAATAAAAGTTGAATTTTTTTTTTTTTTTTTTTTTTTTTTGAGACAGAGTCTCACTCTGTTGCCCAGGCTAGCATGCAGTGGTGCGATCTCAGCTCACTGGAACCTCTGCCTCCCCAGTTCAAGCGATTCTCATGCCTCGGCCTCCAGAGTAGCTGGGACTACAGGCACCTGCCACCACGCCCGACTAATTTCTGTATTTTTAGTAGAGACATTTTCACCATGTTGGCCAGGCTGGTCTTGAGCTCCTGACCTCAAGTGGTCCACCTGCCTCGGCCTCCCAAAGTGCTAGGATTACAGGCATGAGCCACCGTCCCCAGCTAAAAGTTGAATTTTTTTTTTAAATGGCCAGGCATTTGACCTCAGAACTTTGTGGGAACCCAGGGAGAACTACTTGACCCCTGTACTCTTGGCACTTCCATTCTGGTAGGATAAACAGATCCACACAATCAAAATTCGTCAGGGGTAAAAACTGAAGCAGTTATACAACAGGGAAGGAATAAGAATAAGTGCGGTGGACAAGGAGGACACAGGCTGTACCTGGAGGGGGCAACCTGTCCACATGCCTCACAGATTGTTGCTCTGTGTGCAGGAACAGAACCCAAGTATTGCCTGATGTTCCAATTTCCCCAGAAAAGACATAAATCCAAACTGTAAAGTAAGTCATTGTGATTTGTACGTGTTAGCCACTGCAGGAGACACCTGAAGCTTCTGCCACCCAATATCGATTCACCTTTCTTCTAAAATATTACAGTGTTATGTATGATTCCCCTTTGGCGACCACCCCCTTTCCTATTCTCAGCCCAGTCTCAGTCTCTTCCTGGTTGAGTTGACTCCATCTGTGGCCGCAGGGATGGGCATGTGACTCAAGCTTGACCAATCAGAGCACAGCAGTCCCCTGGACCACACTAACTGGCTTAGAAATGGGCCTGTGATTCAATCAGAGAAAATGAGAAGCCATGAGGCTTTTGGGAGCATCTTAGGAAAAAAATTCTCTCTCATCCCCTTGGGATTCAAAGCTGAGAAGATGTAAGGGCTGGAGCTGTGGCAGTCTTTCTGTGACCATTCTACAGAGATTCTGTCTGAGGCTGGATCCACGTGGTCAAAAGCCATGGCTGAGGAGCCAGAGAGAGACTGAGGCCTGATGCCATCACTTGGGCCCTGCAGACTTTTTATTTATGGTAACCAGTTAATTTGCTTTCATGCTGAAGCTAGTTTGAACTGGACTCTGATATGATTTGGCAATGTCCCCAACCAAATCTCATCTTGAATTGTAGTTCCCACAATCCACACATGTTGTGGAAGGGACCCAGTGGGAGGTAATTGAATCATGAGGGTGGCTACCCTTATGCTGTTCTCTTGGTAGTGAGTGAGTTCTTGGAGATGTGATGGTTTTATAAGGGGCTTTCCCCTTTTGCTTGGCACTGCTCCTTGTTGCTGCCATGTTAAGAGGGACGCGTTTCCTTCCCCTTCAACCATGATCATAAGTTTCCTGAGGCCTCCCTTGCCCTGCAGAACTGTGAGTCAATTAAACCTCTGTCCTTCATAAATTACCCAGTCTCGGGCAGTTCTTTATAGCAGCATGAGAATGGACTAATACAGGCTCTTTGTCACTCCACAGAAAGAGGCTCTGTCCTCCACCAACTAGTTAAAAGTATTTTAACACACTGTGAAAGTCAAAGAAACATGAAGGCTGACTGTGGAACATTACTGTCCCCCTTGTTTCTTGACAATGATTCAAATTCAGAGCCAGATTAGAAGGGACAATCTTTGAGACTTAAGTTTCAAAAAACAATCAGTTCTTAGGAGAGGTCAGAAAACACGGTGAAAGCTGAGGATGTGGGTAAAGCATCAGAAAGAAACGAACAGTTGTTCTGGAGAAAAGAGAGTCTATGTTGAGTGCAGTAAGGAAGGAGGAAAAACTGGACATATTCAGACCAAATGAAATGATTCACAAGAAACCTGAGAAGAAATGTCCAGAGTGAGGGGGCTGATCAGCTCAGAAAGGAAGACCAGCAGCGAGTGATGGGGATGACCTGAAACAACAACCAAAATGCCTAAGATACGAGCACTGTTGGCCAGGCGCGGTGGCTCACGCTTGTAATCCCAGCACTTTGGGGGGCCGAGGTGGGCGGATCACGAGGTCAGGAGTTCAAGACCAGCCTGACCAACATGGTAAAACCCTATCTCTACTAAAAATACAAAAATTAGCTGGGTGTGGTGGTGCGCACCTGTAATCCCAGCTACTCGGGAGGCTGAGGCAGGAGAATCGCTTGAACCTGGGAAGTGGAGGTTGCAGTGAGCTGAGATCACACCACTGCACTCCATCCTGGATGACAGTGAGACTCCATCTCAAAAAAAAAAAAAAGAAAAAGAAAAAAAAGAAATGAGAAGAGAACGCAGATGGCAGTGAGATGCTACAAAACCTCCAGAAACCCAGAGAGGTGACAAGGGCTGGGGTCATCTCAAACTAGACCAACAGGGAGGCCTGCTGTTGATTGGAAGCAGCTTTCTCAAAAGGTAGGGATCATGTTGACTTGTTGTTGATGGAAACTCAGGACCACCAAGGCCTTCTGGAATTTGCTACTCAATAAACAGACACCGGGGAGGGCACAGGAGGCCAGGCAGTAGCTAGATGTGCCAAAAGAGCCACCGTACATCAAAGGACAAAGTGAGCAGAGATGTCAGCTTATAAGCCACCCCAGGGCAGAGACTGTCTCTCTTCTCACTTTCTGAACCCTGCCAAGCACCGTAAAGCCTTGTACACAGCCCCAGTGCCTCCTTCCCCAGGCCCCACTGTTTCTTTATAGGATAAACCAACTACCCCAGACCACCTCCAATCACAGAGGCTCTTAACCTTTGTTGGGGAGAAGTCTGGTTAAGGCTCTGGGCCCTCTTTCCAGAAAAATACACATAGCCTGACATATCAAAGCTTCCTCCCAATTTCAGTGGTTCACACTTTCCCTGAGGCCACCAGTAGGTCTCCTTGGACAATAGTCCTAAATTCATCCATTCATTTATTTTATCTTAAGAGACAGGGGTCTCACTAAGTCACCCAGGCAGGAGTGCAGTGGCATGATCATAGCTCACTGCAGCCTTGAACTCCTGGGCTGACGCAATCCTCCTGCCTCAGCCTCCAGAGTAGCTGAGACTACAAGTGCGTGCCACCACATCCAGCTAACTTTTTTATTTTTTGTAAAAGCAGGGTCTCTCTACGTTGCCTATGCTGGTTTCAAACTCCTGGGCTGACATGATCCTCTCACCTCAGCCTCCCAAAGTGCTGGGATTACAGGCAGGAGCCACCATTGCTCAGCCCCTAAACTCATTCATTTATTTTTTAAAAATCCTTATTGAATGTTGGCTGCATGTCAAGTACTGCTCTGAGCACCAGGGATGCTTGGGTGAACAAGAAAAGAATGGCCAGATGCAGTGGCTCACGCCTGTAATCCCAGCACTTTGGGAGGCCAAGGCAGGTGGATCACCTGAGGTCCAGAGTTCAAGAGCAGCCTGGCCAACATGGTGAAACCCCATCCCTACTAAAAATACCAAAAATTAGCCAGATGTGGTGGTGCGTGCCTGTGGTTCCAGCTACTTGGGAGGCTGAGGCAGGGGAATCGCTTGAACCTGGGAGGCAGAGGACACAGTGAGCCGAGATCGTGCCACTGCACTTCAGCCTGAGTGACAAAGCGAGACTCTGTCTCACTCTGTCTCAAAAGAAAAGCAAAAAGAAAAACAAAGAACCTTTACCACACGGAGTGTAGCTTCCAGGTTATATCCCAGCCATCCAACAATCAGAAAGTCTGGAGGTGCAGCCCAGGAACTTAGTGATTCTGCCAAGGGGCCAGGTTTAGGACCTCCTGTTCCAAGGAACTCCTGGTCAAACTCCTTCTGTAAGAAGAGAGGGGAGAATAATATCTGAAGGCATGTGCTCTGACTCAAGTATTCATGCACTGCTGGGGGG
Organism: Theropithecus gelada; assembly: GCF_003255815.1. NCBI lineage: Eukaryota > Metazoa > Chordata > Mammalia > Primates > Cercopithecidae > Theropithecus > Theropithecus gelada. Next base: position 43,105,709 of record NC_037668.1, read on the forward strand.
TGTAGATTGGTACCAGCACTTTGGAAAAATGTTTGGCAGAATCTTTTAAAGCTGAACATCTGCTGAATCTGCAACTCAGCAACTCCACTCTTGGGTCTATATCTAATAGACATGTGCGCTTATGCATACCAATGGACATACACAGTGGTGCCCAATTATCCCTTGTGTTCACACCTCTGTGGAATCCTCTCCCTTGAGTTGGGGCAGGACCTGTAACTTATTTTAAGCTGTAGAATACAGCAAAGGTGATGGGATGTAATTTCTGTGGTTATGTTACATAAGATTATAACTTCTATCTCTCTATTGAGAGTCTGTTGAGGGTCCAGAGTCACAGAGTCTGTCTACTGACTCTTTCTTACTTCAGTGAAGCAAGCCACCTTCCAGAGAAACCCACATGGCAAGAAACTGAGGGTGAGCTCAGCTAATACCCAGCAAGGAGCTGAGGCTCTCCTTCTGATACCCTCAAAAAATTGAATCTTACCAATAACAATGTCAGCTTGAAAGTGGATCCAGCCAGGTGCAGTAGCTCACCCCTATAATCTCAGCATTTTGGGAGGCTGAGGTGGGAGGATCACTTGAGCCTGGGAAATCAAGGCTGCAGTGTTATGATCACACCACGGCACTCCAGCCTGGACAACAGGAGAGACCCTGTCTCAAAAAAAAAAGAAAAAGAAAAAAAGAAAGCAGATCGGGCTGGGCGTGGTGGCTCACGCCTGTAATCCCGGCACTTTGGGAGGCCAAGGCAGGGAGGGGGTGGATCACAAGGTCAGGAGTTCGAGACTAGCCTGGCCAATATGGTGAAACCCTGTCTCTACCAAAAATACAAAAATTAGCCAGGCGTGGTGGCACTCATCTGTAGTCCCAGCTACTTGGGAGGCTGAGGCAGAAGAATCACTTAAACCTGGGAGGCAGAAGTTGCAGTGAGCCAGGATCGTGCCACTGCACTCCAGCCAGGGTGACAGAGTGAGACTCTATCTCAAAAGAAAAAAAAAAGAAAAGAAAAGAAAGCAGATGCAGATTTATCCCCGGTTGAGCCTCAGATGAGAACCCAGCCCTAGCCAACTCCTTGACTGCAGCCTGTGAGACCCTGAAGCACAGGACCCTGCTGAGCCCTGCCCAATTCCTGACCCATAGAAACTGTGAGATGATAAATGTGGGTTGTTTTGAGCTGCTAAGTTTGTGGTAGTTTGTTAAGCAGCAGTTGATAACCAATACAATGGAATACAACAGAGCAATGAGAATGAATGAACCACAGCTACTTGAAAAGACATGCTTGAATCTCCCAAATATAATGTTGAGCAAAAGAAACCAGAGAGAAGATGGAATTTGTGGGATCCCATTCACATAAAGTTCAAGAACAAACAGAACTAGCCAGGTGCAGTGGCTCATGCCTATAATCCCAGCACTGTGGGAGGTGAGGCAGGTGGATAACCTGAGGTCAGAAGTTCAACCTCCTGACCAACATGGTGAAACCCCACTTCTACTAAAAATACAAAAATGAGCTGGGTATGGTAGCAGGTGCCTGTAATCCCAGCTACTTGGGAGGCGGAGGCAGGAGAATTACTTGAACCCAGGAGGCAGAGGTTGCAGTGAGCCAAGATCATGCCATGGCACTCTAATCTGGGTGACAAGAGCAAACTTCTGTCTAAAAAAAAAAACAAAAACCCAGAACTAATCTATGACATTGGAAGATTGGAAGTCAGGATAGCAGCTACCCCAGGGGGTGGGTAATGACTGGAAGGGGTCACAGGGAGATTTCTAGGGGTGCTGGTGATGTTTTGCTTCTTGATCTGGATTCTGGGTAGGTGGGTGAGTACACTTAGTAAAAATTCAAATAGTGTCTCAGCCCATTTGTAATGCTATAAAGTGCAATTATGACCTGAGACAAAGTGTATATTTTCAATATGTATATTATCTTCGATAAAAAGTTTACAAAAAGGCTGGGCGCGGTGACTCATGCCTCTAATCCCAGCACTTTGGGAGGCTGAGGCGGGTGGATCACTCGGTCAGGAGATTGAGACCAGCCTGGCCAACATGGTGAAACCCCATCTCTACTAAAAACACAAAAGTAGCCAGGCGTGGTGGCGTGTGCCTGTAGTCCCAGCTACTCAGGAGGCTGAGGCAGGAGAATCACTTGAACCTGGGAGGCGGAGGTTGCAGTGAGCCGAGATCGCACCCCTGCACTCCAGCCTGAGGACACAGTGAGAGTGAGACTCCATCTAAACAAAAAAAAAAAAGATAGGGAAAAGAAAGTTTACGAAAAGTACAGCACTTTGCACTTTGTAGTCTGGAAGCCAGAGTTTGAATTCCAGAACCACTATGTGCAAGATTTGTAACTGGTTAAGTTACTTGACTTTTCTGTGCCTCAATTTCTCCTTCTGTATAAGAGTTGGGCTAAGAATTAAATAAAACTGTGCATGACATGGTGGTTGGTACCTTGTTAGCCTTAATAAATATGAGCTGAATTAGTTAACCACATTCATAAAGGTTCACTGTCACTCACAAAAATATAGTGGAGGTTTGCCCACATGCCTGGAAGTAGAATTTATGGAGTTGTCCAGCAGGTGCCACCCCATAGAGACTACTGGGCTCCCAAGAATCACCTCTAGTTGTGACTAGAGGGAAGGAGCACATCCTATCTCTTATATCCATACCCACATCTAGAAAGGTCTCAGAGCAGCCAGCCAGATAATATGAGACTAGTCATCCAGAGATCGGGTTTGTTCTGGAGTGGGACTGAGTCTTGATGCAAATCAAAGTTTCTCCAGAGTGTTTGTGACCTGGGTTGAGATTAGGGCTCTCTTCCCACAACATCAGAGAAAAAGAAAACAGGCAATAATTGCAAACACTCATAGAGCCATTCAGTTGTACCAGCCACTGATCCACTGTTTCATACATCTTAATCCATTTAATCCTTTCAGTCAGTGCTGTTGTTATACCCATTTTACAGGTGAGGGAAGTGAGGCACAAACAAAACACAACAAAAACCAGGCCCAGGACAGGTGGGGCCAGCACACTTTGCAGTTTTTGAACAGATGGTACAGACAGACCCCCCACAGCAAAGTGCAAGGAACCAAAGGGAACTGACTTTGAACACCGATTTGCAAGATAACTAAATGTTCCAAACCAGCATGAAAGAGTCAACATGAGATGAAGCTGCATGTTTTTTTCATTTTCTGCCAGGGGAAATGGCAAAGATGGCTGCAGAAAGTCTCAGTTACCAGTTATTCTCTCCATGGTTTGCAATTATTTTTATGAGTCTGTGTGTGTAGGTCTGTATATAAAAATCTGTACTTTCTAAGCTTATATGGTCAGCTTACTAATGGGCCTTGGAGTCTCTAGTGGGCCCTCTGCTCTCTGTCATCCGTCACCCTGTGCAACAGCTTGGCTATTTCCTGCACTCTGTACTCTCTCGTTCTTGCTCTTTCTCTGGCTCTCTTTCATGCCATAGAGGCTGAGGAAGGCTCCGCACCTCTCCTGGCAAGGGCTGGGGCCTGAAGCCAGCATTCATTTCATGTTGGAATGCAAGGGCAGCAGGAGAAACATCACACAGGTCTCTGAGTATGGAGCACAGGGCTGGGCTCTCCCCAGGCAAGAACAGCCCAGGGGAGGTGGCTGGGAAGGAATGAGATTTTCTAGGGGCAGAAGTTCTGCTAGAAGGAAGCCCAGTGCCCAATGTCAGCAGGTAATGTAGGTGGCAGGCCTGAGCTGCCTCCTCTTGGCTTATGCCCCCTTCCCTCCCTGCCCTGGGCACTGCCTGAACCTTTGGACAGACAAGAGTGCAGGCTGCTCAGAAGTGAGAGAAAGCAGGTGTGAGTAAGTGGCATCTTGTGATTGTGACAGGTGTCACTTATAGTTCTCCAGGGGAAATACCTTCCTCGTCACATTCATCTAGATTCAAATCCTGCCAGATTTTCTAGCTGTGTGACCTTGGGCACATTTCTCCCTGTCTCTGAGCCTTATTTCCTACAATATGGGCTTGGTAGTCACTGAGAGTTCAATAAAAGGTTAACTGAAGGCACTGCCAAGAAGCACAAATAATCTAGAAACATCATTTTTTTTTTTTCAGGGACCGTCTTTTTAATGTCGCATCACTGTTTAATTGCAAGGTACAACTCTCTTACTCGGTCCAGGAAATTATATCATAAAACCATTACTGGGTATTTGATTTTCTGTTTTTAAGATGAAAATGGATGATACGGAATTGGGTTTCAAGAATTTTGCACACCCTTGAGATAAGAGTGGCATCCTGAGGGAGAGAGGATCCAGCTGAGATTTGGCAACTTCGGCTCCACTGATTCTGAGTGTCAGCTTTGCTCTCAGTTTAGGAATTTCTGTTTTTCATTGAGATATCAGCTAACAGCAACAGATGATCTCTCAAAGCCTGGTGAGGGGCATGGGCTGTTCCAGTTCATGGCCAGCCTGGGTTTCACTGGGGTCTGTCTGATAGTGAGCAAGTTTGTGTCCTGGGTTCATGTTAATGACAAGAGTTTGACTAAAGACAAGCACGGAGGGGTAGTGGTAAGGGTGGAGGTGGTGTTCAGGCCTGGGCAAGGGACTAGAGAAGCTGACATCCTGGGGTGAGGACAGGTCAGCCCAGCAGTCCTCAGAGGACAGGAGGCCAGGCTTCAGAAGGGTGGCAGGGGCTTCCCCCTGCGTATTCATTTATTCAGACATTGTTCTAGGGACTGGTGGCACAGCAGTGAACAAAACAGGAAAAAAAATCCCTGCCTTTATAGAGTTTAGATTCTACCAGGGGTCAGGGAGGGAGACACAATAAATCACATAAATAAATAAAAGAAATAGTATGTGAATTGATGATAAGTGATGTCTTAGTCCATTTGTGTTGCTATCAAGTAATATCTGAGGCTGGGTAATTTATCCAGAAAAGAGGTTTATTTGGCTCACAGTTCTGCAGATTGTACAAGAAGCATGGTGCCAGCATCTGCCTCTAGTGAGGGTCTCAGGCTGCTTCCACTCCTGGCAGAAAGTAGAGCCTGCATGTGCAGAGATCACATGATGAGAGAGGAAGTGACCATGAGCGAGGGGGAGGTGCCAGGCTCTTTCTAACAGTCAAGTCTTTAGGGAACTGATAGAGTGAGAATTCATGCACCCTACAAGAACAGCACTAAGCCATCCATGAGGGATTCACCCCCATGACCCAAGCACCTCCCACCAGGCCCCACCTCCAACAGTGAGGAGCAAATTTCAACATGAGATTTGGAGGGGTCAAATATTCCAACTATAGTAAATGGCAAAAAGAAGGGAAGAGGGAGAGAGTGTTGAGGTTTTTATTTTGTTTGGATGTGCTTTTGTTGTTCTTATTTTCATTTGCTTTTGTTGTTCTTGTTGTTTTTATTTGCTTTGTTATTAGATTTCATGGTGGTTATTTTTTCAAAAAACCAATTTTAGAAAAGATGATATGTGAGTAAAAAGCTAAAGTAAAGAAAGCAAACGAGACTCCTGGGGGGAAGTGCATTCCAAGCAGAGGAACGGGCAAGACCAAAGGCTCTGAGGCAGAAACGTGTGGGGAGCTGGGCCTGACCCTCTCTGTTCCTGTGAAGCTATCACTCGGGTCCCAGCCCTTGTGGTCACTCCTAGCATTTTATGCCTAGACTCTTTCTGGTTGTAGGAAACTGATCCAGGCAGAACCTTCCAGACTGAGGGCCTGGAAGAGATTTGTAGGGACAGGCTCCAGGAGAGGTCTCTGCAGTTCAGCTGTGTAAATCAGGGTTTTGTCAAGCTTGTTGCAAATGCACATTCCTGGATTATGTCCCAGGCCTGCTAAATCAGAATCTCTGGGGTCTGTGCCCAGAAGTCCACATTTCTAAAAGCCTCCAGGCACGTTTGAGCATCTTCACCATATATTCCACCCCAAATCGATGTCCATGATTTCTCTCAGATCCTCTTCCTATTGACTAGGTGTATTAGTCTGTTCTCACACTGCTATAAAGTAATTCCCTGAGAGTGAATAATTTACAAAGAAAAGAAGTTTAATTGACTCACAGTTCTGCCCTGCTAGGGAGGCCTCAGGAAACTTACAGTTATGGCGGAAGGCCAAGGGGAAGCAAGGAAGCTAGCATGTTGTAACACGGTGTAGCAGGAAAGAGAGAGAGAGAGAGAAAAAACGGGGAAGTGCCACACTTTTAAACCATCAGATCTCGTGAGAACTCACTCGCTATCACGAGAAAAGCAAGCAGGAAGTCTGCCCCCATGATTCAGTCACCTCCCACCAGGCCCCTCTTCCAACACGTGGGGATTTTAATTCGAGACGAGATCTGGATGGGGACACAGAGCCAAACCGAATCACCAGGGTAGAGTGTGCCATAGTTCAACTCTCTTAAAAAATGTTTAGAGTTTTTCTTGAGGTACCTGGTCAGCCATTTCCTGCCACTGAAAGGAATCAGTCTCTAGGTAAAGTCAGCAAGGTTGTTCTGCCCCCAAGCAGAAGTGGGAGGTGGTGGGAGATAGGATTTGCACATCTCAACACACTCCATCCCCCGAGTCCTATGCCGACTGACAAGGGGCTTCTTAAGGACAGTAACTATTCCACGTGTATTCTGGGACCAGCGTGTGACACTCATAGGCCTCAGAAGATGTTTGCAGAGATAGAGAAAGGGCAAAAGAATGAATAAATGTCACTCTTTTTTTTTTTTTTTTTTGAGACGGAGTCTCGCTGTGTCGCCCAGGCTGGAGTGCAGTGGCGCGATCTCGGCTCACTGCAAGCTCTGCCTCCCGGGTTCACGCCATTCTCCCGCCTCAGCCTCCGAGTAGCTGGGACTACAGGCGCCCGCCACCACGCCCGGCTAGTTTTTGTATTTTTAGTAGAGACGGGGTTTCACCATGTTAGCCAGGATGGTCTCGATCTCCTGACCTCGTGATCCACCCGCCTCGGCCTCCCAAAGTGCTGGGATTACAGGCTTGAGCCACCGCGCCCGGCCAAATGTCACTCTTAACAGGGAGAAGCAGGAGCAGCAGGATTGTGAGTTTGGAAATTCTTTTCCCCAGCACATGGAAGAAATCCTCGTTCTTTCAAAATTGTTCACTCCACCCCATCCCTTTCCCAATCCCCACCCCACTCCCAGAGGTCCCCTTTTCTTACTCTTTCTATTTTCTGGTCTGTAAAGGAAAGGACTAGAGATTTGGGTAGGGCAGGGGCATACTAACCTCCAACGGTCTCATGAGTTCAGCTCCATCAATCTCCTACCTCTCCCTATCGCCCCCCACCCTCCCTCAACGCATCCAGCTTAGAGCGAGGGGTAATGGAAAGGATTCTTGAATCAAATCTCCTTTGTGCTCCTTCCTCTCTGTAAAACCCTGGGGCACTTATGTGACCTATGAGCCTCCGCTTTCCCATCTGTGAAATGGGGCAGGCTCGTGGGGCCTGGAGCACTCAGCAGGCGGTAACCCGGTGGGCGTTCCCTGCGCAGGCCACGCCCCCACCTGTTAGGCCGGGCCCCGCGGCGCCCGGCGGTGTTGCCATGGCAACGCGCGTACACAGGCCGGGCGGGCGCGCTGGGCGCCGGGTGTCGGCTGGAGACTCCGCGGGAGCGCGGCCGGGAGGCCTCGCCCGGGAGCGGGCCCGACGCCTCCCGAGCTGGCAGGGCTCTGGGCGGAGGTCGGAGCGTGGGCTTCCTCCTCCCGCCAGGTAAGTGCGGTGCGGGAAGGGGCGGCGGGCCGAGACCGGGGACCGGAAGGGGCGGCCCCGCGAGGACTAGCGCTGGGAGGAGGAGGGGTGGCTCCCCGTCCCCATCCTCCCGGATCTAGGCTCTGGTCCCCAGGAGCACCCCAGTAGGCGCCCCAACACCAACCCCTCCTTTCCAGGTGCAGCCCCAACCCCGCCCGCGGAGAAAGCCCCCAGGGGCCTTAGACCCCTCCTTGGCACCAGCCATGCCACTCTGGGAAGTCCTGGCGGGTACAGCTGGGATTAGGAGGGGCATACCCGCTGCCCCTGACTTACGAATGACACCCACCCAGCGGTCAGAGAGACTCCCCCCTTGCCTAACCTCTCCCTTCCCAAATACAACACTGAGAAATTTCTAGGGCTCCCAGGCCACTTAAGATCTGGTAACCCCTCAATAGAAATTTTGCTTCTCTGTCTCACTTTTGACCCCTAAGCAGGGAGTGCAGATGAGTGAAGCTCTTTTGCTCTTTTCCATGGTCGGTGCCCTGTGTCATAGAACTATTTTACAGAGTTTAACGCATCTAATCACTTTCTACAGTGTTTTCAGGTAGGAAAGTGACTGCACAGGGCAAGATCAAAGTGGGGAAATATGGCCCAACCCATTCAGTTAAAGAAATAGACTTTTTTTTTTTTTTTCCCAAAATGTCATCTAGAATAAATACTGAAGGGGAAAATAAAAGGTAGTTACTGTCAGAGGTTCTTAGGCTACTCTGACTTACTTTTAAGCATTATTTCGTATTTTCATTCATTCATGATTTACTGAGTACCACTATGTGTCAGGCCTGGCAGTTCTGGGGGCCAGAGTTGGAGTAATGAACAGAACTGTGAGGAACCACAAAGGGTCTGAGATTTTTACACTACCTGCAAGCTAAGTTAGCCTGCCACTGCTTAATGATGCTAGCAGAAGACCAGAGACTCCAGGACCAGAGACAAAGGATGTTATTGCTCACAGCACAGCAGGCACTGTGAGCTTCATGTTTGCATTAGTTCCCCTTGCCCTGCAAGTTCCCCGGGGTGATACAGGACAGCCCAGGTGGATGCTGTACACACTGCGAGTCTGTGTCCCAGCTAAGGAACCCCAAGCTCAGGAAACTCCAGTCTTTTAAAAGGGACTGCTAGCCAGTGCCCAACCTTTGCCCTGGAAGGAGATGACATTTTTTTTTTTTTTAATTGAGATGGAGTCTTGCTCTGTCGCCCAAGCTAGAGTGCAGTGGCACAGTCTCAGCTCACTGCAACCTCTGCTGCCTGGGTTCGAGTGATTCTCCTGCCGCAGACTTCCAAGTAGGTGGAACTACAGGTGCATGCCACCATGCCTGGCTAATTTTTTTGCATTTTTAGTAGAGACAGGGTTTCACCATGTTGGCCAGGCTGGTCTCAAACTCCTGACCTCAGGTGATCCGTCTGCCTGGGCCTCCCAAAGTGCTGGGATTACAGTCATGAACCACCGTGCCTGGCCAGAGATGACATTTTTATCATAAAAAGTCTGCACTCTGCCCTGGTTGGGGACACTATCCCTATCCTCTCAGGATATTTGCCCTGCGGATGTCCTTGGAAAGATTGTCAGGAACAAAATCTGTCAGTATCTTTGCTCTGAAGATGGGTACAAACACAGGAAACCCGTGGGTAATTGAGTTTAAAACAACACAGTTCAGGCTCTCTTGGGACATATCTCAGTGAAAGGGAAACAGTAAACATGTAGCTAAGAACAAAAAAATGACAGAGAATGATAAGCTCAAGGAAGGAGCCACAGCGTGACACGTGCTAGCTAGACAACGAAGTGACTGATGACGCCTTTAGCTGGGGTGCTCAGGTAGCTACCACAAGGCACCAACTGTGGAAACATCTGGGGGAAAAGCTAAAAAAAAAAAAAAGCCAGTCATTCAGATTTGGGGTTTTACTCTGGAGGCATTTCCTGTGGCTTTCCCACAAAAGAGACATTTCTCGAAAGTTGACTTTAGATTAGTTTTACTTTAGTTTTGAATGTGGTGCTTGATAATGTAGTCCTCTATGATTGAAGATTAATAACTCAGGCAATTTGAGGGCAACAGGGCATGGTTCTTTTGGAAAAAGAAATGTCTTTTTATCCCTATTAAAGACAGCAGACTTAAAAATAAAATTCTCATTATATGAAAGTATTAATATTTCTGAGGATTTCTCATAGGCTTCAGAATTTACAAACTATCTGGTTTGTTTTATTTCTCTTACCCCCAAGGGTCTTTTCTTTTTTGCAGAGGATAGAATTCTGGTGTTAAGGGCTATCTGTTATTTCATGTCCCAAGTGTCAACAAAACAGTGACAACCTCAGTGTCCCAAGTGACACCTCTCCCTCCCCCCACTCAGTCACTCTCCCTGCTCCTCCATCCCATCCCCTCCCCCCACAGCAGCGATGGAGGTGTGAAAAGTTGAGCTGCCTGAGGATTATATAGTGGTGACATGCAATGGCTGTCTCCCTGCCTGAATGCTAGGGGACCTTAACCTCTCTGCATCTCAGTCTCCTTGTCTGTAAAGTAGGGACAATAATGACACCTACCTTGCAGGGTTTCTCTGAGGATGAAAAGAGTATATTCAAGGAAAAGTGCCTGGCACTTATTAAGGACTCCATAAATGATGACAGAGATGATGAAAAGCAGAACCAGCCCTGAGAGTCTGTACTACCACAACTAGTTGAGTTTTGTTTTTATCCATAGTCCAATAATTTGGCATTTCACTAACTTTTCAATTGAAAGGAAAAGAGAGAGACTGTTGTTCTTTGACAAGGCATTGAGGTGGAGGGTATCACCCTGCATCTTTTTTTTTTTTTCACCCTGCGTCTTTAGACATAATCTCAAATGAGATTCAAGGATCGAGATGAATTACTGTCAACATTTTAGAACTTTCTGAAGTCACCGAAGTGTTTATCTTAAAAGATGTGTATAGAACTTATTTCAAAATGCACCACAATATAAAATGGATGGACACACGCATAGATGGAAAGATATGTGATAAAGCACATATGGCAAAATGCCGATGGTAGAATCTAGTGGTGGGTACATAGGAGCTCACTATCTGCTTTTTTCAGCCTCTCTGTATGGTTGACATTTTTATAGTAAAATGCTGGGGGGAATACTGTGCAGGGTCCTGATTACATGGCTGAGCTATAATCTTGATATTTTGCCTTTAGAAGTAATCTTTTTTCCCCTAAGTAAATAATGAAGAAATGCAGCGATTTAAAAAGGAAAACATCATCTAATGCCTGCCTCTCCGATGATAACTCTTTAAGAAACTCTAAAAGCAGACATGGTGGCGTGCCTGTATTCCTAGCTACTCTGGAGGCTGAGGCAGGAGGATCATTTGAGCCTGAGAGTTCAAGGCTGCAGTGAGCTGTGATTGTGCCACCACACTCAGCCTGGCCAAAGAGCAGGACTTCATCTCTAACTATGAATGAACGAATCAAATAAGCTCTATAGAAGTTTAGCGTTCCTTGGATCAGAGTTTGAGAAGCCCAGGTTGACAACACTAATAAGAGTAGTACAAATGAGTGTTCAGTGTGTGCCAGGCACCATTCTAGATACCACACGTGTATTAGCTCATTTAATCCTCACAAAACCCATTTTAGGATGGGTGTGGTGGCTCACGTCTGTAATCCCAGCACTTTGGGAGGCCAAGGTGGGAGGATTGCTTGAGCTCAAGAGTTTGAGACTAGCCTGGGCAACCTGGCAATACGCTGTCTCTACAAAAAATTAGCCAGGTGTGGTGGTGCGCACCTGTAATCCCAGCTACTCGAGAGGCTGAGGCAGGAGGATTGCTTGAGCCCAGGAGATCGAGACTTTGGTGAGCCAAGATTGCTCACTGCTCTGCAGCCGGGATGACAAAGTGAGCCCCTGTCTCAGGAAAAAAAAAAAAAAAAACCCACCCATTTTATAGATGAGGAAACTGAGTCACAGAGAATAAGTAACTCACCCAAGGTCACAGAGCTAGTAAGGGTTGGATTGGGAACACAGAACCTGAATACTTGGTATGTCAGATCACTAAGCTCATACTAAGCTTGATGGGAGGTAGAGAGCAATCATCAGTGGAACTCAGATTTGTTGTCAGGTTGTTTTAGCTTTTGTTTGCTTGTGTCCTGAGTTACTTAAGAAATGCCCTCTGTTTGATTATTAGAACCAGGCTTTTCTATGCTAGAGATCATGGTTAGAAGAGATCGTCTTAAAAAGCTGCAGAATTGTCTTTGTCATCAGTGTTGACAATCTAATCCCCCCCTTCTGATTTCTCACTTTGGACATGACTCTATGGTTATTTCATTCATTCTTTTTTTTTTTTTTTTTTTTGAGACGGAGTCTCATTCTGTCGCCCAGGCTGGAGTGCAGTGGCCGGATCTCAGCTCACTGCAAGCTCCGCCTCCCGGGTTTACGCCATTCTCCTGCCTCAGCCTCCCGAGTAGCTGGGACTACAGGCGCCCGCCACCTCGCCCAGCTAGTTTTTTGTACTTTTTAGTAGAGACAGGGTTTCAGCGTGTTAGCCAGGATGGTCTCGATCTCCTGACCTTGTGATCCGCCCATCTCGGCCTCCCAAAGTGCTGGGATTACAGGCTTGAGCCACCGCGCCCGGCCTCATTCTAAGTATGATGTTGAATAATTAGAGGACTGCATTTTCTAACAAAATTCTTTCTGAAAACCTTATGTAGGGAAAACAGAGAGGATGAAAGCCTATCTAAAGAGCGCAGAAGGCTTTTTTGTCCTAAATAAAAGTACCACAATTGGAAGGCATGAAGATTCAGACCTTGTTTTACAGGTAAGAAGTCTTCCCACCTGTTCCTGTCCCCTCCCTGACCCCTTCCTTCCCCCTTCAACAGTCCTTAGTGTTATGTGGCCTCCAGTCTCTTGTACACCACAACCTTGGGCAAGCAGCCATACCTTTCCTTGGTGTGCTACCAATAGCCAGTTGCCACGGGTACCCCATTTCGCTGGCATAAGGAGTGAAGCTGAGTGCTGTGCAGAGCGGGATGTGCCCCATCCTTTGCTGAGCACATCTGTCGCTGTCCCACCCGATGCAGAGCAGATGAGCCCCAAAGTAGGGCTTATCCCGAGAGGATTCTTGGCTTTGTGCAGGAAAGAATTCAAGGGCAAGCCAGGAGTAGAAGGAAACAGACTTATGGAAGTAGCAGTGTTACAGCTGTGTGGCTGCTCCTACAGAGCCGGGCTGCCCTGTGGACAGAGAGCAGCAGCTCAGGGCAGTTTTGCAGTCATATTTATACTCACTTTTAACTGCATGCAGATTAAGGGCTAGTTTATGCAGGGAAGGGATAATAACTTTGGGATCATTGGATGCCATGGAAACGGGAGATAACGCTTGGGTGTTGCCATGGCAACAGTACATTGACATGGCACTTTGGTGGGCAGGTCTGATTGAAAGTTGCTTTCACCTTGGCCCTGTTTTAGCTAGTCCTCAATCTGGTCCAGTGTCTGAGCCCCACCTCTGAGTCCAGTGCCACCTCCTACCTCACACCTGTGGTCATCTCCCCAGCAGCCTGGTGTGTGTTTCAGAAGGTGGGCACAGAGCTGGTGCTTTGGCCTTTGCCTGCTCTAGGCTAGGCCTCTCTCCCTTTCAAGACCCCGTGTGGGACTGCTGTGGGCCTCTCAGAGGCCAGGAAGGCCATGGAGCTCCAAGCCCCAGACTTAGCCTGGGCATTCTTTCATTTCATTCTCTGAATTAGCTGTGGTTTGGTCCAAAGCCTCAGCTAACTGCAACCAAGGAAGTTGAAAGAAGGAGAATAATAATAAAAACAGTGGCTTTGAGCCTGTTTAAATGTGGAAGGGGGTTAAAATATTGAAGTGGAAAGAGAAATGCCGTGGAATCTCTTTGTAACTGTGAAAAGCAGATGTCTTTCAGACCTCACTATTTTTTAACCCTTCATTTTGAAATTAGAGATTCACAAGAAGTTCCAAAAATAGTAGGTAGAGATCACACCTACCTTTTACCCAGTTTCCTCCAATGGTTACATACTATGTGTGACTATAACAATATCAAAACCAGGAAATTGACGTAAATGCTCTGTGTGTGTGTGTGTGTGTGTGTATGTGTGTCAGAGAGAGAGAGAGAGAAGGACAATGTGTGTAGTTTTGTAGCATTTTATAGATCACATGTGTATTAATAGATTTGTGTGTAGCAATCAAAAAATTGTCTTACCTCTTTTGCTTCCTTTTCCTTTCCATATAAATTTTAGAATAAGTCTGTATCTATGAAATGTCCTGCTGAGATTTTGATAGAAATTGTGTTTAAATCTATACATCGATGTGGAAAGAATTTATATATTTACTATGTGGTTTTTCAATCCATGAACATGGTATGTTTCTGCGTTGATTTAGGTCTTCTTTGATTTCTTTCATGAATACTTTGTAGCTTTCAGCATACAAATCCTGTACATGTTTTGCTGGATTTATACTTAAGTACTTAATTTCTCCTTTTTTGTTTGTGGTGGTGAATGGTATTATACTTTAAATTTCAGTGGCCACCTATTCATTGCCAGTGTATAGAAACATAATTGATTTTTGTATGCTTATATGGTATCTTGCAACCTTAACTGAACTTTCTAGAAGTTTTTTTGTTGCCTGCTTAGGATGTTACCATGTCATCTGCAAATTATTTTTACCTTTTTGATCTGTACACTTTTAATTTTATTTTCTTGAGATATTGCATTGGCTGGGACTTCCAGTACTCTGTTGCATAAGAGTGGTGAGAGCAGTATAAATCTTTATATTTGCCTTGTTCCTGATTTTAAGGGAAAAGTATTCAGTCTTTCATCATTAAATATTATATTAGCTGTAGGGTTTTTTTTTTATAGGTGTTCTTTATCAAATGGAGAACATTCCCCCTGCATTTCTAGTTTTCTAAGAGTTATAAATGCAATCGATTTTAAAATAACTCAACATACCTTCCCTTGAGATTCTCATCTGTGACATGGTCTCTCTACAAGGACACAGAAAACTGTTCAGTGTACAAAGTGGAAAAATCAAATAAAAAGAATTGTAGTTTCTTCTGTATCGTAACAAGGGATAAATTTAAGGTAGTTTTACTTTCTGGGTGGCCAAGGAAGAGACAGTGATCCCTGTTTTGAACTGGACTATGATATTAGAAAACTGTAGTAATTTTTAAAAGCACAGGCTTTGGAGGGAGACCTGGATTTGAATCTCTTAGACCGTTTTCTGGCTGTGTGACTTCAAGCAAACTACTTAATCATGCTGAGCTCATTTTCTCCATCTATAAACCACTTATTTCACAGGGCTGTAGGGATTAAATGAGAAAATGCATATAAAGTACCTGGCATATGGTACGAAGTAGATGACACCACAATCATTATTATGGTCGCGTAAAGTGGAGACAGAGGATTTTTGTTCACGGGGTTAAGGCGGGTTATCCACTGATACTAACAAGCTATTTGGAAATGGGAACTGATGAGGACAATTATTATATATATAGACACAAATTGAGTAGCATTGATTGTATAAAAATAATTGACTGCTTACTGCTCCTCGGCCTTAGTTTAAAAAGTAAGTCACCACTGTCAGCAACAGTTCCATTGATTTATGAAGGAATCAGTTGCATTTCCAGAAGCATGAGCTTGCACTGACTCCCGAGAGAACAGATGATACATGAGTTGCCAAATGCTTTGTGAATAGACTTTTAATGGGCTTTTATATCTTCTCTTAGACAAATCCTCTTCCCAAAGCTTAAATCGATTTGGGAGAGGAGATTTGCTTTAAGAAGGGATGTGGGGGACACAGGTCTGTTTTGAAGAACTGAAACCTACAGGTGTGTCCATATTTTTCAGAAAATATTTTATAAGACAAGGTGAAAATTGCCCCTCTTCTGCCTTCACTGGGCCTTTCTGATTAACCCGAGAATCATGCTTGATCAGCTATAAGCCACCCTGAGTAATAATTCAACAGTCAATTTATCATTTGTCTTATTTGTGCTGTTAGAAGTCATTCCACTAACTAAAGTTCAGGAATCTTAAAAAAAAAAAAAATCAGCTGTGAAATTACCCAGCATTTACACCTAACAAAGAGAGAAGATTGTTTTATTTACTTGGATAAATCCTAAAGAATAGGGAGCTATGCTTCTAAAGATTTATTAATGTATTCATTTGTAAAGCTGACTTTTTTTTTTGCTTATTGATATTATAATCTGACATTGTTCACATACGTTCACATATCCTGTTAATAGAAGGTAATTATGTACCTATTGTTTTTTAAAAAAATTGGGAGAAAGCAAACTGTAAAGAAGAACATAAAAATCACTTGTAATCATATGACTCAGAGACAGTCAACATTGATATTTGTAGAGTTTTGCCCTCCAGGCTTTTTTTTTCTGTATCATGAAAGGAGTTTGGTTTCCTAATGGCTATAGGAAGCCTGTTTTAGCCAGCCTGGTTTTTGCCGTTATCATCACTCATTCATTCCACAGACTTTGCCTGGAGCCCCAGCACAGAGGTAAGCCTGGGGATACTCACATGGTCCTGCAATCAGGAAGCTGCTAGGAGAGACACACAGGTCAGAGGATCTGCAGAGCCTGGATGGTTTCAAGCTTATGTCAGGGCTCTAAAGGAAAGGAATATGGAGCATGAGAAGGACTTAACTAGACAAAGGGAGAGGGAACAGTGTGTGCAAAGGCCCTGGGGTGGTAGAGCATATGGCGAGCCTGATGAACTGAAAGAAAACCAGTATGTGGAGGTCAGAGTGGGAAGGGAAGGCAGGCAAGACTCCTTCCTGCCACCGTAAGAATGTTGGTGTTTATCTAAAAAACAATGGGAAGATGCCACTGACGAATTTTCAGCAAGTGGAAGACCTGCCTATTGAAATGGGCTCCCTGGCTGCCTTGTGCAGAAATCAGGAGCTCCTTTCAGAATCTACCCCCACCCCTGCCTGCATTGGACAGTGCTGGAATACCTTGGCCACCAGCCTTGCTCATTTCAGAGCTAAACCTTCTGGTTATAATCTGTATAATTTGATGTGGTTTTTGAACTGAATGTTTATAGTTGGATGTGGCTGTTCCTTGAACACTGATAAGAAAGGGACTTAATTCTTCCAGAATCCAGCAATGTCACAAGCCAATGGTTGCTGGGTTTTTCATGTGCATGAGTGTGATTGTTAAACATGAATCCCAAGGCTTTCTGACGCAGTGGGGTTAGGCGAGGTCGGGAATCTGTCCATTTCTCTGCTCTGCAGGTTCTGGTGAGGGTCCCCACGGAGATGCTTCCAGGACCGAACCTTGAGAGCCCTGCCTTAATGCTGCCCTCCCTCTCACTGCTCCATCTCCAGGGACTCCAGCTTCTCCTCGATGCCAGGGGAGCTCCTGTTCACTCTTTTTGTTTGTGTGTGTGTGTGTGTGTGTGTACTATTTCAATATACTTTGTTTTGAGGAAAAGAGAAGCAAAGGTTAAAGAATGGAAAGCTGGCTAGGCACGGTGGCTCAGGCCTGTAATTCCAGCACTTCGGGAGGCTGAGGCGGGCAGATCACTTGAGGTCAGGAGTTCGAGACCAGCCTGGCCATCATGGTGAAACCCCACCTCTACTAAAAATACAAAAATTAGCCATGTGTGGTGGTACACGCCTATAATCCCAGCTACTTGGGAGGCTGAGGCAGGAGAATTGCTTGAACCTGGGAGATTGCAGTGAGCTGAGATTGTGCCACTGCACTCCAGCCTGGGTGACAGAGCGAGACTGTGTCTCAAAAAAAAAAAAAAAAAAAGAAGAAGAATAGTGGAGAGCTGATCTTCTCCTTAGGACCTCGCCCTGCCCTGCCCTGCACCGAGGAGGTTTCAGGATTCCCTTTACAATTGACTTGCAGGGCAGCCCGAGTCAATGCAGTGCTGTGGCTAGGAGGATGAAGATCATGGAGAAAAGCAAAGGACAGAAACTGCAGGGGGATGCAGGTGAAATGCTCATGCCTGCTCCTCTGCGTTTGTGGATAGCATCTTGCTAATTGACTCCTTTCTCTCTAGGGGAAATGTTCTCTATGGCACGTCAGCGCCTTCTCATATGGGATCAGAGGGTCGGGGCACAGGAGTGATCTAACAAACGCAACAGAACCATCCAACCCAACGAGTCAGATCCCTTTGCACCTGCCATTTCTGGGCTGCCTGTAAGAACTATAAGAGCCTGCATCAAAGTCTTTTTTATTATTATTAAACAATGCTGCACTGAATACCTTTTACCCATCATTTCACGGACATGTGAGCCCATGTGCCATGTCAAAGGGCATGTATGGCTGCAGCTCTGATGGCATCGCCACACTGCCCTCCAGTGAAGGCTCACAGGGTCAGTTCCCCAGCAGCAGTGGGGGCACCCCCTCCTCTCCCCAGTGGAGCATGTGACCTACCTGACGAATTTCTGCTTATCTAAGAGGCGAAACATGGTATCCGTGGCATTTTAATTCACATTTCCCATGGTATGTGTGAACCCCTCAAGTTTTGAGAGAGAAGGTGACAGGTGGACATGGACCTGGATAAAGATGCTCCCCCCTCCCCGGTCCTGTGATGAAATCCACCAAAAGAAGCAGGCCTGGGGGATGTCCAGCTGCCCTCCGTCTCATCAGGATGCGCCCATTCACCGTCCCGCCTCAGCTGTGCTCACACACTCAGCCCTGGCTCCCCACCAGGCGTTCTGTGCTCTGTGATGTGCCTCGTCTGATCTCGCCAGTCCTCAGGGAACTTTTCTCTCCCCTGACATCACTGGTCAGTTCCCAACACAGCAATGCATGGGCCTGCTTTCCCTTCAGCACATGGAGGCCTTGCAAGAGGAAGAAGTTCCAAGAAAAGGACTAGATCATCATCTCTCTTTTTATTAAATACACATAACGTAAAATTTACATCTTCGCCATTTTAAGTGTACAGTTCAGTGGCATTAATTGCATTCACATTTTTTTTTTTTTTTGGTGGGGGGGTGGGTGGGGAGACAGAGTCTCGCTCGCTCCGTCAGCCAGGTTGGAGTGCTGTGGCACAATCTTGGCTCACTGTGGCCTCTGCCTCCCAGATTTAAGTGATTCTCGTGCCTCAGCCTCCTGAGTAGCTGGGATTACAGGCATGCACCACCACGCCTGGCTAATTTGTGTATTTCTAGTACAGACGGGGTTTTGCCACGTTGGCCAGGCTGGTCTCGAACTCCCTACCTCAGGTGATCCACCTGCCTCAGTCTCCCAAAGTGCTGGGATTACAGGTGCAGGCCACCGCACCCGGCCTCACATTGTTGCTCTGCCACCACCATCCATCCGCAGGAGCTCTCTTCATCTTGCAAAACTGAAACTCTGTTCCTACTGAGGAAGCATTCTCCTTCCCTCCCAGCCCCCCAGGCCCTGGCAGCCACCATCTTTCTGACAGAAAGTACTGTCTGTCTCTGAATTTGCCTGTTGCAGGTTACTCGGAGACGTTGAATCATATGGTACGTGTCTTTTGCGACTGGCTTATTTCACTTGGCATAATGTTCTTAAGGTTCCTCTGTCGCAGCATGTGTCAGAGTTCCTTTTTAAGGCTGAATAGTGGCTGTTGCATATCTGTACTGTATTTTGTTGATCCATTCATCTGTCAATGGACCCTTGGGTTGCCTCCAGCTTTTGGCTGATGTGAATAATGCTGCTATAAACATGACTATAAAGATCTCTCTCTCTCTCTCTCTCTCTCTCTCTTTAATGGAGTCAGAGTCTCGCTCTGTTGCCCAGGATGGAGTGCAGTGGCACAATCTCAGCTCACTGCCAATCTCTGCCACCCAGGTTCAAGTGATTCTCCTACCTCAGCCTCCTGAGCAGCTGGGACTACAGGCATGCACCACCATGCCCAGTTAATTTTTGTATTTTTAGTAGAGACAGGGTTTCACCATGCTGGCCAGGCTATTCTCGAACTCCTGATCTCAGGTGATCCGCCCTCCTCGGCCTCCCAAAGTGCTAGGATTATAGGTGTGAGCCATCACCAGATATCTCTTCAAGCCCCTGGTTTCAGTTCTTTCAGGTCCATACCCAGAAGAGAAGCAGAACCACCGGATCAGATGACAGTTCTATTTTTAATGTTTTGAGGAACTGCCATACCGCTTTCCACAGTGGCTGCGCAGTTTTGCTTTCCCAGCAACACTGCATAAGGGCTCCAGTCTCTCCACATCCTCGCCAGCACTTGGTATTTTCTGGGGTTTGTTGTTTTTACGGTAGCCATCCTAATGAGTGTGAGGTAGAAGATCATAAGCTTTTGAGACACATTACTGTCTCAGCTCAAGGTTCTTTTGACTAGCACAGATAATACAAACAGCCACACCTCCATGTATAGGCTACTTATGAGGCATCTCGTGTGGTTTTATATGTCTTCTATGTGTATGCTGTGTATGTGTTACAGAGCTGCATCCTCAAACAGCCCTGTCAGGCAAGAACTACTACTATCATTATTATCCTCATGTAAAGATGTGGAAATGAGGCTCAGAAAGGTTAAATAACTTGCCCCAAATCACACATCTAGTCGGGGATGGTGAGGCTGAGTTTCAGACTTGGGCTGTCTGATGCAATGCTTCTAGACAAAGATGCTTCATTGTTTGGTTGTAAATTTGGCTTTAGGGAACATCTAAAAATCTAAATATCTGAAATTCCTTGTGAGTCAATTAAGATAATCGGTAGTGGGAAATTCCACAGTTTGAACTCCTAGGTGAGGATTATAAGCAGAACAGCGAAAATCACTTTTCTTGTAATCCTCACTGATGCAACAAACTGAGGTGGCGCCCTCTAGTGTGGGATTGGGGTAAAGAGGGAAGGTCGACCCAGGCTGCAGGTGTTTTCCTGGGAAGATGTGCGCTGGGGCCTGCATAGAGGACCCTGTCTCGGTGTTGGGGACAGCTCCTCAGAGCCGACCAAGCGGGAACTGCCTCTTACAAGAGAAAGCCTGGTTTTGCCAGGTATGGCAGGCGAGAAAGGGCCCCCCTCTGCCTGCCAGGTGTAAGAAACAGTGCACACAAAGATCTGGAGGTGTTGCGTGAAGCACTTGGCATGGCGTGATGAGGGCTGGATGGCCCTGCCACTCACGTGCAAAAAGGCCACCTAAGCTAGGCTAAGTGTTTCATGTTTAACTTGCTGCGAAAATGGAAACCCCTCCTCAAAAGGCTTTGAGCCGGAGAGAAATTAATTGTTCTTTTGAAGAGAACACTGACGAGCGTAGGGAGAATGGGTGGACAAAGAACAGCAGGGTGGCTCCAGAACAGGGTGGTCAAGAGCATGAACTCAGTGCTAGGCCTCCTGGCTCTGCCCTCTGAGTTGTAGGGTTCCAGGCAAGTCACTCAGCCATTCTCGGCTGCAACTTCTGTGTGTGTGTGTGGCGGGGAACTGTGTTACAAGACTGAATTACCATGAAGTGCTCAGGACAGTATCTGGCAGGTGGTCCATACTGCAGTACATTTTGGTTATTGTATTCATTTTTATGTTTGTAACAGTGAATATTTATTATCTCACAGTTCCGGAGGTCAGAAGTCTGGGTGGACTCAGCTGGTTCCTCTGCCCAAGGTCACTCAAGGCCAAAATCAAAGTGTTGGCTGCCTGGGCTCTTGGCTGGAGGCTCCAGGGGATTGTCTGCTTCTAGCCCCACTCACTTTGTTGGAAGAATTTAGCTCGATGCTGCTATATAACCGAGGCCTCCGTGTCCTCACTGGCCGTCGGTTGGAGGCCAGCCTCAGCTTCAGAGGCCTCCCAATTCCACATGGCTCATGGCCTCTTTATCTTCAAAACCAGCAACAATGGGCCCAGTGTTTCTCATGCTTCAGATTTCTCTGACCTCCCCATCTGACTCATCTCTCCAACTCCAGCCAGAGAAAGGTCTTTGTTTTTAAGGGCTCACGTGGTTGGATTAGCCCCCTCTGAATAATCCAGGTTAACCTCTCTGTTTCAAGATTAGTCATCGTTATCGTATCTGCACCATCCCTCTGCCACGTAAGGTAGCAGCACACTCACAGGTTCCAGGGATCAGGACATGGACACCTTTGAGGGACCATTCTGCCAACCACAGTTATTACCATCTCTTGCCTGGACTCTGGCCATGGAGAGGGAAGCAATACTGTGGGATGTTGAGAGCTTCTCAGAGGAGTCAGTAGGGTCACTGCCAGGGACAGTGGAGAAAGATGGTGGATGAGCTAAGAGGATGATGCTATCATTCGCATTGCTGTGGGTTTCCTTTGTGCCAGGCACTGTTCTTTGCACTTTTGTGTGTATTAACTCGTTTAATCCTTTCAGCAACCCTGCCAGGTAGGGTTATCCCTTTCCCCATTTTACAGATGAGGCAATTGTGGCACAGACAGACTAAGGAGCCTGCCCAAGGTCACGTATGAAGGGCACAGAGGGCTGGGATTCGTGGTCAGGCTGTCTGGGACCGTGCAGGGACAATGAGCTTCAGGAAAAGAGGACTTCCGGAACGGGGTTGTGAACCCGAGAATGACTAATCACTGCTCTGTCATGAGTGCCTAGCAAGTGGGCATGCACTGCTGTCTCAGCTCAAGGTTCTTTTGAGCCCTCGGTGCACTGGGGGGAAATGTCACAGACTCCATTACTCAGGGCTCTCAGAACTCTCCCCTCCCTCTCTCAGGGTTGCACTGATTCTGAGGAGCTCTCAGAGATACCTCCTGAACCAGCATCTTCTCCGGGACTTGCCCATTCCTCAAGACTCCCAGAGAAGCTGGGCAAGGCTCCTACTGACAGGAGGGAAGCCGACAAACTTCCTCTTCCCCTCCGCTCCCAGACTCACAGTCTTACCAGAGCCCTGGCCATTTCCTCACATCTTTCTTCCTTTGAAAACCCCAGCTTGTTCTGTTTCTGCATTACATCCCTTTCCTGAGACAGTGACAGGGGTCACAGTGGGGGCGCGGGATGGCCAAGGGCCAAAAGGTAGAAAGAAATATGATTCGATACACACATGTGCTTGTCGTCCCAGACACTGGGGTGGCTGAGGCAGGAAGATCACTAGAGTCCAGGGGTTCAAGGCTGCATTATGCTTTGATGGTGCCTGGAAATAACTACTGCACTCCAGCCTGGGCTAACATAGCAGGTCCCTGTGTTTTTAGCACACACGCACATACACCTCAGTTAATTTCAAAAATGTTATCCTACCACACTGAAAATTTTGCCAAATAGTATCTTTTGTCAGTCCTTTGAGGTAGAGCTTATCACACTCATTTTTGCAGCATAGGAAGCAGCCTCAGAGAGGCAAAGAAACTTGTCCCAGGTTGCACAGCAGAAACACAGCAGAGGTGGGACTTGAACTCAGGGCTTTCTAAGTGCAGAGCCCATCCTTCTATGCATAATAACAAGCATTTTAACACCTGCTACTGAGCTAAAATATTCTTCTAAGTGTTTTTTATATACACTGTTTCATTTAATCTTCACCATAAACCCATAAGGGCCATTCTGTTATTATCCCTGTTTACAGATGAGGAAACTGAGGTCCCAAGGGAATAGATCAGTTGCTCAAGGTCACCCCACTAGGAAGTAGGAGAGCTGGAAACGAGGTCTCACTATGTTTCCAGACTGGCCTCTAACGCCTGGGCTCAAGTAATCCTCCTACCTCAGCCTCACAAAGTGCTGGGATTACAGGTGTAAGCCACCCTGCCCAGCCACAATATGTATTTTGTGATTGCTTTATTTCACTAGCATATGTTCTCATGGTTCATCCATGTTGTGGCATTTTCTTTTAAAAGCTAAATAACATCCATTGTTTGGATGGACCACATTTTGTTTATCCTTTTATCTGTCCTTGGACACCTGGGTTGCTTTCACCTTTTGGCTACTGTGAATAATGCTGCCAAGAACATGACTGTACAAAGGTCTCTTTGAGACCCTACTTTCAATTCTTTTGAACATATACCCGGAAGTGGCATTGCCAGATCATATGGTAATTCTATTATTAAATTTTTGAGGAACCACAATATTGTTTCCACAGTGACTGCACTATTTTACGTTCCCAGCCATAGTGCACGAGGGTTTAATATCTCCACACCTTCGCCAACATTTATTTTCTGTGTTTTTATAGTAGCCATCCTAATGGGTGCAAAGTGGTATCTCCTTGTAGTTCTGGTTTGCATTTCTTAATGATTTGTGATCTTGAGCATTCTTTTCATATGCTTGTTGGCCATTTGTGTATCTTCTTTGGAGAGAGTCCATTTGCACATTTTTAATAGGGTTATTTTGGTTTTGTTACTGTTGAGTTGTGGGGTTCTTTATATATCATGGATATTAACCCCTTTTCAGAGATGTGATTTGTAAATATTTTCTTCCATTCTGTAGGTTGCCTTTTCACTGTGTTGAGTGTATCCTTTGATACACAGTTTTCATGTTAATGTCGTCCAGTTTATCTATGTTTACTTTTGTTGCCTGTGTTCTTGGTGTCATTGCCAAGAAATAATTGTCAAATCTATTGTCCTGAAGCTTTTCTTCTATGTTTTCTTTTAAGGGTTTTATAGTGTTAGCTCTTATGTTTAGATCGTTGATCCATTTTGAACTAGTTTTTGTTTATGATGTAAGTTAAGGATCCAGCTTTATTCTTTTTTTTTTTTTTTCTAAGACAGAGTCTTGCTCTGTCGTCCAGGCTGGAGTGCAGTGGCGCTATCTCTGCTCACTGCAAGCTCCGCCTCCCGGGTTCACGCCATTCTTCTGCCTCAGCTCCCAAGTAGCTGGGACTACAGGCACTTGCCACCACGCCCGGCTAATTTTTTGTATTTTTAGTAGAGATGGGGTTTCACTGTGTTAGCCAGGATAGTCTCGATCTCCTGACCTTGTAATCTGCCCGCCTCGGCCTCCCAAAGTGCTGGGATTACAGGCGTGAGCCACTGTGCCTGGCCTAGTTTCATTCTTTTACTAATACATGTGGATATCCAATTTTCCCAGCATCATTTGTTCAAAAGACTGTCCTTTCCACCACTGAATGGTATTGACACCCTTGTCGAAAATCATTTGACCATATACGCAAAGGTTTATTTGGGGGCTTTCTAATCTGTTTCCCTGTGTGTGGGTCTGGCATAAATACTAGGCCCACACTGTTTTGATTACTCTCTCTTTTTAATAACTTTTGAAACCAGAAAGTATGACACTTCCAACTGTTGTTCTTTTTCAAGATTGTTTTGGCTCTTCAAGGTTCCTTCGAGAATCCATATAAAGTTTAGAATAAAATTCTCTATTTCTGGGAAAAAAAGAGCACCATTGGGATTTTGATAAAGATTGCGTTCAATCTGTAGGTTACTTGGGTAGTATTGATGTTCTAAACAGTATTAGGTCTTCCAATTCATGAACATGGGTTGTCTTTCCATTTATTTGTGTCTTCTTTAATTTCTTTCAGCAACATTGTGTAGTCGTCAATG
Source organism: Theropithecus gelada (assembly GCF_003255815.1). NCBI lineage: Eukaryota > Metazoa > Chordata > Mammalia > Primates > Cercopithecidae > Theropithecus > Theropithecus gelada. The sequence goes on from NC_037668.1 coordinate 43,130,732, forward strand.
AACAAATCTGTTGCCTCCTTGGTTAAGTTTATTTCTAGTATTTTATTCTTTTTGATGCTATTGTAAATGGAATTTTCTTATTTTACTTTTTGGCTTGTTCATTATTGAAGGGGTGGCCTGCCCCTCCACACCTGTGGGCATTTCTCGTTAGGGGGAACGAGAGGCTTGAGAAAAGAAATGAGACACAGAGACAAAGTATAGAGAAAGAAAAAGTGGGCCCAGGGGACCGGTGCTCAGCATACAGAGGACCCGGGCCGGCACGGGTCTCTGAGTTCCCTCAGTATTTATTGATCATTATCTTTACCATCTCGGAAAAGGGGAAGTGGCAGGATAATAGGATCATAGTAGGGAGAAGGTCAGCAGTAAGACGTATGAATAAAGATCTCTGTGACATGAATAGTTTAAGGAAAAGTGCTGTGCCTTGATATGCATATGCAAACATCTCCATAAACCTTTTTAGTGCATAAAGAGCAGCATTGCTAGCAAGTCCTACTTTCAGCCCTAAGGAGGTTTTCTCCCATCTCAATAAATAGAACATACAATCGGGTTTTACATGGAGATGTTCCATTGCCCAGGGACGGGCAGGAGACAGATGCTTTTCTCTATCTCAGCTGCCAAGAGGCCTTCTTTCCTTTTATACTAGTCCTCCTCAGCACAGACCCTTCACGGGCATCAGGCTGGGGGACGATCAGGTCTTTCCCTTCCCACGAGGCCGTATTTCAGGCTATCACATGAGGAGAAACCTTGGACAATACCTAGCTTTCCTAGGCAGAGGTCCCTGCGACCTTCGACCTTTGACAGTGTATGTGTCCCTGGGTACTTGAGATTAAGAGAATGATGATGACTCTTCACAAGCATGCTGCCTTCAGGCACTTGTTTAACAAAGCACACCCTGCACAGCCCCAAATCCATTAAACCTTGAGTCACCACAGCACATGTCTCTTGCAAGGACAGGGTTGGGGGTAGGGTCACAGATTAACAGCATCTCAAATACAGAACAAAATGGAGTCTCTTATGTCTACTTCTTTCTATATAGACACAATAACAGTCTGATCTCTCTTTCTTTTCCCCACATATTATTAGTGTATAGAAATACCAGTGATTTTTGTGTGCTGATTTTGTATCCTGCAACTTCACTGAATTCACTTATGAATTATTTATTATGAAATATTCATAAATAAATTATTATGAATATGAATTCAGTGTTGTATTTATATGTGTGTGTGTTTGTGTGTGTGTGTGTGTGTGTGTAATTTTAGGGCTTTCTACATATAAAAATCACGTTGTCCAACAATAGAGGTAATTTTACTTCTGGAATATATTGAATGCCTTTCACTTCTTTTTCTTTTCTAACTGCTCTGGCTAGGACTTCCAGTACTATTTCAAATAGAAGTGGTGAGGGTGGGCATCTTTATCTTGTTCCTGGTCTTAAGAGGAAAAGTCTTAGTCTTTCACCATGGAGAATTATGTTAGCTGTGGGCTTTTCATATATGGCCTTTATTATGTTGATGTAGTTTTCTTCTATTCCTAGTTTTTTGTTTTTTTTTTTTTTAGTTTTTCTGTCATGGAAAGAGTGTTAAATTTTGCCAAGTGCTTTTTCTCCATCAGTCAAGATAGTCATCTGGTTTTTCCTTTTCATTCTGTTAATGTGTTCTATTACACAGATTGATTTTCATGTTGAACCATCCCTGCATTCCAGGAATAAATCCCACTTGGTCATGGTGTATAATCCTTTTAATAAGCTGTTGAATTCTGTTTGCTAATAGTTTGTTGAAGATTTTTGCATCAGTATTCATTAGGGATATTGGTCTATAGTTTTCTTCTAATGTCTTTGGTTTTAGTGACAGGGTAATGCTGGTCTCTCACTTCGCCTTTTGAGTCTCAGCTTCTCCAGCTGTAATATGGAGATGATAGTAGAACTCCCTGTAAAGGGCTGTTTTGCAGATTAAATGAGGGAATGAATACAAAGTGCTTTGGTAAGGCCCAGTTCACAGGAAGTTCTCAAAATATATTAGCTGCTAATAATAATAAAAACAGAACAGCAGTTAATCTCATAATGAGACAGCTCAGCAGCGTGGAGCTTATACATTCAGCCTATGTTAGCAGCAGAGCTTTCTACCAGCATCAGTTTTTTTTGTAGTTATCTAAATACAGGAGGGAGTGATATTATCAGGCAGTCCTCAGAAACTCTCCCTTGACCTAACCTGAGGCAGAGGCTTGTCCCATTTTGTGGTATCATCCAAAACTTCCTGCTGGCTTTGATTTCTTAGTCACAGCTTGACAGCTTTTGAGGAGCTGAAAGTAATGGGATTTGGGAAGAGAAGAACAAAATGCAACACATAGAATTTATCTCTTTGATGAGTTATTGAGAGTTCATAGGCTGGGTGCGGTGGCTCACACCTGTAATCCCAGCACTTTTGGAGGCTGAGGTGGGCGGATCACCTGAGGTCCGGAGTTTGAGACCAGCCTGGCTAACATAGTGAAACCCTGTCTCTACTAAAAATACAAAATTAGCTGGGTGTGGTGGCACGCCCCTGTAATCCCAGCTACTCAGGAGGCTGAGGCAGGAGAATCGCTTGAACCTGGGAGGCAGAGGTTGCAGTGAGGCAGGATCGTGCCACTGCACTCTAGCCTGGGTGACAGAGCAAGACTCCATCTCCAAAAAAAGAAAAAGAGAGAGAGAGAGAGTTCTTAGAACACAAAGAAATGTGGTCAATAGGAATGGAGATGAAGATGATGTGGGTAGTATTTCCCAAAGAGCTAATATGTTTTCACGTTTATTTAATAAACTTTATTTTTTTGTTTGTTTGTTTTGAGACCGGGTCTCACTCTGTTGCCCAGGCTGGAGTGTAGTGCTGCCATCATGACTCACTGCAGCCTCAACTTCCTGTGCCAAAGCAATCCTCCCACCTCAGCCTCCCAAGTAGTTAAGACCACAGGTGTGCACCACCACAGCTGGCTAATTTTTTTTTATTTTTGTAGAGATAGAGTCTCCCTGTGTTGCCCAGGCTGATCTTGAACTCCTGGGTTCAAGCCTCCTGTCTCGGCCCCGCAAAGTGCTGGCATTTCAGGCATGAGCCAACATGCCTGGCCTAGACTTTTTCTTTTCTTTTTTTTTTTTTTTAGCAGTTACAGGTTCATAGAAAGATGAGCAGATAGTACAGATAGTTCCCATACAAAACAACCCCTCCCCCACCACATTCACACATACACACACAGTTTCCCCTATTATTAACATCTTCCTTACCATGATATATTTGTTGCAATTGATGAATCAATATTCATATGTTATTAACTCAAGCCCAGAGTTTACATTAGGATTCATTCTTTACATTATAACGTTCTATGGGTTTTGACATAAGCATAATGTCAGGTATTCACCAATACAGAATCATACAGAATAGTTGCACTGCCCTCAAGTTCCCCTGTGCCCTACCTGCTCAACACAGCCCCCCACCTTCCCGTGAACCCTGGCGACCACAAATCTTTCTATAGTTTTATCTCTTTAAAAGTTTCATGTAGTTGAAATCATATAATATGTAGCCCTTTTAGATTAGCTTTGTTCACTAAGCAATATGCATTTAAAGTTCCTCTGTATCTTTTTGTGGCTTGAGAGCTCATTTCTTTTTATCATTGACTAATGTTTCATTGTATGTATGTACCAGTTTGTTTATCCATTTACCTTCTGAAGAACATTTTGGTTGCTTCCAGTTTTTGGCAATTGTGAATAAAGATGCTATACACATGTATCCAAAATAAATGAGTCTTAAAACCCAACAATAAGAAAACAGCCCAAATTAAAGATGGACAAAAGATCTGAACAGATACTTTGCCAGAGAAGATATACAGATGGCAAATAAGCATATGAAAAGATTTTAAACATCATATTTCACTTGGTAATTACAAATAAAAGAATATAGCTCCCCGTTTATTTTTTTCTTTAGCGTCTTGATGCAATGGATTGCATTAATTGATTTTCAAACGCCAAATCAGTTCTCAGATACCTGGAATAAATCCCACTTGGTTGTGGTGTATAATTATTTTTATACAGTATTGGATTATATTCGCTAATATTTTGTTGAAGACTTTGCGTCTATGTATATGAGAGATACTGGCTTGTAGTTTTTCTTCCTTGTAATGTCTTTATCTCGATTGGGTATTCGGGTGATATTGACCTCCTGGAATAAGTTAGGAAGTATTCCCCCTGCTTCTATTTTCTAGAAGAGATTGTAGGGAGCTGGTATCATTTCTTCCTTAAATGTTTGATAGAATTCACCAGGGAACCCATCTGGGCCTCGTGCTTTCTGTTTTAGAAGGTTATTAACTATTGATTCAAATTCTTTAATAGATAAGGGCCCAGACCATCTATTCCTCTTTGTATAAGTTTGGGTAGGTTGTGTCTTTCAAGAAATTGGTTCATTTCATCTAAGTTATCAAATTTGTGGACAGAGAGCTATTTATAATATTCCTTTATATATCATTATAAATATATAAAACAATAATATAATTAATATATGAATTATAAATATAAATTTTATATAATATATATTTGTAAAATAAATATTTTATATATTATAAATATATAAAATATAAAAATATAAATATATAACATATTTATAAAATAAATATGTTATATATTATAAATATATAAATATTGATATGATATAAAATATATGTTATATAAATATTTATATAACATGTTTTATAGCATATAAATATGAACATAAAATATTTCATAAATATTCTATTTTATATATCCATGGGATCAGCTGCGATGGCCTCTCTTTCATGTCTCATATCCATAATTTGTGTCTTCTCTCTTTTTTTTCTTGGTTACCTACTAGAGGTTTGTCAGTTCTATTGATCTTTCCAAAGAACCAATTTTTGTTTTCTTTGATTCTCTCTATTGTCTTCAATTTCATTCATTTCTGATCTAATTTTTCTTTCAGTTCTTCTGTCTGTGTTAGGCTTATATTGCTCTTCTTCCTCTAGTCTCCTAAGGTAGAAACATTGATTATTGATTTCAGATCTTTCGTCTTTTCTTATGTATGCGTTCAAGGCTATAAATTTCCCTGTAAGCACTACTTTCACTGCTTCCCACAAATTTTAAGTTGTATTTTCATTTTCATTTAGTTAAGATAATTTTTAATTTCTCCTGAGAGTTCCTCCTTCACTGTGTGTTATTTAGAAGTGTGTTGTTTAATCTCCAAATGTTTTGGGATTTTCCACCTATCTTTCTGTTACTGATTTCAAGTTTACTTCCATTGTGGTCTGAGAGCATACTCTACATGATTTCTATTCTTTTAAATTCATTGAGGTGTGTTTTATGGCTCAGAATGTGGTATACTGAGTGAATGTTCCATGTCAGCCCAAGAAGAACGTGCACCTTGTTGTTGTTGGGTTAAGTGTTCCGTAAATATCAATGAGATCTTGTCGATTGATGGTGGTGCTCAGTTTAACTATGTCTTTACTAATTTTCTGCCTGCTGGCTCTGCTAATTACTGACAGAGGATTGTGGAAGTTTCAGCTATCATACTGGGCTTATCTATTTTTCTTTGCAATTCTATCCATTTTTGCCTTGTGTATTTTGGCACTCTGTTGTTAGGTGCATACACATCAAGAATTGTTATGTCTTTTTGGAGAATTGCCCCTTTACCATTATTTATGGCTCTCTTGTTTTTTTGTTTGTTTGTTTTTGTTTTTGTTTTTGAGTTTTGCTCATGTCACCCAGGCTTTGTCTTGGCTCACTGCAACCTCCACCTACTGGGTTCAAGCGATTCTCCTTCTGCAGCCTCCTAAGTAGCTGGGATTACAAGTATGTGCCACCACGCCCCGCTAATTTTTGTAGTTTTAGTAGAGATGGGGTTTCACCATGTTGGCCAGGCTGGTCTCACACTCCTGACCTCAGGGGATCTGCCCGTCTGGGCCTCCCAAAGTGCTGGGATTACAGGCATGAGCCACCGCACCTGGCCTAATGCTTCTCTTTATCCCCAGTTTTTCTTGTTCTGAAATCTGCCTTGGCCGCAGTTAGTATGGCTACTTCAGCTTGCTTTTGTGTTTTCATATTTTGGGTGGTAAAGTGTTTGGCAAAAATCTGGAAAGTGGATAACAGCACAGACATTTGAATCAGGCAAACCTGAGTGCAAGCCAGGTGACTTGTCAAGCTGGGTGACTTTGGGTAAATTCATTCTGTGCCTCAGTTTCCCTATCTACCAAATGGGAAACTATCTCTAGATTGTTGTGAAGATGAAATAGGACAATGTAATAAAACACTAAGCAATTTCCTGGCTTGTAATGTATAAGTAATATGTTTTATTGTTACTCTAGTATACATATTAATATATTCTATTATTAATATAAGCTCTTGATTGTTATATGATGGAACTTTAGATGTCTAAGTGCAAGTACTTTTATATAAAAACTGGACAGGGCACCCTGAGAAGATAAACTTAGAAAGTAATTGCGAAGTCTCAAGTGGCATGGATGTCTGGTTGACAGTGCCCTTAAAAGACGAAGACTTTGGCAAGGCACGGTGGCTCACACCTGTAATCCCAGCACTTTGCGAGGCCAAGGAGTGCGGATCACGAGGTCAGGAGTTTGAGACCAGCCTAGCCAATATGGTGAAACCCCGTCTCTACTACAAGTACAAAAATTAGCTGGGCGTGGTGGCACACGCCTGTAGTCCCAGCTACTCGGGAGGCTGAGGCGGAAGAATTCCTTGAACCCAGGAGGCGGAGGTTGCAGTGAGCCGAGATCATGCCACTGCACTCCAGCCTGGGTGACAAAGTGAGACTCTGTCTCAAAAAAAAAAAAAAAGAAAGACGAAGACTTCAGTGTGCCCTGCAGCTCACAGCCGGATCATTTCCCTTCATCCCTCCAGGGTCCTGGGGCCAGGGGAACATGCAGTCACCTGCTTTGTGCTAAGCTTTGCTCAGCCCCTTATGAAAGTAAAATTACAGAGGAGCTTCTGTCCCCTGCCATCAGTTTGCAGATACACTGGCTGGGGCCCCTTTCCTTTGGGGAAACATGGTCTCACCAAGCCCCCCTCCTTTTTTTTTTTTTTTTTTAGACGGAGTCTTGCTCTGTCGCCCAGGCTGGAGTGCAGTGGTGTGATCTCGGCTCACTGCAAGCTCTGGTTCCTGGGTTCACGCCATTCTCCTGCCTCAGCCTCCCAAGTAGCTGGAACTACAGGCGCCTGCCACCAAGCCTGGCTAGTTTTTTGTATTTTTTAGTAGAGACGGGATTTCACCATGTTGGCCAGGCTGGTCTCGAACTCCTGACCTCAAGTGATCCACTCACCTCGGCCTCCCAAAGTGCTGGGATTACAGGCGTGAGCCACCGGGCCCGGCCCGAAGCCCCCTTTTGAAAAGCAGATCATCTGTGGTTAGGCAAATCCTGAGTAGCTTTTAAGAAGCAATGGAAATAACTAATCACATGGGAAATGTTTATTGTACGTCAAGGTTTTAAAAAAAGGTAATTAAAAAACTATGTATGTAGGTGTGATTAATTTTGTTTTTTAAAAAATTAAAAGAACATAAGTATAGAAAAAAACATGGAAGGATGTGAACCTCAATGTTAACCATGACTGCTGCTGGTTGGGGTGGGAGTATAAGTAACGGTAATGACTTCTTTAGTGCTTTTCTCTGTTTCTTGTTTGGGCCATTTCTGCCTCCTGTCCTGGTACTGAGTGCCACCATAAGTACCCACGTGGAGTTAGGGAAATAAAAAATGGCCAATTCCTTGACCATTTCACTTTTAGTAAAATTTAAAAAATAATAATAAAAACAAAAGAAAAGAAAAGAAAATGGTCAATTCCCTGGTCCCATATTTGCCCAGTAAGACTCTCCCAAGATCCCTTTGCCTTTGTGTTGCCTGATTTCCCCACCCAACAACTTAGGTACCTGTCCCCAGGTCTGGTGTCAGACAGAGCACATATCCCAGCTCCTTCATGCACTAGCTGTGTGGCCTTGCGCAAGTCGCTTAACCTCTCTGATCCTCAGCATCCTCCTTTTAAAATGAGGATTGTCATGATGATCTGGCGGCAGCAACACAGGTAAAGCACTCAGCTCGAAACATTAGGGGCCGTGTCATTTTTGTTTTCATGGCTACGACTGTCCTTCTTCTCCGTTGCAGTCTCCTGACATCGACAACCACCATGCACTCATCGAATATAACGAGGCGGAGTGCAGCTTTGTTCTCCAGGACTTCAATTCCCGCAACGGCACGTTTGTCAACGAGTGCCACATTCAGAACGTGGCTGTGAAGCTCATCCCTGGAGACATCCTGAGATTTGGGTCTGCAGGGCTGACCTATGAACTGGTCGTTGAAAACCCACCTCCGGTGAGTCTGGGCCACTGGGGGATAGAGGGGCCGTGTCACCTTCGTGCAGCCCGACACTCAGATGCAGCCGCAGGGTGGCGCTCATCCGCAGCGGTGCCACTGTGATCCCAGGCTGCACACAGGCGGTAGCGACAGAGTCGACCCTGTGGAGTTCTGAGTCATTCTGGCGGGTCCCAGGAAGGAGAGAATCTTAGCACCCTCTTCTGGGCATTTCTTGGAGTTGCATCTTGGCTCACATAGAACCAGAGTTTTCCAAAAATGTGCAACTTCCTGAGAGGAGGCAGAAAACAAGGTGCGTTTTTGAAAATGCAGAGATGGATTTCATTTTTAGGCAGATCAGCGCTCTGCTCCTTCCTAGCTCTGTGACCTGGGCCAGACTTCTTCATATGCCCAGGTCTCTGCCTTCTTAACGGCACAAGGCATCGAGAGAATGTCTGTAGAGCCTGAAACTCAGTGTCCAAGTAGACGCTCAACACGTGAGCACCTGAAAAGCCAAGTCTGTGTTACCCGAGCCAGTGTTACCCTAAACATGTCTGATTATAAGAATTTGAGGGCCGGACGCGGTGGCTCACGCCTGTAATCCCAGCACTTTGGGAGGCCGAGGCAGGCGGAACACGAGGTCAGGAGATTGAGACCATCCTGGTGAACACAGTGAAACCCCATCTCTACTAAAAATACAAAAAAATTAGCCGGACGTGGTGGCGGGCGCCTGTAGTCCCAGCTTCTCGGGAGGCTGAGGCAGGAGAATGGCATGAACCCGGAAGGCGATAGAGCTTACAGTGAGCGGAGATTGCGTCACTGCACTCCAGCCTGGGAGACAGAGCCAGACTCCGTCTCAAAAAAAAAAAAAAAAAAAAAGGCGGGGGGG
>NC_037668.1:43140023-43260461 GCF_003255815.1 Theropithecus gelada
AAAAAAAAAAAACTTAGCCGGGCGAGGTGGCGGGCGCCTGTAGTCCCAGCTACTAGGGAGGCTGAGGCAGGAGAATGGCGTAAACCCAGGAGGTGGAGCTTGCAGTGAGCTGAGATCCGGCCACTGCACTCCAGCCTGGGCGACAGAGCGAGACTCCGTCTCAAAAAAAAAAAAAAAAAAAAAAAAAAGAATTTGAGGGGGACTGTTCAGTAAAATTACAGGTTCCCAGGGCCCCTCCATGGGAAATTCTAATTTTGTGACTTGCCAGTGAGGGAGGAGGAGGACGCACAATATCTGTATTTCTTTTTTTTCATACAGAGATATTTATTGAAGTATTATTTGTAGTGGCATAACATTTTAAACCTAAATGCCCATCAAAAGGGGCATTGTTTAATAAAATATAAGGGATTCATTCTTATGTGGATAACTATGCTGCTTTTTTTAAAAAATGCAGCTTTATTGAGGTATAGTTGACATACAATAAAACTGTGCATGTCCAAAGCACATCATTTGCTAGGTTTGGGCACGTGGATATACCTGTGAAGCCATCACCACAACCAAGGCAATGAGTGCGCTCGTCACACTACAGGGTTCCTCATGAACTTAGCATTTGTTTGATTCTTTGTTTTCAACAGCTTTATAGAAGTATAATTTATGTAGCATAAACCCCGCCCATTTTAAGCATACAGTTTAACACATTTTAGTGTATTTACAGAGGGGTGCAGCCATCACCACAAGCCACTTTCAGAACATTGCCATCACCACATCCTAGAAAGAAACCTGTGAGATACTTGACGTTTTGTGTTGGTTTGTGCAATTTTAAAAAATTTATTATTATAATTTAAGTTCTAGGGTACATGTGCACAACGTGCAGGTTTGTTACATATGGATACATGTGCCATGTTGGTGTGCTGCACCCGTTAACTCATCATTTACATTAGGTATATCTTCTAATGCTGTCCTTACCCCTACCCCTACCGCACAACAGGCCCTGGTGTCCAAGTCCACCCTGTGTCCAAGTGTTCTCATTGTTCAATTTCCACCGATGAGTGAGAACATGTGGTGTGTGGTTTTCTGTCCTTGTGATAGTTTGCTCAGAATGATGGTTTCCAGCTTCATTCATGTCCCTACAAAGGACATGAACTCATCCTTTTTTATGGCTGCATAGTATTCCATGGTGTATATGTGCCACATTTTCTTAATCCAGTCTATCATTGATGGACATTTGGCTTGGTTCCAAGTCTTTGCTATTGTGAATAGTGCCATAATAAACATACATGTGCATGTGTCTTTATAGCGGCATGATTTACAATCCTTTGGGTATATACCCAGTAATGGGATGGCTGGGTCAAATGGTATTTCTAGTTCTAGATCCTTGAGGAATCGCCACATTGTCTTCCACAATGGTTGAACTAGTTTACAATCCCACCAACAGTGTAAAAGTGCTCCTATTTCTCCACATCCTCTCCAGCACCTGTTGTCTCCTGACTTTTTAATGATCACCATTCTAACTGGTGTGAGATGGTATCTCATTGTGGTTTTGATTTGCATTTCTCTGATGGCCAGTGATGATGAGCATTTTTTCATATGTCTGTTGGTTGCATAAATGTCTTCTTTTGAGAAGTGTCTGTTCATATCCTTTGCCCACTTTTTGATGCGGTTGTTTGATTTTTTCTTGTAAATTTGTTTAAGTTCTTTGTAGATTCTGGATATTAGCCCTTTGTCAGATGGGTAGATGGTAAAAATTTTCTCCCATTCTGTTGGTTGCCTATTCACTCTGATGGTAGTTTCTTTTGCTGTGCAGAAGCTCTTTAGTTTAATTAGATCTCATTTGTCAATTTTGGCTTTTGTTGCCATTGCTTTTGGTGTTTTAGTCATGAAGACCTTGCCCATGCCTATGGCCTGAATAGTATTGCCTAGGTTTTCTTCTAGGGTTTTTATGGTTTTAGGTCTAATATTTAAGTCTTTAATCCATCTTGAATTAATTTTTGTATAAGGTGTAAGGAAGGGATCCAGTTTCAGCTTCCTACATATGGCTAGCCAGTTTTCCCAGCACCATTTATTAAACAGGGAATCCTTTCCCCATTTCTTGTTTTTGTCAGGCTTGTCAAAGATCAGATGGTTGTAGATGTGTGGTATTATTTCCGGGGGCTCTATTTTGTTCCATTGGTCTATATCTCTGTTTTGGTACCAGTACCATGCTGTTTTTGTTACTGTAGCCTTGTAGTGTAGTTTGAAGTCAGGTAGTGTGATGCCTCCAGCTTTGTTCTTTTGGCTTATGATTGTCTTGGCAATGTGGGCTCTTTTTTGGTTTCATGTGAACTTTAGTTTTTTCCAATTCTGTGAAGAAAGTCATTGGTAGCCTGATAGGGACGGCATTGAATCTATAAATTACCTTGGGCAGTATGGCCATTTTCACAATATTGATTCTTCCTATCCATGAACATGGAATGTTCTTCCATTTGTTTGTGTCCTCTTTTATTTTGTTGAGCAGTGGTTTGTAGTTCTCCTTGAAGAGGTCCTTCACATCCCTTGTAAGTTGGATTCCTGGGTATTTTATTCTCTCTGAAGCAATTGTGAATGGGAGTTCACTCATGATTTGGCTCTCTGTTTGTCTGTTATTGGTGTATAAGAATGCTTGTGATTTTTGCACATTGATTTTGTATCCTGAGACTTTGCTGAAGTTGCTTATCAGCTTAAGGAGATTTTGGGCTAAGACGATGGGGTTTTCTAAATATACAATCATATCATCTGCAAACGGGGATAATTTGACTTCCTCTTTTCCTAACTGAATACCCTTTATTTCTTTCTCTTGCCTGATTGCCCTGGCCCGAACTTCCAACACTATGTTGAATAGGAGTGGTGAGAGAGGGCATCCCTGTCTTGTGCCAGTTTTCAAAGGGAATGCTTCCAGTTTTTGCCCATTCAGTATGATATTGGCTGTGGGTTTGTCATAAATAGCTCTTATTATTTTGAGATACATCCCATCAATACCTAGTTTATTGAGAGTTTTTAGCATGAAGGGCTGTTGAATTTTGTCAAAGGCCTTTTCTGCATCTATTGAGATCATCATGTGGTTTTTGTCTTTGGTTCTGTTTATATGATGGATTATGTTTATTGATTTGCATATGTTGAACCAGCCTTGCATCCCAGGGATGAAGCCAACTTGATCGTGGTGGATAAGCTTTTTGATGTGCTGCTGGATTCAGTTTGCCAGTATTTTATTGAGGATTTTTGCATCGATGTTCATCAGGGATATTGGTCTAAAATTCTCTTTTTTTGTTGTGTCTCTGCCAGGCTTTGGTATCAGCATGATGTTGGCCTCATAAAATGAATTAGGGAGGATTCCCTCCTTTTCTATTGATTGTAATAGTTTCAGAAGGAATGGTACCAGCTCCTCTTTGTGCCTCTGGTAGAATTCGGCTGTGAATCCGTCTGGTCCTGGACTTTTTTTGATTGGTAGGCTATTAATTATTGCCTCAATTTCAGAGCCTGTTATTGGTCTATTCAGGGATTCAACTTCTTCCTGGTTTAGTCTTGGGAGGGTGTATGTGTCCAGGAATTTATCAGTTTCTTCTCAATTTTCTAGTTTATTTGCGTAGAGGTGTTTATAGTATTCTCTGGTGTCAGTTTGTATTTCTGTGGGATCGGTGGTGATATCCCTTTTGTCATATTTTATTGCATCTATTTGATTCTTCTCTCTTTTCTTCTTTATTAGTCTTGCTAGCAGTCTATTAATTTTGTTGATCTTTTCAAAAAAACCCAGCTCCTGGACTCATTGATTTTTGAAGGGTTTTTTGTGTCTCTGTCTCCTTCAATTCTGCTCTGATATTAGTTATTTCTTGCCTTTTGCTAGCTTTTGAATGTGTTTGCTCTTGCTTCTCTAGTTCTTTTAATTGTGATGTTAGGGTGTCAATTTTAGATCTTTCCTGCTTTCTCTTGTGGTCATTTAGTGCTATAAATTTCCCTCTACACACTGCTTTAAACGTGTCCCAGAGATTCTGGTATGTTGGGTCTTTGTTCTCATCGGTTTCAAAGAACATCTTTATTTCTGCCTTCATTTTATTATGTACCCAGTAGTCATTCAGGAGTAAGTTGTTCAGTTTCCATGTAGCTGAGCGGTTTTGAGTGAGTTTCTTAATCCTGAGTTCTAGTTTGATTGCGCTGTGGTCTGAGAGACAGTTTGTTACAATTTCTGTTCTTTTACATTTGCTAAGGAGTGCTTTACTTCCAACTATGTGGTTAATAAGTGTGATGTGGTGCTGAGAAGAATGTATATTCTGTTGATTTGGGGTGGAGAGTTCTATAGATGTCTATTAGGTCTGCTTGGTGCAGAGCTGGGTTCAATTCCTGGATATCCTTGTAAACTTTCTGTCTTGTTGATCTGTCTAATGTTGACAGTGGGGTGTTAAAGTCTCTATTATTGTGTGGGAGTCTAAGTCTCTTCATAGGTCTCTCAGGACTTTCTTTATGAATCTGGGTGCTCCTGTATTGGGTGCATATATATTTAGGATAGTTAACGCTTCTTGTTGAATTGATCCCTTTACCATTATGTAATGGCCTTCTTTGTCCTTTTGATCTTTGTTGGTTTAAAGTCTGTTTCATCAGAGACTAGGATTGCAACCCTTGCTTTTTTTTGTTTTCCATTTGCTTGGTAGATCTTCCTCCATCCCTTTATTTTGAGCCCGTGTGTGTCTCTGCATGTGAAATGAGTCTCCTGAATACAGCATGCTGATGGGTCTTGATTCTTTATTCAATTTGCCAGTCTGTGTCTTTTAATTGGGGCATTTAGCCCATTTACATTTAAGGTTAATATTGTTATGTGTGAATTTGATCCTGTCATTATGATGTTACCTTGTTATTTTGCTCGTTAGTTGATGCAGTTTCTTCATAGCATTGATGGTCTTTACAATTTGGCATGTTTTTGCAGTGGCTGGTACTGGTTGTTCCTTTCCATGTTTAGTGCTTCCTTCAGGAGCTCTTGTAAGGCAGGCCTGATGGTGACAAAATCTCTCAGCATTTGTTCGTCTGTAAAGGATTTTATTTCTCCTTCATTTATGAAGCTTAGTTTGGCTGGATATGACATTCTGGGTTGAAAATTCTTTTCTTAAAGAATGTTGAATATTGGCCTCCACTCTCTTCTGGCTTGTAGAGTTTCTGCGGAGAGATCTGCTGTTAGTCTGATGGCCTTGCCTTTGTGGGTAACCCGACCTTTCTCTCTGGTTGCCCTTAACATTTTTTTCCTTCATTTCAACTTTGGTGAATCTGACAATTATGTGTCTTGGAGTTGCTCTTCTCGAGGAGTATCTTTGTGGCATTCTCTGTATTTCCTGAATGTGAATGTTGGCCTGCCTCACTAGGCTGGGGAAGTTCTACTGGATAATATCCTGAAGGGTGTTTTCCAACTTGGTTTCATTCTCCCCTTCACTTTCAGGTACACCAATCAGATGTAGATTTGTTCTTTTCACATAGTCCCATATTTCTTGGAGGCTTTGTTTCTTTTTATTCTTTTTTCTGTAAACTTCTCTTCTCACTTCATTTCATTCATTTGATCTTCAATCACTGATACCCTTTCTTCCACTGGATCAAATTGGCTACTGAAGCTTGTGCATGCGTCACGTAGTTCTTGTGCCATGGTTTTCTGCTCCATCAGGTAATTTAAGGACTTCTCTGCACTGTTTATGTTTATTCTAGTTAGCCATTCGTCTAATCTTTTTTCAAGGTTTTTAGCTTCTTTGCAATGGGTTCGAACATCCTCCTTTAGCTCGGAGAAGTTTGTTATTACCGATGATCCTCTGATGGTCTGAAGCCTTCTTCTCTCAACTTGTCAAAGTCATTCTCTATCCAGCTTTGTTCCATTGCTGGCGAGGAGCTGTGTTCCTTTGAAGGAGAAGAGGTGCTCTGATTTTTAGAATTTTCAGCTTTTCTGCTGTGGTTTTTTCCCTATCTTTGTGGTTTTATCTACCTTTGGTCTTTGATCATGGTGACATACAGATGGGTTATTGGTGTGGATGTCGTTTCTGTGTGTTAGTTTTCCTTCTAACAGTTGGGACCCTCAGCTGCAGATCTGTTGAAGTTTGCTGGAGGTCCACTCCAGACCCTGTTTGCCTGGGTATCATCAGCGGAGGCTGCAGAACAGCAAATATTGCATAACGGCAAATGTTGCTGCCTGATCCTTCCTCTGGAAGCTTTGTCTCAGAGGGACACCCAGCTGTATGAAGTATCAGTCGGCCCTTACTGGGAGGTGTCTCCCAGTTAGGCTACTCGGGGGTCAGGGACGCACTTGAGGAGGCAGTCTGTCTATTTTCAGATCTCAAACTCCATGCTGGGAGAAGCACTACTCTCTTCAAAGCTGTCAGACAGGGACGTTTTATGTCTGCAAAAGTTTCTGCTGTCTTTTGTTCAGCTATGCCCTGCCCCCAGAGGTAGAGTCCACAGAGGCAGGCAGGCCTCCTTGAGCTGTGGTGAGCTCCATCCAGTTTGAGCTTCCCAGCCGCTTTGTTTACCTACCCAAGCCTCAGCAATGGCAGACACCCCTCCTCCAGCCTTGCTGCCACCTTGCAGTTTGATCTCAGACTGCTGTGCTAGCAGTGAGCGAGGCTCCATGGGCGTGGGACCCTCCGAGCCAGGCACGGGATATAATCTCCTGGTGTGCCATTTGCTAAGGCTGTTGGAAAAGCACAGTATTAGGGTGGGAGTGTCCCAATTTTCCAGGTACTGTCTGTCACGGCTTCCCTTTGCTAGGAAAGGGAATTCCCTGACCCCTTGCACTTCCTGGGTGAGGCAATGCCCCGCCCTGCTCCGTGGGCTGCACCCACTGTCTGACAAGCCCCAGTAAGATGAACCCCGTACCTCAGTTGGAAATGCAGAAATCACCCGTCTTCTGCGTCGCTCACGCTGGGAGCTGCGGACTGGAGCTGTTCCTATTTGGCCATCTTGGAACCTCCCCACAATTTTCAAAGGCTTGCTAATTCAGTGCAACTTTTTATATTTGAAATTGTGGTAAAATACACATAACATGAAATTCGCCATATTCACCGTTTCTAAGGTACAGTTCAGTGTTGAGTGCATTGACATTGTGGTACTCCTGCCACACCCTCAATCCACAGAACTCTTTTCATTTCGCAAAACTGAAACTCTGTCCCTATGAAACAACAGCACCCTGTCTCCCTGTTGCCCCCTCATCCCAGTCTCTAACGACCATCATTCTACTTCCTGTCTCTGTGCATCCGACTATTCTGGGTACCTTGTATAAGTGAAATAATACAATATTTGTCCTTTTGTGTCTGGCTGGTTTCACTTAGCACCAAGTCCTCAAGGTTCATCCACATTGTAGTGTGCATCATACTGTCCTTCCTTTTGAAAGCTGAAGAACGCTCCCTTGTATGATAGACCACATTTTGCTTGTCCATTCTTCCATGGGTAGACACGTGGGCTCCTTCCACCAGTTGCCTATTGCAAATGATGCAGCTGTGAGCCTAAGTGTACAAATGTGGGGAGGGGTATTTTGTTTTAATCATATAAGTGTATCACTCAGTGGTAAAGACGTCCAACCCTGACTATTGAAGGAGCAAGAGAATGTATTATAAAAGATTCCGTTTTGGCTAGGCGCAGCGGCTCCCACCTGTAATCCCAGCACTTTGGGAGGCGGAGCTGGGCAGATTGCCTGAGCTCAGGAGTTTGTGACCAGCCTGGGCACCACGGTGAAATTCCGTCTCTGCTAAAATACAAAAAAAAAATTAGCCGGGCATGGCGGCATGCACTTGTATAGTCCCAGCTACTCTGGAGGCTGAGGCAGGAGAATTGCTTAAACCTGGGAGGTGGAGGTTGCTCTGAGCTGAGATCATGCCACTGCACTCCAGCCTGGGTGACAGAGCGAGACTCCGCCTCAAAAAAAAAAATTCTGTTTTTTATAATAGTTTCTATTTTGTTAATGAATGAGATCAGTAGAGTTATTATAATGGAATGATGAGGAGGAGCAGGAGGGACACTGTGCTAAAGCAGTTACCTGCTTTCCCTTATTTAATGCAACAGCCTATGGATTGGGCTCTCTCATGATCCCCATTTTATAAAGGAACCTGAAACTCAGAGAGGTTAAGTAATTTGCCCAGGATCACACAGCTAGTCGCTGTGAATTAAACTGTTTCCACTTGCAGGTACAATTGGGAGAAAACCATTGAGTCAGCTGCTAGCTACAGCAGTATCATCAACTGGTTTTCAAAGACAACAAAGCACACTTTTACAGTCACTTGGCTGTACATGAATTTTTTAAATTCTTATTTCTACATGCAGTTGCCTCTTGCTTTATTAGCTAAGGGACTGTTGGCAGCCGGACAGATGCCCCCTGGCCCATGCCCAGGGCACCTCACAGCAGCCTGAGCCTTCCAGGGGACAGCCCGAGCCTCTGTCCCTGCCAGGTTTTCCTCAGAAGACCCCTCCCACCTCCACCCCTATCCTCACAAAACTGCTCTCGGCTCCCTTTCAGAGCATTCTTAGATGGATAGACATTCATGCAGGCTTCCTCTGAGCTCTTAGTGACAAGGGGTCCTCTGCAAGCCTGAGTGACGGCAGCCATGTGGACTGAGTTACTCCTTCGGATGGCTTCCCTTTCCATTTGCCCGATGACCTCGACCTGTGAGCTATAAAAAAGAAAAAAGGAGATAGTGAAGAGTGTCTCTCATCAAATCTCATCTCATTTTGGGGTCCAGTTTTTCTAAGAAGTGTGTAGCTGTCTTGATTCCAGCATGCTCTTGTCTCTTATTGATTCTTTGAGTCCCTGGAGTGGGCGCTGTGTCTTCCCCGCGGTAGAGTTTTCAAGGACTGTTTCCTTTGGAAGAGGATTGTCCTAATATTGTAAGGCTTAGCTGTTCTTTTCCCAAGAAAGAGTTCCCAAACGGAAAAATTTATTTCCGGCTTTGTGGTGACCATAACCAATAGAGAGGGATGTGACAGCCATTTCAATAGGAAATGGGAGGTGGAGGCAGAAGTTAGAGACCCAAATGTGTTTGTAGACATCACAGTGGCTAGCGTGGGTGCCCTGAAGTTCGGGTGAGTCTGCCCCGCACAGTTCTGCCCTGCTCTTGACCAGCTGTGGGATCATGCACAAGTTGCTTCACCTCTCAGAGCCTCAGTTTCCATTTCTGTAAAATTGGAATCCTAATAGTTCCTCCCATGTGGGGTTACTGTAGTATTAAACAGGTCATTGTTTGTAAATTGCTTAGCCCAACATCTGGCGCCTATGATAGCAGGAAGAGGAGCACGCCAGCAACCACCTGCCTCCACTGTGAGCCTTCCCATGGACAGAAAACCTCCCAAGACCTCCCAACTACCAGGTGGATGCCTTTGCAAATAACTTGCCCGTGGATGACGTACAAGGTAGAAAGACAAAGAAACTCTTGGTTGACAAAGTACATTGGCACCCACGATATGCTCAAGAGTACACGTTATATATCATAGCTCTTTTGCCAAAGTACAGCCTAGGGGCCGGGCACAGTGGCTCATGCCTGTAATCCCAGCACTTTGGGAGGCCAAGGCAAAAGGATCACTTGAGGCCAGGAGTTCGAGACCAGCCTGGCCAACATAGTGAAACCCCATGTCTACCAAAAACACAAAAAATTAGCCAGGTGTGGTGGCGCATACCTATAGTCCCAGCTACTTAGGAGGTTGAGGGACAAGAATTGCTTGAACCTGGGAGGCAGAGGTTGCAATGAGCAAAGATGATGCCACTGCCCTCCAGTCTGGGCAACAGAGTGAGACTCTGTCTCAAAAAAAAAATGTAGCCTAGGGCCACCACCTTGTACAACTCCAGTCACCATTCACAGTAGAGTCCATGAAGATGGCACCCCCTGGAGTTGTGTGAGGCATAACCTACAGGGCCATTGGTGATGCCCTGAAGCAACTGTTGAGTAGTAACATGGAGTCTCTGCCTAAGTGTCAGGCGTGTGACATCCAAGTCACAAAGTCAGATGTGCTTGCCACGGTGTGCCTGCCATTATGATGTTTGCTTGTTGGTTTCTTTAGTGTTTTATGATTTCCAGAAAAAGGAGCTGTGAGTGAGGGTTGTCCTATGAACAGTGGTGCCGTTCTTATAAAGCAGCTTGGTAAGGAAACCTACATTGGCCTATTCTGCCCTGCTCCCATTCCAGCCAGAGCTTCCCACGTGACTTCTGGATGCAGTCCTTTGTCCCTCTTGCAACTTCATGACATCCTGCCCAACCTAAAGATTGCCCATATGCCTAGCTACTCACTGCCTGAAAGGGGAAGCTCTCTGGGAGTGCAGTGAAGAACACAAAGGCTTTGCAGTACGATAGACTGAAGTTCAAACTCCAATGGCAATATAGCCTTTCTGAGCCTCAGTTTCCAACTTTTGCCAGTCAGGAACACGTTAACCACAGGCTCCCTTTCCCCCTTCAGAATTTGCATACAGGTCTTTGGGACCATCCCATCATTGTATAAACTGAAGCCCAAAGAGGTTCTGCAATGTTCCCAAGATTGCATAATCTGTGCCAGAACCAGGATTAAGTCTCCTGAGGCCTGGTCTGGGAGTCCTTCCCAACAGCTCAGAGGACCTCGGTAACCTGAGAGCTCAGGCAAGTTCCTCACTGCCATCCTGCCAGCCTGCCACTTCACATGCTCATGGGGGACGATATATCATGTGGATAGAAATGAAAGCCACCGATAATAGAAGAAAATGCAGTTTCAGATAGGGCTTTCCTTATTCACCTCCACCATCTTTTCACTAGGGATGTTGCTGCAGTTCCTGGACAAACTCCATTCCCCTTTCTCAGTTTCTTTTTTGATGGTGATGATAATGTCTGGTGGCTAATGTTTAATGAGCATTTATTACATATACCAGGAAGTGTTCTAAGTACTTAATATATATGATCTCATTCAGTTCTCACAAAGTAAGAAGTATCTGTTGTCATCTCCATTTTACAGGTGAAGCACAAAAAGTGACACATTTTTGGGGGTTACAGATGGTAGGAGGCAGAGGAGGTAGCTGAACCAATTCTGCTTAATTCTAAATCCCATGTTCTTAACCAGAGGTGGGCAGACTACATCCCATGGGCCAAATTGAGACCATCTCCTGTTTTTATAAATAAAGTTTTATTGTAACACCTCCATGCCCATTCATTTTGATGTTGCCAGTGTTTGCTTTTCTGCTCCAATGGCAGAGTTGAGTAGACAGAGATCATATGGCACACAAAGCCAAAAATATTTACTGTCTGGCTCTCCAAGCAAAAGTTTACCAACCTCTGCTCATAACACTATGCTATACTGCCTCTTTCATTTACCCAGTGTCTGAAAGAAAGGCTAAAAAGGAGGATAAGACATTCTGGGGATAGGAGAAAAAACGAATGCCCCCACTCTCTGCTAGGAACTGCGCTGGTTAATAGTTTACTTAGTTAACTGAGGAACAGGAAAAAGGGAAAATAGGCTTTGAACAGTCTTCATTATTTCTTTTTTTTTCTTTGTTTTTTGATACAGAGTCTCACTCTGTTGCTTAGGCTGGAATGCAGTAGCACAGTCTCGGTTCACAGCAACCTCTGCCTCCTGGGTTCAAGCAATTCTCGTGCCTCAGCCTCTCAAGTAGCTGGGATTACAGGCGCCCACTACAATGCCTGGCTAATTTTTGTATTTTTAGTAGAGAAGGAGTTTCTCCATGTTGGCCAGTCTGGTCTTGAACTCCTGACCTCAGGTGATCTGCCCACCTCGGCCTCCTAAAGTGCTGGAATTACTGGCCTTCATTACCTCTTTAAAACAGAACTTGGAGATATGTGGTTCTAAATATACACATACATGTATATGCATTTCCATATATAGTAATAATATCATATTGACACATCTGATAAATATGCTTAACATTAATATATAATATACACAACAGATGAATGTTTATAACTTTTACATATTTCTTCAACTGGAAGTTTTCTTTTAAAACTTTGGAATGTTTTCCCTGCTATAACTTTTGAAACAGAAATTTGAGGTTTATAGTCCAGAAGCTGCTGTAGCTAGAGAACTGTTATTTTGTTCCAAATTTCTCCACCTAATGTTTCACTACCTGTGGTTGGTTCCTTGGTCTTGAACCACTTCTTCTCTGGGGCCACTGCTTTACTCTTACAAGTTTAAAGGTAAATTTGGTGCATGATTATAGCCTGGTGGGTTTTATTCAAACAAGTCAGAACCCGCATTAACACCTTTCATTCTGAGTACACAGTGATATTTGTGCTCGAGTGTCAATAAGCATATTGTCCAGAAAATTTTACTGTTTGCAAGTGTCAGAAACCCAACTCAGACTAGCCTAAGCAAAAGAAGAAGTAGTTGAAGTTATTTTGCTTGTAACTGAAAAGGCCAGAAGCCCCAGCTTCAGGCCTGGCTAGATCCAGGTGCTCAAGGGATGCTCAGGAATCTGTCTCTTGGGGTTACCTTTCTTGGCTTTAGAGCCCCCCTCCCTCTGTCTCTATAATGGGGAGTTTCTTCCTTCTGTCTTCTTCCTTCTTTCTTGCCTGTTAAACTCTCTGATCCTTAAAACTAAAAAAAAAAAAAAAAAAAAAGGAATCTGTCTCTTTCATCTTTGTGAGCTTCACAGTCTCAAGCAGATTGGTGCCCTACCTGTAAGGACGTGGCCGCTGGCAACCCCAGCACCTTCCAAACTCAGCAGCTCTAGGAAAAGAGCAAGCTTCTTCATTGGCCTGGCTTGGATCACATGACTGCCCCGAACCAATCACTGAGGCGAGAGACATGGAATGCTCTGACTGGTCAGGCCTGGGACATACTCCCTCCCCTGGAGTGCAGGGGATGAGCCCCGCCAGAATTAATAGACTCTGAATTCTGGCGGGGCTCGGTGTCTCCCCCACCCCCATGCAGGAGATGAATGCAATGTAGGGAGGAAAAAAAAAAAAAAGCCCATGGCAGGAAAGCATTCCTCCTGCCTAAGCTGAGACTCCGTAATGAGATTCCAGGCTAGGAGCTTGGGGAAAGAAAATGATGAATAATCCATTCTCTATCAGGAAAGTTCCAGGCCGGTCTCCAAGGAAGTAGGGTGGCTTGTTTTTCTCCTCTGTGTATGATGGGAAGGACATAGAGTTGAGGGTTTAGTCATTAATCCCAGGGAAGGTGGCAGTTCCCATCTTCATGGGACCTTTAAGTACTCCCCGTTCTTGAGAAGGTTGTGGCTTTGCCTGTAACAGGCCGAGTAACTGCGGATTGAACAAAGAACCAGAGAGCACGGCACGCTTCGGAAATGTCTCGCTAGCCAAGTTTTGTCATCTCCCGGCCCGATCCTGTAGTATTTTCCTCTACACCATGCTGTTACAGCTCCTTGGAGGGACCTGCTGATATGATGAAAAATCTGAGACCAGGTTTTTTATATCAAAGGACATTTTCCAAAGCCCGTGAAGTGGAGGGCACGGGGCAGCAGACAGCCTCGGGCACAATGTCCTCGGCAAAAACACAGACAGGATCCTAAAGTTTGCTTTGTCCTCAGATGTCTACAGAGTGTGCAGACAGCATAGGGGACTGCAGGGAAGAGCGCAGGCGGAAGCCTTAGCATCCTGGTGAAACAGAACACAGACCAGCCCAAAGCCCCAGGGATCAACCGTGGCTGCTTCCTGCAGGTCACACTCTTCCCAAACCGCGGCCACATCGCCGCTTTTCCTAAGTTAGTTGATCATGCATTGGTTCATTCAGTCACTCAATCTGGCAAGACTGAGCTCCAGCAGGCCGAGTCTAGGGGTAGAAAAGGCAGTTTGCAAAAATCTAAGTGTTTTCTCCTTAGATTCTCTTTCCCATTTTATGGACTGACCAGGAAATGAATTCGAACTTAAAGGAAAAGGAAAACTTTAAGCTAGAAGGTCTACAAAAGTGGAAAGTAAGATGGGCCAGAATGCACTGAGGTGTCCCCTAACCCACCTGGCCAAAATCCAGATGAATGGCCTTTTTGAATAGCTCAAAGGGACCTACTTCTTTAAGCTTTAAAATGTGTAAGTAGTATGTAACTTGCCTGTTCTGTGTTCTAACATGTATAATCCCGATTTCTGGAATGGAAAATCCTGGACATAATTGATCATTTTCTTGGGGACTTAGAATTATTGCCCCATTTTGAATCCTGGAACAAACCCCCCCCCCTCCCAGGGGCTGTTGAGATGGAGAGGGCTGTCTTCCCAGGCCCCACATAGCACCCTCTGCTGCCTTGGGGCTCTTATGTCTGCGGTTTAGGGTCTGGCAGTCAATTCCTGCTCTCTGCTGGGATCAGTGTGCCTCCTTCCCTGCTTCCTTCTTGCCCCTTCCCGTCCTTGTAATTGTGTAGTTATTAGTGTAAAATTGAGTAAGATCAGAGGAAGCAGAGGCTGAAAGTAGACCTAGAGGATGCCCTGTATGAATAAGAGACATTAGTAGTTCCATGTGGATTTTGTACTTTTTTTTTCTGGTAACTCAAAGGTCTCTTAAAAGAGTTTTTGTTTGTTTGTTTCCTTGTTTTTGTTTTGTTTTGTTTTTAATTAAATAACCTGGCCAGGCATGGTGGCTCACACCTGTAATTCCAGCACTTTCGGAGGCCAAGGTGGGTGAATCACTTGAGGCCAGGAGTTCGACACCAGACTGACCAACATGGCAAAACCCCGTCTCTACTAAAAATACAAAAAAATTAGCCAGTCGTGGTGGCGCACGCGTGTAATCCCAGCTCCTCGGGAGGCTGAGTTGTAAGAATCGCTTGAACCCAGGAGACGGAGGTTGCAGTGAGCTAAAATCGCACCGCTGAACTCCAGCCTGGGTGGCAGAGTGAGACACTGTTCAAAATAAATAAATAATAAATAAATAAATAAATAACCTTTTTATTGTGAAATAATGTTAGATTCACCAAAGAGCTGTGACGATCATACAGAGAGTTCCTGTCTACCGCCTCCCAGTTTCCCCCATGGTTAACATCTGACATGACCATAGTACACTTTTCAAAACCAAAAAAAGAAAAATCAACATTGGCACATTATTATTAATATCAGCTAAACTTCAGGATCCATGATGCATTCCAGGGCACCACGTTGTTTTGATGATCATATCTCCTGGTCTGTGACAATTTCTCAGTCTTTCCTTGATTTCCATGGCCTTGACTGTCCTGAGAATACTGGCCAGGTATCCCAGAGAATGTGCCCCGGTCTGGATTCATCTGATGTTTTCCTCTGGTTAGAGTGGGGTCCCAGCTTTCAGAAAACTTGCCACGAAGGTAAAGTGTCCCTGGCACTTTGGGAGGCCAAGGCGGGCGGATCACAAGGTCAGGAGATCGAGACCATCCTGGCTAACATGGTGAAACCCCGTCTCTACTAAAAATACAAAACATTAGCTGGGCGTGGTGGCGGGCACCTGTAGTCCCAGCTACTCGGGAGCTGAGGCAGGAGAATGGCGTGAACCCGGGAGGCAGAGCTTGCAGTGAGTGGAGATCACACCACTGCACTCCAGCCTGGGCGACAGAGCGAGACTCCATCTCAAAAAAAAAAAAAAAAAAAAAAAGACTCAGCTCCACCTCCTGGATGGGGATTACCTATGTGTGTTACATTCTTCTATAAGGAAGTGTCTCTTCTCTGCCATTGAATTATTTACTCATGCATGTATTTATATCAGTATGGACTGCTGTGTATTTATTTGATTCTCTGTGCTATAATCCACCATGATGTTATTGATTTTGCAGCTCATATTGTTCTAGCCTTGGCCACTGGAGCTCTTTTGCGTTGGTTGCCCAGCCCTCTCACAGGGCCTGCACTTTCTGTTTTTGAGCACTTACTCACTTTCTGCTGTTAAAGATGCCCCGGGCTCATAGTGCATTTTCCCTGCCCCAGCCCCAGAATCAGCTGAATGTTTTTTTAACTTTGGCTCTGTTCACCAGTTGTTCAATTCAGTTCAGTCAGCAGGCACCTACAGTGTGTGCCGGGCCCTTCACTGGGCACTGGGCCCAGCCAGTGCTATGCTGGTGAGTGTCTGAAAAAGTAAAGTATGCAGGTATAGTATAAAGCTTACTGACACAAAGAACGTGTAGCATATTCTTTATAAATAATAACAAAATATGCAAGACTCTTTATTGCAAATTTATTGTAAATTCCATAGAGCCATTGATTCTCACAGAGGGCTTTATTGATTTTTCCCAAACTCTTGTATCCCTTGCCAACTTATGGTAGCAATTGATGAATGAGTAAGTTTCCAACCGGAATACTGGTGGATATATTAGTTTACCTTCATGAGTAAGATGAAAGTGAAATAAGAAAGATTTGTGTTGGAATCTCGCATGTTCATTAATGACATGAGCATCTTCTTCGCTATCAGATAATAGTTTCTGAATACCAGAAGAAACTACTGGATACTAGTTTTTGAATATCAGAAGAAAATTTCCTCCGTATTTTTTGTGCTACTCATAGTGTGATGGCTACAGACACAGAACACTTTTAAATCTCATCTGTATTATTAATATTTTATCCAACACTTTCCTAAGAATAGACAAGCAACAAAACAAAAAAAATCAATCCCTGATTTATAGCATTTCCTGATTTCTGTGACATAAACACTCCCATTAATGCAGAATACGCAAGCCCCAAAATTGGGGCTTAGCCAGGGAGGGTTCTCGGCTTTGCCTAGGAAAGAATTCAAGGGCAAACCAGCGGTATTAGACAGCACCTTTTATGGAAGCAGCAGTGCACGGCAGCAGGAGGGGACTGCTCCTTGCTCAGCAGGGCTACCCCATGGGCAGTGCACCCAGAGTAGCAGCTCAAAGACAATGCTGCAGTCGTATTCCTACCCACATTTCATTACACAGAAACTAAGGGTTGATTTATGCAGAAATTTCCAGGAAAAGCGTATTACCTTTCAGGTAGTTGGATCATTGCCATGAAAAGGGGTGGTACCTTTTGGGTGTTGCCGTGGCGATGCTAAACTGACATGGCACACTGGTGGGCGTGTCTTATGGAAAGCTGCTTCCACTGCGGTCCTGTTTTAGCTGGTCCTCAATTTGGTCTGGTGTCCGACCCAAACCTCCAGAGTTGAGTCCCACCTCCTATCTCACCATCCTGGCCAATTTCAGGCTTCACTGACACAGAGCCACAGAGAGCTGTGTAGCAGCACATCACTCTACAACACTGCCAACGCACAGACGCAGTAAGAAGAATAACCGTAAGAGCACAGATGATGATAAAATATAGTAAAATAATTAGGAGGCTAAGTTTTAATTATTTATTACTGGTGTTTCTGGTGTCATTTAATTGTAAGTATATATAATTTATTTTTTAATGGTTGTGTTTATCAGCCAGCTCACAGAATTCTGAACATTTACTCATCAGCCCTCATGAGCCAGCACCAACACGCCCCAGCTCTCCTCTGGCACAGCAGTGAGCCAGCCACAGCCCTGCCTGGGTGGAGGCTGCGGTTCTCTGAGTGGCATCCAGGGCGTTGCACGTACCCTGTGAGTCAAACTTGCACGAGGGAGCTAACAGCGTTCCTGGAAAATCTTGTCCACACACAGCCCGTGCACCATCTTGGGGATTTTCACACCATCTATTTCTCATTTTCATTTTTTAACTCAGAAAATCTATTCTTCATTAGCCGATCATCTAAGATCCTTTTGCAAGTATGGAAAGCAGGTGTAAATCATGACTTCAAATGACCTGGAAGCTCCAGGGGCACAGAGTTTGGAGTCGAACATCATCACCACTTCCAGGCTTCAGGACCTTCGGCAAGTCTCTGAGCCTCACTGAGCCTCTGCTCTTTAATCCACAAGATGTGGGTAAAAATGCCTCCCCAGCCCCAGAGTTATTCTCAGGATTAGATGAGGCCACATATATGAAGGGCACAGCACAGCCTAGCACCTGGAGCCTTCTCTCCTTGGTGGTTCAAAGCCAAGTGATAAGAATTGCAGACAGCAAAGAACACGACAGACGTTCCAAGGGCAAGGTCTACTTCCCCGCCTTGTCCACAGCGTCCAGGGCTTTCTGGAAGAATGTTTGCGTCCTGTGGGACTCTGGACAAACTCTCTTGGTGTTTTAGGGCGTCCTTCTCACCCTGAAGCCTTGGCAGGGTCAGAAGCAGATGTTAGTGTGATAACACAAGAAACAAGGAGATCATCCAGAAACAATGGATTTGGAGTTCTCAAGTACGTTATTGGCTGGGTGTTTGTTCAAGCTGATAGAAATTCAGCCATGGGTGTGGTCCAGGTGGTTTGCAACCTGCTATTTTAGACAGCGTGGGAGAGATCAGGAAGAGCACACGCTGCCTCAAAAATAAACAGAAAAAACCACCATGCCATATACCATATGGTCAGAGGGAAAGAAAGAGGAGGAAAGAAGGAAAGAGAATGAAAGAAAGAAGGCACTAGCAAGTATGTTTAAGCTAATATTTCTAAACCAGACTTGTTCATCACTGACCTTGACCCCAAGCTTCATGTACATTCCAATGCGAGCTCGGCCAGGAGCCAGTTTTTCAGGAGTCTTTTTGTTTGGTTTGTTTATCCCCTCACTGTTTCCTTGCAGTTACCAGCAGCAATTTCTGAGAAAACCTTGACCTTGCTTATAATAGAGTAGGCCTGTTAAGTAGAGAAGACCGACATTAACCTTCCAACTAAAGCCACCTTAAATCAACATGCTTTCAAAAAACAAATAAACAAGGCCGGGCGCGGTGGCTCATGCCTGTAATCCCAGCACTTTGGGAGGCCGAGGTGGGTGGATCATCTGAGGTCAGGAGTTGAAGACCAGCCTGGCCAACATGGTGAAAGCCTGTATCTACTAAAAATACAAAAAAATTAGCTGGGCGTGGTGGCACATGCCTATAATGCCAGCTACTTGAGAGGCTGAGGCAGGAGAATCGCTGGAACCCAGGAGGCAGAGGTTGCAGTGAGCCAAGATCATGCCACTGCACTGCAGCCTGGGTGACAAGAGTGAAACTCCGTCTCAATAAATAAATAAACAAACAAACAAACATTTTTTTTTAACTGAAAGAGCTGATTGCAGTCTTTGCTGCATTTACACATCATGCACTGGCCCCTTTAGTGACCCTCTCATTAGCACCGTGGGGGCTTCAAGTGACAAAACCAGCTCAAACTAGCCGCACAGTACTGAGCAGTTAGTGCAGAGTGCAACACAAGCCAGGCCTCAAAACCAGCTTCTCTATTTGTTCATTATGCACAATAGCCTAGAGGTGGATGCAGCCCAAGTGTCCATGGACAGATGAATGGATAAATAAAATGTGATGTCATGCAGTGGAATATTATTCAGCCATGAAAAGGAAGGACATTCTGACACATGCTACAACATGGATGAATCCTTAGGACATTGTGCTAAGTGAAATAAACCAGTCACAAAAGGACAAATGTTGTATGAATCCACTTATATGAGGGACAGAGATTATTTAAATTCATAGAAATAGAAGGGGAATGGTGGTTACCAGGGGCTCTGAAGAGAGGGGAAGGGAGAGTTATTTCACTTTTGCAAGATGAAAAAGTTCTGGAAATCTGTTTCACAGCAGTTAGACTATACTTAAGAGTACTGAATTGTACACCTAAAATGGTTAAGATGGAAAATTTTGTTATGTATTTTTTTACAGTTAAACAAAAACAGACCAGGTGTCGGGGCTCATGCCTGTAATCCCAGCACTTTGGGTGGCTGAGGCAGGAGGATCACTTCAGCCCAGGAATTTGTGACTAGCCTGAACAACATGGTGAAACGCCGTCTCTACAAAAAATACAAAATTTAGCTGGGCCTCGTGGCCTGCGTCTGTAGTCCAAGATACTTGGGAGGCTGAGGCAGGAGGATCACCTGAGCCCAGAAGGTTAGGCTGTAGTGAGCTGTGATTGTGCCACTGAACTCCAGCCTGGATGACAGAGTGAGACCCTATTTCAAAAAAAAATGGAGAAAAGAAAACCAGCATCCCTCTCTCCACGTCTGGGCTGCATCTCGTGGTGCTGGCTACATTCTCAAGTCCCCGGGTCTCTGTGGCTAGAGATTCTGGTGTCAAGCCTCATCTCCTTGACTCTGATTGGATCGCATGCCCCACCCCTGGCCAATCACTATGGCCAGTGAATGTGATTTGTTGCTTAGCCCCACCCACAACAATGGGCCGAGAGAGGGAGGGAGATTTACCCACAATCTCCAAAAGATGCTGAGTGGGTTTTGGCCTGGCCACTGCAGAATCGTTGCCCTTGAGGCAGGAGACATGCTTACTTCCATTAGCACCTGTGCAGCTAGTTGGCATGAGGCACCCTTACCTTAGAACCACCCCCCACTGAATGTCCTAGCATGAAAGTGGATTCCTCCACCACAACCAACAATGTCTACATTTGTGTTCCAGAAGGCTGGAGTAAAACGCATTGGAGTTTGCCCGCTCTCACGTTCAGCCCATTCATTCAATGAGTACTTATTAAACCCATAGGAAAAGGTCATGGGAATGAGTGAGGCAAGACAGCCCTGAGGATAGGGAGGGACATGATGGATGGAGAAGTCAGCCCAGGGCCGGGGCACAGTGACTCAGCTTCTGAAACCAAAGAACAGAAGAGAGGGTAGGTGGAGAGGCTGAGATGTTGACAGTGGAGAGAAACGGGAAACTACACGTGAGGTAACAGAGTTCTGGAACTCTGCCCAGACCCACTCCTGAAAACAGATTTTAAGTGGGCCAGTGTCATTATGAATGCCTGGCCAGGTGTCCCCAGATGTATTAGTCCGTTCTCACACTGTTATAAGGACATACCAGAGACTGTGTAATTTATAAAGGAAAGAGGTTTAATTGACTCACAGTTCCCCAGGGCTGGGGAGGCCTCAGGAAACTTACAATCATGGTAGAAGGGGACGCAAACATGTCCTTCCTCACATGGCAGCAGCAAGGAGAAGTGCAGAGCAAGGGGGTGAGGAAAGCCCATTGTAAAACCATCAGATCTCACAAGAAGTCACTCACTATCATGAAGGCAGCATGGAGGAAACTTTCCCCATGATTCCATTACCTCCCACCAGGTCCCTCCCAGTCCCTCCTAAGGGGATTCTGGGAACTGCAGTTCAAGATGAGATTTGGGTGGAGCAAAGCCAAACCATACATCACCAGGTGATCGGAGTTTGGTGCCAGATTTCCCAAAACACTCCTCACTGACTCCAAGAAAGAGCCTTGGGGGGAATGCATAGGATCTCTGAGCAGCTGTAGACAGACTGCAGCTTGGAGATTAGGATCCTGAGTGAGTGGAGAGCCCTCCTCTTGAATAAAACTCAGCTGAAGTTCTAGGAAGTGCTGTCTGCTGGAGCGCTGATTTTGGAAGCATTCTGTCCTTTTCCTCATGTGTGTCTGAGCTCATCTTCTCTCTGGGTACAGAAGGAGAACCCTGAGCCCTGGGAAAATAGGGATGAGTTCCTGCCTAGGAAGCAAACCTTTGAATTTAGCTTTTACCTGGAAAGCATTATTTCTGCCAAGAGAATTGGAAGACAGAGGGGAGGGGAGGGGAGGAGAGGGGAGACATGGAGGAGAGGGGAGGAGAGGGGAGGGGAGGGGAGGGGAGAGGAGAGGAGAGAGACAGGCCATCAGATCTTGATCCCATTTCCCTGTCCACCACCGCCTGTGCTGGGTAAATCCCTTAACCTCTGCAAGCCTCACTTCTAACATAGAAGTAAAGAGAACCCTCACACAAAGGGTCATGGTGAGGAATCAGTAAGCTCAGTGCAATAAGTGATAGTGCTCATTGTTGCCACCATTCAACCCCTAGGCACCAGGGAGAAACCACCACTTAAGCATTAGTCCACGGCAAAAGCCAGGTGTCAGCACCACTCCACATTTGTTCATCCATGGTTAGATGGATTTTGACATGCTCTCTGCTGAAAGTAGCTGTAACGTCTTTCCTGGGGCCTCTGCCAGAATCAGGTGTGCTGGTGTGGAAAAGCAAAGGCTAATCAGACAGCCAGCATCCCTGCAATCCCAGAGTTCTGAACTTTGAGGGATAGAGGGACCCGCAGTGTGGACAGAAAGAGAAAAGGCTGTGGAGTCCCAGGGAGCTGGGCTGGAATCTCAGTGATTGGCTTGTTCTGTTATTTTGACCAACATCTGAGGACCTACTAGGTATGTGCCAAGCATTTATTCTAGGGGCTGAGGATACAGTGGTAAGAAAAGTAGATGAAAAGTCCCTAATCCCTTAGAGGGGACATTCTCCTGGCTCAGCAGCTCAATACCCCATTTATGGTGTTGGGAGTCCCTTGGTCTTGCCCGGCCTGTGTCCTCCGAATGTTGACATCGCGGAGTGTTGAGTGTATTAAATGAGTTAGTGTAGGTGACTCTTTCGGCAGGGCGCCTGGGTAAAGGACGCGCCCACTCAATGGTGGTGCGATCGTGTGCCATGTGGCCCAGGCAAGGACCCCCATCCCAAACTTGAGGAGAGTCCAGGAAGGTTTCCTGGGGGAAGTGACTCATTGTGGTTTTGTTTATTTTTGAGACAGAGTCTCATTCCATCGCCCACAATGGAGTGCAGTGGTGCTATCACAGCTCACTGCAGTCTCTATTTCCTGGGCTCAGGTGATCCTCCCACCTCAGCCTCTCAAGTAGCTGGGACTACAGGCGTAAGCCACAAGGCCCAGCTAAGTTTTGTATTTTTTGCTGAAGCAGGGTTTTGCCATGTTGCCCAGGCTGGTCTTGAACTCCTGAACTCAAGCTAGCTAGCCTCCCACTTTGGCCTCCCAAAGTGTTGGGATTACAGTTGTGTGCCACCATGCCTGACCGGAAGTGACTCATAAACCAAGACCTTGGGCAGCAATGCTGTGGCTGGGACAAAGAGATGGAGACCATCCCCGCCGGTCATAACCTCTCCTGACCCTTGTGTGCCCCTGCAGGTCTCCTACCCATGGATGAGGGGCCCAGCACCATGGCCAGGGCCACAGCCACCTCGTGCCACACAGCAGCCGAACCAGGCCCCCCCGCCGCCACATATCCCCTTCCACCAAGGCATCCAGCCAGCACCGGTGCAAAGGAGCTGGTCCCAGGGCTTCCCCAGACCCACTGTGGTCCTGCCGGCCTCCCACCGGCGGCCTGTGAGTGCCAGCAAGGAGATGTTCTCGTTCGTGGTGGAGGACGCCCACAAGCCCCCTGTCATCAAGCAAGGTATGCGTCAGGGCTGCCATCGGTGGCTTGGGGGTGGTTCACAGCCATGTGGATGGGTCTTGGTTTACTTTCTGATTCTAAAAGTAGAACATGTTCAATTGTAAAAAATAAAAATAAATTCAGGATAAGCAGAAAGTAAGAAAACAGTTAAAAATCAGCCGTAATCCTTATCCCCAGGGTCTCCCTGTTGACTCTCTGCTGTGTATCCCTCCAACCTCTGTGCTGTGTCCGTATACACACACCAGGGCACTTGCAGTGGGTGTGGCCTCTGTGCGTGTGTACATGTGAGTGTGTCACAGGATCTGCGTCAACACACTTTGACTTAGATGTGCAAAAATATTAGTCATTGCAATCCCCTTTGCCCCAAACAGCCCTAGGAGGTTTTAAAATATTTTACCACCATTTTACAGGTCAGAGGAGACTGACGCTTATCAAGGAAAATGACTTCTCCCGAGGAGATATATTCAGTCCCATCTAGTCTAACATTTTTCAGTCCCATTTAAGGCTGGGGAGCTCGGTGACAGCCCACTCACAGCCCGGTCACTCTGGGACACACACAACCTCCGGGGTGTCCTTCCTTCCCCACTACCCCCTTGAAAGCCTCATGGCACTTGGGGAGGAAACTTGCCACCTGTCACTGTCCTCTTGGCCTCAGCAGCCTCACCGGCGGAAGAGCTGGTCAGTTTAGTCCCCAGGCATGGTTCCCGGAGTTCCTCCCTAGCCTCTGGCATCAAGGTCCCACTCTCTGTCCTCTTTGTCCCAGCCCCAGGCCCTTCTGAGTCCCCAGGTATCTCCCAGCGGCTTCCATATCTTTCCCCCGTCTTGCTCAAGACCATTCATGTAGTCACCTTCCTCAGTCACTAAAATAATAATTATTATTGTGACACATGCAAGCTGAAGAGAAAAGGCAATGTGTGTCCACGGTTTACGTCATCATCATCATCAAATGCGCCGCCACATACCTACCACCCACAGCGAAAAATGACTCAGCCATTTTCCCCCAACATTTTAATATGAACTTTTTTTTTTTTTTTTTTTTTTGAGATGGAGTCTCGCTCTGTTGCCCAGGCTGGAGTGCAGTGGTGCGATCTCGGCTCACTGCAAGCTCCACCTCCCGGGTTCATGCCATTCTCCTGCCTCAGCCTCCCAAGTGGCTGGGACTACAGGTGCCTACCACCATGCTTGGCTAATTTTTTTTTTTTTTGTATTTTTAGTGGAGACGGGGTTTCACTGTGTTAGCCAGAATGGTCTCGATCTCCCGACCTTGTGATCTGCCCGCCTTGGCCTCCCAAAGTGCTGGGATTACACACGTGAGCCACCACGCCTGGCCGTAATATGAACATTTTTTAAACATACAGCAAAGTAAAAAGAAATTTACAGTGACCCCCCTCCCCACCTAAATCTCCCATTAACATTTTACTGTACTCTTTTTTTTTTTTTTTTTTTAAAGACAGAGTCTTGCTCTGTCACCCAGGCTGGAGTGCAGTGTCGCGATCTCCACCTCCTGGGTTCAAGTGATTCTCCTGCCTTAGCCTCCCAAGTAGCTGGAATTATAGGTGCTCACCACCATGCTTGGCTAATTTTTATTTTTATTTTTATTTTTATTTTTTAAGTAGAGATGGGGTTTCACCGTGTTAGCCAGGATGGTCTCGATCTCCCAACCTTGTGATCCGCCTGCCTTGGCCTCCCAAAGTGCTGGGATTACAGACGTGAGCCACTGCACCTGGCCTTAATACGAACATTTTTTAAACATACAGCAAAGTAAAAAGAATTTTACAGTGACCCCCATCCTCACCTATATTTACCATTAACATTTTACTATACTCTTTTTTTTTTTTTTTTTTTTTTTTGAGACAGAGTCTTGCTCTGTCTCCCAGGCTGGAGTGCAATGGCATGATCTCCGCCTCCTGGGTTCAAGTGATTCTCCTGCCTCAGCCTCCCTAGTAGCTGGGATTACAGGCACAAACCACCATGCCCAGCTAATTTTTGTATTTTTAGTAGAGAGGAGGTTTTGCCATGTTGGCCAGGCTGGTCTCAACTCCTGACCTCAAGTGATCCACCCACCTCGGTCTCCCAAAGTGCTGGGATTACAGGCGTGAGTCAACCACGCCTGGCCCATTTTGCTATACTTTTATTATATATCTATCTGTCTATCAGTCATTCTGTTAATTCATTAATCGATCTTAATTTTGGATGCATTTAAAAATAAGTTTCCTACAGCTGTAGACTTCGCCCTAAACATTTAGCATGTGTACCATTAACTAGAGTTCAACAGTTTTTGTCTTTTTGTGTAAAATTGACATACAGTGTATATTAGTTACCAATTTATAACCAATTACCCTAACACATAGCACCCTAAAACAAACCAAAACCCTATGCATTGTCTTATACAGTTTCTGCGGGTCAGGCATTTGGGAGTAGCTTCGCAGGATGGTGTGGTTCAGGGACTCTCAGGAGGTTGCATGAAGCTTTTGACGAAAGCTGCGGTCCTCTGAAGGCCTGCCTGGGGCTGGAGGACACATCTCCTGGGTAGTTCACTCACATCCGTGTGGGAAGAGGCCTCCGTTCCTCATTAGCTGACAGCAGGAAGCCTCAGTTCTTCACCACTGCCACCTTTCCTAGGCTGCTTGAGTCTCCTCATGAAATGACTGCCAGCTTCCTCCAAAAGAGTGGTCCTAGAGAGAAAAGCAGCAGCCACGTGTGTCTTAAGATCCAGCCTCAGGAGTCAAACTCCATCATTTCTCCAGTAGCCTTGGTTACTTGGATAAGCTCTGTTATGGCTGAATTGTGTTCTCTCAGAATTCATATGTTGAAGCCCTAATCTCCAGTACCACGGAACCTGTGTTTAAAGAGTGCCTTTCTTTCTTCCTTCTTTTCTTTTCTTTTTTCTTTCTTTTTGAAACTGAGTCTCAGTCACCTAGGCTGGAGTACAGTGGCATGATCTCGACTCACTGAAACCTCTGCCTCCCAGATTCAAGTGATTCTCCTGCCTCAGCCTCCTGAGTAGCTGGGATTACAGGCACCCACCACCACACGTAGCTAATTTTTGTGTTTTTAGTAGAGATGGGGTTTCACCGTGTTGGCCAGGCTGGTCTCGAACTCCTGACCCCAGGTGATCCATCTACCTTTAAAGAGGTAATTAAGTTAAAATGAGGTTGTTGGGGTGGGCCCTAATCCAATCTGACTGCTGTCCTTGTGAGAGGAGGTGATTAGGACACCAGCGACACCAGAAGAAAGACCATGTGAGGACATAATGAGAAGGTGGCCGTCTGCAAGCCAAGGAGAGAGGCCTCGGGAGAAACCACCTGGTCAATGCCTGGATCTTGCAACCTCTAAAACTTGAGAAAATAAATTTCGGCCAGGTGCAGTGGCTCACCCCTGTAATCCCAGCAGTTTGGGAGGCCGAGGCAGGAGAATCCCTTGAGGCTAGGAGTTCAAGGCCAACTGGGAACACATAGCAAGACCCTATCTCTATTTTTAAAAGAAAGAATTAAAAGTTTAATAAAGGAAAATTAATTCCTGTTATTGAGCTCCCTTGCCTGTGGTATTTTGTCATGGCAACCTGAGCATATTAATACAAGCTTCATCCAGCATTGGAGATGACTATATAGGGGCATGAATACAGGGACAAGAATCACCAGGACCATCTTGGAGATTGGCTGCCACTCAATGAAATGCACAGATCTTGAGTGAACACTTACTACGTTTTGACAATTGTATACACCTGTGTAACCCAAACCCCTGACAAGAACATCACCATCACCCCAGGAAGCTCCCTCAGGTCCCTTCCAAGTCACTTCCCAACCCCTTCCCCCAGAGGTAACCACTCTTCCAATTCTTTTTCCACCATGGATTAGAGATTCCTGTTCGAGATTCTCAAATACATGGAATCATGTAGCGTATGTTTTCACGTGAGGCTTTTTTCACTCTGCGTATTTCTGAGATTCATCCATTTTGCTGTATGTCTTACAAGTTGTTCCTTGTGGCCGGACACAGTGGCTCACACCTGTAATCCCAGCACTTTGGGAGGCCGAGGAGGGCAGATCACGAGGTCAGGAGTTTGAGACCAGCCTGACCAACATGGTGAAACCCCATCTCTACTGAAAATACAAAAATTAGCTGGGTGTGGTGGTGCACACCTGTAATGCCAGCTACTCAGGAGGCTGAGGCAGGAGAATCGCTTGAACCCAGGAGGCAGAGGTTGCAGTGAGCCGAGATTGTGCCACTGCACTCCAGCCTGGGCGACAGAGCGAGACTCTATCTCAAAAAAAAAAAAAAAAAAAAAAGTTGTTCCTTGTTCTCATTGAGTCACATTCCATGAACGTAACACAGATTTCTCTTTATCCATTCTTCATTGGTGGACACAGGTGCTGTTTCTTTCTTTTTACACTCAGTTGTTGATGAGTAGATTTCTCCACCTGTTTCTCCAATGCCGTGTTGAACTTGGGAAGTGAATGAGCCATGAGCGGTCCCAAGGCTTTGAGGCCCTCATCTACCTGGGTTTCTCCTCTACAGCCTCCCACTGGGGTGTCATCTGGGTTGGGAAGGCATCGTGATGTCCGCTCCCAAACTTCCACCGCATTCCCCTGATGTGGAGAGGGCCTTTCATCTTCCTGTAGAGAAGAGATCCCTCGTGTCAGACCCGGGCCCCTCTACTCCATGCTTAGGAGAACACTGCCGACGCCAGGACTCCAGGTTGGCTCTTCATTGAAAGCACCCATTTTTGAGGAATCTGAAGAAGCTCTTTTATCTCTTAACAAAGCCGGACTCTTCAAACAAAATTGTTTTGCTTTTAGACCATTGCCTTGCTTTAGATTTGAAAAATTCTGTTTGGAAACACAAAGCCAAGGACGTATTTGTTCGCGGTCAGGGTTTCTCAATCTTGGCACTGCTGACATTTGGGGCCAGATAATTGTTTGTCATAGGGCGTTGTTTTGAGGCAAAGGCTCGCTCTGTAACCCAGGCTGGAGTGCAGTGGTGCAATCTTGGCTCGCTGCAACCTCTACCTCCGGGTTCAAACAATTTCTCCTGCCTCAGCCTCCCAAGTAGCTAGGATTCAGGTGCCCGCCACCACGCCTGGCTAATTTTTGTATTTTTAGTGGAAATGGAGTTTCGCCATGTTGGCCAGGCTGGTCTCGAACTCCTGTCCTCAAGTGATCTGCCCGCCTCGGCCTTCCATTGTGCTGTGATTACAGGCGTGAGCCACCAGGCCTGGCCCAGCCTGTGCATTGTTGAGTGTTTAGCAGCATCCCTGGCTTCTACCCACTTGATGCTCTCAGCAGATCTCCCCCACTCAAGCTGTGATGCTCAAAATTGTCCCCAGATGTTACCAAATGTCACCTGAGGGGCAGAATCGCCCTGGTCAAGGGACCCTGTCTTGGTGGTGCTTGCCCTTCTCCTCCAACAGGCAGTAAGGCCGCAGCTCCAAGGCCGAATCTTAATGGCAAAGCTCATACAGGTGAGGGAGGAAGAATTAGAATGGAGAATGGAAAGGCATGGGGTGATTTTTAAAGATACCATCCTGATTTGTATATACTGTAAGTAATGGAATAATAATGGGATTGTTTGACCCTAACACTGGTATCCTACTTTTTGAAACGTAACACTATATCGTGAAGGTCAATACATTTACTGCATAATGGTTATGAATACAGGCTCTGGATCAGACAAACCTGGGTTCAAATCTTGACTCTATCACTCACCAGCTGTGGGACCTTTAGCAAGTACTTGGCGTCCCTGTACTTCGGTTCCCTCACTTACAAAATATGATATGAATGCCATGTCGCTAGTTGTTATGCGGTATTTTTATTGTTGTATCGTTATTTTTTATTGGGTTTTTAAGAAGTGTTTTTGGTCAGGCATAGTGGCTCCCATCTGTAATCCCAGCGCTTTGGGAGGCTGAGACAGCAGGATCACCTAAGCTTAGAGGTTTGAGACCAGCCTGGATAACATAGCAAGTTCCTGTCTCTACAACAAAATTAAAAATTAGCCAAGCACGGTAGCATGCATGTACCTGTAGTCCCGACTACTTGGGAGCCTGAGGTGGGAAGATCAATTGAGCCCAGGAGATCAAGGCTGCAGTGACCCGTGATCATGCTACTGTACTCTAGACTGGGTGACAGAGCAAGACCCTGTCTGTCTGTCTGTCTGTCTCTCTCTCTATATATATATATATGCACACACACATATATATACACACACACATACATATATATTTTCAATCCACAGTTGGTTGACTCCACAAATATGGAACCCACACATACGGAGGGCCAGCTGTGTCTACTTCTTGTTATAAGTTCCAGTATCACAGAACCAGATATAAATAAGGCTTTGAGGGCCATACAGTCTGTGTCGCAACTACTCAACTCTCTGTATTTGTGGCACAAAAGCAGCCATAGATGATACATACATGAGTAACTGTGGCCACGTTCCAATAAAACTGTACTTTCAGTCATAGGCAGTGGGCTGGATTCAGCCCCAGGGCTGTAGTTGGCCAGTCCCTGCTCTACCTAATGTTTCATTTACTCCTCACAGTTGCCCTTTATGATACAGACTATTCATGCCCCTCAATGATATGTGTGGAAACTAAGGCTAAAAGGTATTAAATGACCTGCCCAGGAGATTAGATGATCTGCCCTAGATCACCCGCTGTTCTGTGGCATAGGAAAAAGGTCTGGAAAAAGACACATCATGTTAGGTAACAGCACAGTTAGCACAGGAAGAAGGAAGGAGGTGGCCCTTTCTCTTTCTGGTACTTCCGTGATGCTTTCACTGCTTTTCAGTGAACACACACACCACTTTGTAATTTTATTTATTTATTTATTTATTTATTTATTTATTTATTTATTTTGAGACAGAATCTTGCTCTGTTGCCCAGGCTGGAGTGCAGTGGCGTGATCTCGACTCACTGCAAGCTCCACCTCCCAGGTTCACGCCATTCTCCTGCCTCAGCCTCCCGAGTAGCTGGGACTATAGGTGCCCGCCACCATGCCCGGCTAATTTTTTCTATTTTTAGTAGAGACGGGGTTTCACTGTATTAGGATGGTCTCAATCTCCTGACCACGTGATCCACCCACCTTGGCCTCCCAAAGTGCTGGGATTACAGGTGTGAGCCACCACGCCCGGCCTGTAATTTTTAAATTACATAAAATGTCTATGTCTGGGGGGAGACAAACAGGAAGGCTAATGTGAACATCTTCTTCAGGCCTCAGGGAAACTCATGATGTCTTTTGTGCTCTCTGCTGCTCTCACGCCTTAGTGTGGACCAATGCCGTGAAACTGTCAGAAAAACCACTGGCCGAGGGGATTCCTGGGGCAGTTCCCCCCGC
Organism: Theropithecus gelada; assembly: GCF_003255815.1. Classification (NCBI taxonomy): domain Eukaryota; kingdom Metazoa; phylum Chordata; class Mammalia; order Primates; family Cercopithecidae; genus Theropithecus; species Theropithecus gelada. The sequence goes on from NC_037668.1 coordinate 43,170,443, forward strand.
GGAGATTTACGTGGAGGAGGACTTGGCCCAGCAGGACAAGGTGAGGGAGGGGTCTGGGGAAGGGTGGAGCTGCAGCAGCAATCACACTGCCGAGGGACTTGCTGATGCCTGTTCTTCTCTGTGGCCCAGAAGTGCCCTTATCCTGCTTCCAAGAAACCAGCTCTTATTCCCTAAGACATTCAACCAGATGTTTTATTCTAATTATGACCTCCGCAACCACTGTTTATGAAGCATCTACTGTGAGCTGGACTGCATCCCATGCGCTTAACATTCATTCGCTCGTTTAATCTTTGCTGTCTTCAAAAGAGGGTTTTGATCACCCTCACTTAACAAGGAGGAAACTGGAGGTCAGAGAGGTTAAGTAACTTGCCCAAGGTTACACAGTACAAGGGGCAGAACTGGGATTCACACCCAGGTCTGGTTAACTTCCCTAGTAGGAGGAAGTGAGAGCTGAGGTCAGAGATGACTGAGCAAATGAGAAAGACTTGTTAAAGAACCAGAGAGGTTTAGAGAGTGAGACAGGAAGAGAGTTCAGAACAGATGAATGTAAGCATACCTGGGAAGGATGGATCCAGGCTGATTTCGCCTCACTTAGCCACAACCTGAAAATTATATTATAATCGACTACTTTTGCACCAACCTAATACTAAAAGTGGTAGTCCAACAATGCTATGCTTCCCCTGAAGATCAGGGCCTGAGCCTGCAGCAATTCTCAGAGTCTGTAAGGAGCAGAACCACCTGGAGCTCTTGTCACACATGGGAGTGACATTTCCAGGAATCTGCAGCAAGGGTGAGTAAGGTGGGAAGTCAGGTTTGGATGCTCTGTCAGTTACCCATTGCTGTAAACAAGCGAGCCCAAAACTTAGTGGCTTGAAACAGCAATTTATTTCCCACAATTCTATGGGTCGCCTTGGAAGGTTCTCCTGCTGGTGTCTTCTGGCTCACTCACGCAACCGCAGTCAGCCAGTGGCGTGGCAGGGACTGATGGTCTCAGAAGGCCTCATTCCCATGTCTGGGACCTCAGTTGGGACACCTGGAAGTAGTTTTTTTGTTTGTTTGTTATTGTTTTTTTTAGTTTCTTCCCACAGATTTATTTTTTTTGAAGTTTTTATAGAGTTTTTATTAGTTTTCTTTTTTTAATTTTTCCTTAAGTTATTGGGGTACATGTGGTAGGTATTTGGTTACATGAGTGAACTAGTACAGCCACTATGGAAAACAGCATGGAGATGCCTTAAAGAACTAAAAGCAGAACCACCATTTGACCTGGAAATCCCGCTACTGGGTATCTACTCAGAGGAAAAGCAGTCATTATTTGAAAAAGATACTTGCACACACATGTTTATAGCAGCACAATTCACAATTGCAAAATCACGGAACCAATCCAAATGCCCATCCATCAACGAGTGGGTAAAGAAACTGTGGTATATATATTCAATGGAATACTATGCAGCCATAAAAAGGAATGAATTAACAGCATTTGCAGTGACCTGGATGAGATTGGAGACTATTATTCTAAGTGAAGTAACTCAGAAATGGAAAACCAAACATCGTATGTTCTCACTGATATGTGGGAGCTAAGCTATGAGGACACAAAGGCATAAGGATGATACAGTGGACTTTGGGGATTTGGGGGGAAGAGTGGGAAGAGGGTGAGGGATCAAAGTCTACAAATATGATGCAGTGTATACCACTCGGGTGATAGGTGCACCAAAATCTCACCATTAAAAATCACCACTAATGGAATTGTGAGCCCTCTCTGCATGTGGCTTTTCATCCTGGGCTTCTTCATAGCAGTACAGTGGTCTCTGGGTTTCCAGAGGTCCAGGACAGAAGCTGTACAGCCTCTTAAGAAATTGCTTAGAGACCACCCAACATCACGTCTATCACTTTCTCTTGGTCAAAGCAGATCACAGGGCCAGCCTAGATTTAGGGGCTGGGGAAATAGACTCCACTGCTTGATGGCAGAAGCTGCAAAGTTATTTGTAGCCATTTTTAATCCACCACAGTTGTTAAGCTGGAAATAGGATGCAACCACATTTCTAAATTTTTACTATTTATGAAGTATTTATGCCCTGACTTGTCAGGACTCCTTCAAGTGCAAGTGACAACAAACAAATTGGTTTAAGAAAAAATAGGCTGGGCTCAATGGCTCACGCCTGTAATCCCAGCACTTTGGGAGGCCAAGCAGGAGGATCACCTGAGCCCAGGAGTTCACACCCAGCCTAGGGAACATAGTAAGACTCCATCTCTGCAAAAAAAAAAAAAAAAAAAAAATTTGCCACACATAGTGGAACTTGCCTATAGTCCCAGCTACTAGGGAGGCTGAGGTGGGAGAATCACTGGAGCCCAGGGGATCAAGGCTGCAATGAGCTGTGATTGCACGACTGTCCTCCAGTTTGGGTGACAGAGCAAGACCATGTCAGAAAGAAAGAAAGAAAGAAAAGAAAGAAAGAAAGAAAGAAAAAAAGAAAGAGAAAGAAAGAAAGAAAGAAAGAAAGAAAGAAAGAAAGAAAGAAAGAAAGAAAAAGAAAGAAAGAAAGAAAGAAAGAAAGAAAGAAAGAAAGAAAGAAAGAAAGAAAGAAAGAAAGAAAGAAAGAAAGAAAGGAGGGAGGGAGGGAGGGGGGGAGGGAAGAGAAAAGGAAAGAAAAGGAAGAAAGAAAGNGAAAGAAAGAAAGAAAGAAAGAAAGAAAGAAAGAAAGAAAGAAAGAAAGAAAGAAAGAAAGAAAGAAGGGAGGGAGGGAGGGAGGGAAGGAAGGAAAGGAAGGAAGGAAGGAAAGAAAAGAAAGGAAAGAAAGAAAGAAAGAAAGGAAGGAAGGAAGAAAGAGAGAAAAGAAAGAAAGAAAAGAAAGGAAGGAAGGAAGGAAAGAGAAAGGAAAGAGAAAGGAAAGGAAAGAAAAGAAAAAGGGAAGAAAGGGAAGAAAAGGAAGAAAAGGAAAAGGAAGGAAGGAAGGAAAAGAACATTTTTTGTTGTCTTATTTTATTGGAAAATATAAAAGCCAACCAGCTTCAGGCATGACTGAATCTAGGAGCTTAAATGATCAGGGTGCTCCCCGCTATCAGTTTCTCCATTGTTTCCCTCATAGTTCTGCTTTCTGCAGCAGGCTGGCTTCTTTTGTTGGAAAACATGACTGTAAACAAACTGAAGTCTCTAAAGATTATGATCCCAAAGGAAGCAAGAGCTTCTTCCTCTTTTAAGTAATACATGAAATCTCTGAGAAAATGCCAACTGACCAGCCTGGGTCACATGCACAATGGCAGGCGGGACAGGAAGGATCAGGGCACATAACTGACCCTCCTGCCAAGACCACGTGGAAGGGTCAGGGGTGCTCCCTCAGGGAAGTCACAGGGTCCTCACCAGAAAGGCAGGAACCGTAGCTGTGCACCGTAAGCTGCAGGCTTCTCTATACTTCAGCGCCCAGCACAAGCATGGCACACAGTAGATACTCAATACATGTTTGTTGTGTGGATATTGAACAAACACCTGGCTGGAAATGGAGCCCTTGGGTAACTCATATTGGATGAGGCAAGGGGCTGCCCCAGAGCATGGACTCTGTTTGAGGCTGTCCTTTGAAATGTTGCCACAAGCACTCACAGGGACCCAAGGACAGACCCTGGGCAGCAGTCAGGCTCCATCATGACCAAAACCAGGTGGTGCCCCAGGTTAGCAAGCTAGAAGGTCGAGCTCCCCAGGCAATGCGCTGGCCTGGAAACTGCCCACCCGCCTCCTTCCAACCAGTGGAAAATTGCATGGAGAGCAGAGTTTCCTCTCAAAGTAACTGATCAGGAACTCTGTAGCTGCCTATGAATCACGTCGGGGAATTTTTGTTCTCAGTCTTCCTGATATTTTATTGATGAATTCTGGCGAGAAGTTTGGGGGACTTTTTCCCCCATTTTCGGGAAGCCTAACCAATTCTTCGGCTACAGTGTTTTTTCTTTTGGAGAGATGGGAGACTGGGTTAATGAGACCTGTGGGTACAGCCTGCCAAGCCCAGAGTTTTTTCCAGCCTGAAGTTTACAAGAACCTACATACATAAATCACCATTCCCCTCTCATTTATTTTTCATGACTTAGTTACCTGGAATACGTTTTTATGTGAATAACCAAAAGAGCCAGGGAATAACAGAAGAGAGGAAAGGGGAAAAGCTATTTCAGAATGTATTAAATTTGTAAAGTTAAATAGCCCCATTATAGTCAGAATGTGGTTGAATAGAGTCATTTCCTTAATTACCTTTCCTTGGTCCCCAGATGTTAGACTGAGGCCTGGTAAGTTAATTCCTAAAAATATTATAAGTAAACTTTTTGGCAACAAAAATTCCCAAGAGGGATGGTGGTTCTTAATATGAAAGTATAATTTTAGGGGAAAGGAAAGTTTTTGTCCCTCTAAGGTATCCACATGCATTGTAGGAGTCTATGTGCAAGCAGTCGTTTTCACCACACTATCGTGTCTCTGAGTTTCCAAGTGACAGAGCCTCAAAGTCTGCCTTTCCCCTGCCTGCCTGCCCCTACTTTCCCAAAAGAATTACACTATAATTTTCCTACCTTTTTTTTGAGTCAGAGTTTCACTCTTATTGCCCAGGCTAGAGCGCAATGGCATGGTCTTGGCCCACTGCAACCTCTGCCTCCTGGGTTCAAGCGATTCTCCTGTCTCAGCCTCCCAAGTAGCTGGGATTACAGGCACTCACCACCACACCCAGCTAATTTTTTTATTTTCAGTAGCGACAGGGTTTCACCATGTTGGCCAGGCTGGTCTTGAACTCCTGACCTCAGGCGATCCACCCGCCTTGGCCTCCCAAAGTGCTGGTATTACAGGTGCGAGCCACCGCACCTGGCCTCTACCTTTTTTTCTTTTTAAATGGGCTCAGCCTCACACCTAGGCCCACACCTAGTAAGCTTGCCATCTGATCTCTACCCAGGATGAAATAATTCTGCTGCTGGGAAAAGAGGTCAGCCGTCTCTCAGATTATGAAATTGAATCCAAATACAAAGACGTCATAATAGCAAACCTGCAGAAGGAAGTGGCTGAGCTGAGTCAGAAGCTGTCAGAGACCACCACCTCCAGGCAGAATGAGAGGGAGATCTCACAGAAGTGTCAGGTTCTGGATGAAGACATCGATGCCAAACAGAAAGAGATCCAGAGCTTGAAGAGCCAGGTAGGCAGAGCCTGAGAGGCACAGCATAGCTCTCAGACCAAGGCCTGGGAGGCTCCAAGAGCCCCAACCAAGGTGAGACACCCGGAGTTAGGGAACAGGTGGTCAGTGGAGCGTGGTGGTTAAGAACACAAATTCACAAGGCTGAGAGACTCGGCAGTTTCCTAGCATGGTAAGAACAAGATCAGCCTTTGTTCGGCACTGGCCACGAGCAAGAACTAGTACAAAGCACTTTGGATTAACTTATTTAAACCTCACAGTCCTCTGACACATCCATTCTACAGATGAAGGGTCTAAGGCAGGCCCAGGCCGGGCACGGTGGCTCACACCGGTAATCTGGCACTTTGGGAGGCCGAAGCAGGCGGATCACTTGAGGTCAGAAGTTCGAGACCAGCCTGGCCAATATGGTGAAACCCTGTCTCTATTAAAAATACAAAAATTCCTCAAGCCTGTAATCCCAACTACTCGAGAGGCCGAGGCTGAACCTGGGAAGCAGAGGTTAGTGAACCGAGATTGTGCCACTGCACTCCAACCTGGGTGACAGAGTGAGACACTGTCTCAAAAAGAAAGAAAGAAAAAAGTCTAAGACAGGCCCAGAGACACCCAGGAACCGCTTACAGCTTGCACAGCACGTGAGAGGTGGCGGTTCAATTTGAACTCAGGTCCACCTTCTCGCAGACCCCATGTTCTCACCCCAATTTCCTATTTCCCCACGATGCTGTCACTTCAGTGACTGCATCTCACCCAAATCCAGCCCCAGCCAGAGAGCGCTATGGGCAGTTAGCTAAGTGGGGAGAAGGAACCACCCAGTGTTCCAAACACAGAGGCCTTTACCAAACCCTGAAGGCAGTTAGTTACTGGTTCCCTTACAGGGAATTTCATCAAACAAAAATTCTTCACCTGGAATTTCTGAATTTACCAGTCATGTACGTTTCTCTTGAAACTTGATTCAAATTCCTTTTTTTTTTTACTTTAAAATTGGTTGGTAATGGCCGGGCGCGGTGGCTCACGCCTGTAATCCCAGCACTTGGGAGGCTGAGGCAGGAGAATCGCTTGATCCTGGGTGGTGGAGGTGTAGTGAGCTAAGATTGTGCCACCGCACTTTAGCCTGGGCAACAGAGCAAGACTCTGTCTCAAAAAAAAAAAAAGAAAGAAAGAATTACTCTGACTAATTAATACTCCTCCCCCCACTTTGATCTTGGCTCATAATTGAAAGATGATAATTTTATAACAAAGCATCTCTAAGCTAAAGGGTGCAGTTGGTCTGAATCCAAATCAAGTTTCATCTGCTCACATTTTAGTCTCTTAAATATTCTACTGCCAACAGAACATTCAAGCAGACGTATAAGCCACATGGCAGGTTGATTTATTGTTCTGATTACTTTATTCTCCCGGGTCTCCTGAAAGTGTGTGCATAACGATTTGCTCTCAAAGCCCTTCGATCCTATACGATACCCCAAGACGATGCGTACCGCCATGCAGTCTGCGCTGCCTGTGCTAATTAGAAGCTGAATTAGTATCTTGAAGCAATCAGTCTTCCTAGCACTATTAACTTTCTTATGACCCAGTGCCCATTTTATTACACAGTGTAACAGGCACTAAACACCTGGGGATTTATGCCAATTATGGACAATATGGATATTTATTTTGGTCATGAAATTGATGAAGATGTTTGAAGACTACTTGGAGTTTTCCCACAGTCTGATATCCTAAAGCTCTGATACTTAGATTGAAACATTTCCTGTCTGTCAGACAGCACTGGAGTCTGGGGGATGTGTTTTCCCATCCCTTCTGGAAGTTTCTCTCTGTGTTGTGCCTCTGGTATGCAAACAAAAGCATTAAGCTGAGAAGAGCTGTAACTTTAAAAAAAAAAAAAAATCCAAGTGCCTTTTTAATGGGAGAATTGCATGTCCCCACAGAAAACAGGAAGAAGTGAAATAATTTTTTTCACTCCGAGTTTCCAAAGTGCAGACCTGCACATGTATGGCCTTGGAGAGGGTTGGGGCTTGGCAGCCCATGTCCCTCCATCTTCTAGTGAGCACCCCTTCTCCAGTGTCTCAGATGCCCCAGAGAAAATGTGAGTGATGCACGAAATGGGCCGTATAAATTGTGAAACCTTGATCCTTCTGTTAATTCTACCACCGAGTCATAGCCACAAGGTTTTCAGGGACAGACACTAAAACAGACTATGAGCGCCACCTGGTGGCCAGGTGCAGGGCACACCGTATCTGCATTGTTGGTGTCCCCTGACTCCCACCCTGTCATATGTTATGATATGCCTGAAACACGATGTGATGATTAACAGGAATTCTTGCACTCCTCTTAATAACAGTCACACTGGTGTTTAAGTGAGCCTAGGCAAGGCTTACAAATGCACACAGAAATATTATCAATCTAACTTCCTGGAGACAGGCAAGAGAAGCAGAAGCTAAAACACATCGTAGAATAATCAGAGCTAGTATCTATGTGTGTGCCAGGCATGGTCTGAGTACTCTTACATGTACTAACTTATTAAAATACTTTCAACAACCCTGAAATTACGACCGTCACCGCACTTACAGAATTAAAAAGTGGGACAGAATTGGTGTCCTCCCTACCTTTACGCAGAGACCAATTTTGCAGACGGCAGTCTGGCTCCTGTGTCCCTACCATGCTCCACAGCCTCAGGCTCTTAATGCTGGTTCCTAGAGCCACGTGATAAGTGGGAAGAACTAGAAGCTGGCAACTAAAGCCTGGATTTGGATCATAACTCTACCACTGACTGATCTGTGCAATCCCAAGCAAGCAACCTCACCCCCTGAGTCTTGATTTCCTCACTTGCAAAATGGGAGCTGATATGGCTTGGCTGCATCCCCACCAAATCTCAACTTGAATTGTATCCCAGAAATCCCATGTGTTGTGGGAAGGACCCAGGGGGAGGTAATTGAATCGTGGGGGCCAGTATTTCCTGTGCTGTTCTCATTATAGTGAATAAGTCTCAGGAGATCTGATGGGTTTATTGGGGGTTTCCACTTTTGCTTCTTCCTCATTTTCTCTTGCTGCCACCATGTAAGAAGTGCCTTTCACTTCCCACCATGATTCTGAGGCCTCCCCGACCATGTGGAACTGTAAGTCCAATTAAACCTCTTTTTCTTCCCAGTATCGGGTATGGCTTTATCAGCAGTGTGAAAACAGACTAATACACTAAATTGGTACCAATACAGTGGGGCATTGCTGAAAAGATACCTGAAAATGTGGAAGCAACTTTGGAACTGGTTAACAGAGGTTGGAACAGTTTGGAGGGCTCAGAAGAAAACAGGAAAATGTGGGAAAGTTTGGAACTTTCTAAAGACTTGCTGAATGGCTTTGACAAAAAGCCTGATAGCAATATGGACAATCAGGCCCAGGCTGAGGTAGTCTCAGATGGAGATGAGGAACTTGTTGGGAACTGGAGCAAAGGTGACTCTTGTTATGTTTTAGCAAAGAGGCTGGTGGCATTTTGCCCCTGCCCTAAAGATTTGTGGAACTTTGAACTTGAGAGAGATAATTTAGTGTATCTGGCAGAAGAAATTTCTAAGCAGCAAAGCATTCAAAAGGTGACTTGGGTGCTGTTAAAAGCATTCCATTTTAAAAGGGACACAGCATAAAAGTTCAGAAAATTTGCAGCCTGATGATGGAGTAGAAAAGAAAAACCCATTTTCTGGGGAGAAATTCAAGCCAGCTGCAGAAATTTGCTTAAGTACCAAAGAGACTAATGTTAATCCCCAAGGCCATGGGGAAAATATCTCCAGGGCATGTCAGAGACCTTCACAGCAGCCCCTCCCATCACAGGCCCGGAGGCCCAGGAGGAAAAAGTGGTTTTGTGGGCCAGGCCCAGGGTCCCCATGCTGTGTGCAGCCTAGGGACTTGGTGCCCTGTATCCCACGCCCTCCAGCCATGGCTGAAAGGGGCCAACATAGAGCTCAGGCTGGGGCTTCAGAGGGTGGAAGCCCCAAGCCTTGGCAGCTTCCACATAGTGTTGAGCCTGCAGGTGCACAGAAGTCAAGAATTGAAGTTTGGGAACCTCCACCTGAATTTCAGAAGATGTATGGAAACGCCTGGATGCCCATGCAGAAGTTTGCTGCAGGGTCGGAGCCCTCATGGAGAACCTTTGCTAGAGCAGTGCAGAAGGGAAATGTGGGGTCAGAGCCCCTACACAGAGTCCCTACTGGGGCATTGCCTAGTGGAGCTGTGAGAAGAGGGCCCCCATCCTCCAGACCCCAGAATGGTAGATCTACCAATGGCTTGAATTTTGCTCCTGGAAAAGCTACAGACACTCAATGCCAGCCCGTGAAAGCATCTGGGAGAGAGGCCATACCCTGCAAAGCAACAGGGGCAGAGCTGCCCAAGACCATGGAAACCTACCTCTTGCATCAGCGTAATCTGGATGTGAGACCTGGAGTCAAAAGATCATTTTGGAGCTTTAAAGTGTGACTGCACTGCTGGGTTTCAGACTTGCATGGGCCCTGTAACCCCTTTGTTTTGGCCAATTTCTCCTATTTGGAATGGCTGTATTTACCCAATACGTGTACCCCCATTGTACCTAGGAAGTAACTAGCTTGCTTTTGATTTTACAGGCTCATAGGCAGGAAGGACTTGCCTTGTCTCAGATGAGACTTTGGACTGTGGACTTTTGAGTTAATGCTGAAATGAATTAAGACTTTGGGGGACTATTGGGAAGGCATGGTTGGTTTTGAAATGTGAGGACATGAGATTTGGAGGGGCCAGGGGCAGAATGATATGGTTTGACTGTGTCCCCACCAAATCTTAACTTGAATTGTATCTCCCAGAGTTCCCACGTATTGTGGGAGGGACACAGGGGGAGGTAATTGAATCATGGGGGCTGGTCTTTCCCATGCTATTCTTGTTATAGTGAATAAGTCTCATAAGCTCTGATGGGTTTATCACTTTTGCTTTTTCCTCATTTTCCCTTGCCGCCACCATGATTCTGAGGCCTCCCCAGCCAGTGGAACTGTAATTCCAATTAAACCTCTTTTTCTTTTTTTTTAGACGGAGTCTCACTCTGTCACAAGGCTGGAGTCCAATGGTGTGATCTCGGCTTACTGCAAGCTCTATCTCCTGGGTTCATACCATTCTCCTGCCTCAGCCTCCCGAGTAGCTGGGACTACAGATGCCCACCATCACGCCCGGCTAATTTTTTGTGTTTTTAGTAGAGACGGGGTTTCACCATGTTAGCCAGGATGGTCTCGATCTTCTGACTTCATGATCTGCCCGCCTCGGCCTCCCAAAGTGCTGGGATTACAGGCATGAGCCACTGTGCCCGGCCTAAACCTCTTTTTTTTCCCAGACTCGGGTATATCTTTATCACAGCATGAAAACAGACTAATACAGGAGCATTCCCCAGAGCCTCCTGCAGATAGACCTCATATGAGGCTGTGTTGAAGGAGTAGTGTCTGTGAGTGGGCTTTGTAAGCTCTAGAGTGTTCTGTGAGATAAAACCTGTTGTTATCATTTGAGGGAATTAATTTTATAACATGCTTCCCTCTCTTGAACTTTGCTCTGTATCCAGTCAGTACTGGGTGACCTGGAACTAACAGGTGGTCTGTTTGTGGCTGAGAGTCCAAAGGTCATTGGAAGGCACATTAAGGAACCAGGTACCCCCAGTGGCAGCCGGGCCTGGGCCCCTTTATGGGCACAAAGATAAGGTTCATATTTTGGTGACATAGGAAGTGGTGGTCCTTGAAGGAACAGGCCCTCCCCTGTCCCTCCCACTAGTTAAAACTAAAAAGCTTAGTTTCCCCAACAGCCCAGCCAAAAATCAATCTGAGTCTTTCTGTCAAGCTTGTAAGAAGTACCTGTGTGTCTCCCAGGCGTGGGTCAGCCCCCCTCTGACTGTGCCGCCTCCTCCTCCCACAGATCAGTGCCCTGCAGAAAGGGTACAGCCAGGTGCTGTGCCAGACCCTGTCGGAGCGGAACTCAGAAATCACATCCCTGAAGAACGAGGGCGAGAACTTAAAGAGGGACAACGCTATCGCATCAGGTGAGCCCTTTTTGGAGTTGGGCCTGGGAGCTGCCACTCCCGCACCCCATGTTCTTGGCCACAGCAGACATCACCAAACAACCATATACTTTTTGTTACTGAACTTGGCTGCAGCCTCAAAGTTCTTCCCAGCATCCCTTTAGGCAGCTCCTGTCCATGAATCTGAGTTCATCCTCAGAGGTTTATGTGCCATCTCTTAGCTAAAGGGCCTGCTGATCATGGACCTCACCAGGGAGCACATAGGACAAGCTGTGGCTCAGGCAGTCCCATAAGCCAGTTTGCTGTGAATGCGAACTAGAATGTGGCTAAAATGGGGTTGCCTGTTTAAGGCACCCAGCCTCTTACCCAATCTCACACTGGTGCTTTTGGGCCAGAGCGAAAGCATTTTGCTAATTGAGAGGTAGCTGATACTCCAGAACTTGGGTGGGAATGGGGCAGCCAACTCATGGCCTACCCTTGCCAGGCACAGTTGTTTCTTAGCCTGGATTCATTCATTCATTCATTCATTCATTCAACACATTTATGAAGCACCTGCTAGATGCCAGGCACTGTTCTAGGCACTGGGAAGAGAGAGCCCTGAGCAAATGGTCAAGATCCCTCTGCTCACAGGGCTCACACGTGGGAGAGGATGAGAGACAGTAAGAAGTAAACAGAAAAATGAACAAGCCCATGCCAGAGAGAGATCAGTCCTCCAGAAGAAATAAAGCTGGACACCGTGGTGGGGAAGCGCTTCATGGGATGAACTGAAAGAGAATAGCTCAGTGCAAGCTTGTCCAGCCCACAGCCTGCGGGCCACATATGGCCCGGACAGCTTTGAATGAGGCCCAACACAAATTCATCAACTTTCCTAAAACATTATGAGATTTTATTTTTTGGCGATTTTTTTTTTTCTTTAGCTCGTCAGCTATTGTTAGCATGAGTGCATTTTATGCGTGGCCCAAGACCATTCTTCTTCTTCCAGTGTGGCTCAGGGAAGCCAAAAGATTGGACACCTCTGGCTTAGTACCTGGGCAGGGATATCTCTGAGGAGGTGGGAGGGGCTGTCGGGAGGCCCCTGGGAACCGTATGCCGGGCAGAGATCATGGGTGTAAAGGCCCTGGGGCAGGACCAAGCCGCAGTGTGGGAGCAGCGGCCAGCAAGTGTGGCTGGGGTCAGGGAACAAGGGGCTGTGGGACCCGCTGGGGTCAGGGGGGAGGCAGGGCCACATTACAGGGGAGGGGTTCAGCTTTTCTTCTAAGTGTGATGGGACACATTAGGGTTTTTAAAGCAGAGAATGACATGTCTAGAGACCTGCAGATGATGGGGCCTTGGACAGAGAAAGGGGGAAGAGAGAAAAGCAGGTGGTGGGGAGAGAATGAGTCCGGGTTGGGGATATTGCTCCTAAAGTCCCCCTTGCACAGCAGGAAACATGCCCGTGGCTGTGAAAGCTGAGCCTGGCATTGAGCCAGCACCATCACTGTCTCTGCACGACCCAGGCCGCCTGGCCGGGCCTTTCCCTCTGCCTCATTCTGCAGTCCCCCTCCCCACTCCAGCTTCTACCTCTGCTCTTCCCTAACTTGGAATGTTCTTGGATACTTGTGAGCGCTATGGGCAGGGCTGCTCTGGGTACCAGGCATACAAGGGGGATCTCGCTGGGCCCTGCCCTCCTCCCCGGGGTCTGCCCATCACACGCCATCCACGCTGCAAGCTTGTCTCAGACACCACTTCTCTAATCAAGGAGTCAGATAGACCTGGGCTCAGGTATGACCTGGGATGGGCTACACTCTCACAACTCTAAGTGTGGTCCCTGGACCAGCAGCATCACCTGGATCCTGGTGAGAAACTGGGAATTTCAGGCCCCGCTCCTGACCTTCCGATCAGAGTCTTCACTTTCACAAGCCCCCTGGCTGCTGCGTGTGCACACTCAAGCTCGAGAAGCACTGGGCCGAGTTACGCTGCAGTGACAAACAGTCCCCCAAGTCTCAGTGCTCACTATAGACAGGTTCATCTCCTGCTTCCTCCCTGGGCCCATCATGGGTCAGTAGGGGCTTTGGTCATTGTGGCCACTCAGTGACCCAGGCTCACAGAAACCATGACAACACATCACAAACCCCATCTTCCATGGCAAGAGAGGCAGATGGAGGAACAAGGTCCGGATTTCCTCACCTGCCTGAAACAACTCAAACAAACAAATGAAAAATAAACAAACAGAAAAAATGTCTGAAATAATGGTTTCCATATATTGGCCCCAAGAAGCCCGTGACAGTGATCTGGGAGGGAGTGGAAACAAACAAGATGAAACCTACGATTGCCCCCGGCTGGCTTGCACTCGAGAGAGTTTCCAGACCCCTTCCAGCAGGAGGGGAAGCCAGACAGAGCCCAGCGGTCAGCCCGACTTGAGTAGGTGGAGGTGGAGCAGCCAGCATAGCTTGAGTTTGCTGGGCGGCGTGCCAGGCGGGAGGGGGCTGCACGGAGAGCACCCCGGAGATCTCAGAGGGTCCCCCTCAAGTCTTCAGCAGAGTCAGGCGTGATCAGCACGTGCATGCGGGCAGGGAAGGAACCACCCGGGAGGAGCAGAGGGAACCATCTCAAAGCACACGCAGGGCTGAGCGTAGCTCACTTTCTCACCATCCAGAATGGGGCAACCTTGCACTGCAGAGGGCATCTGGTGGAGAATTGAGCCAAATTCACTCTAGAGAAAAGGTCACTCTGGTCCCGCCTCACAAAGCATGCAGGCAAGCCCCAGAGAGAACAGTCTGTTTCCAAGGAACTTAACTGTGTCCCCGGACAAAGCTCATTTTTACAATGAAATTCCCAATCATGTTGTTCTTTATTACACATCCTTGATTGTGCAAGAAAGATTGATTCTTGATTGATAACCCCAACAAAACTAGGATGAATGTTTTTCTAAGAAAAGGACCATATGAGATAATCCAATACCACTGCATTATGCACCCTTCTCACTTTTTCTCCATGTGATAATACAATAATATATTGGCTCTCTGCTGTCACATAACAAGTTATCCCATAAAAAGCAACAGATATGTTTATCTTACCCGGTTTCTGTGGTTCAGGAACTTGGGAGTGACTTAGGCTGGCTCAGGGTCTCTCATGAGGTTGCAGGAGCGACTGCTGCCATGTCATGGAAAGCCTGACTAGGGCTTAAGGATCCCCTTCTGGAATGACTCAACTGAGGCTGTTGGCTGGAGGCCTCAGTTCCTCACCATGTGTGCCCTTCCCTCGGGCTGCTTGAGTGTCCTCCCAACATGGCGGTTGGCTTTCCCCAGACTGAGTGACCCAAAGGAGAGCAAAGAAGAAACCACAACATCTTTGATGATTCGCCCTGGGAAGTCACATTTACCACTTCCACAGTGCCATATGAGTTACACACATCAGCCCTGTTCAGGTGGGAGGGGGCCACATTAGGCCAGGTATTCTAACAGGCAGGAATCACGGGGGCCCTTTTGCAAGCTGGCTACCACATAGAGTCATGGATGGCAGGGAATAAACACTATGTGTTAGCCACTCCTCTATGTTCTTTATACAACAACTCTGTAGATACAATGAGAGGTTAAATAACTTGTTCAGACCACTAAGCTAGGCTGGGCATTGTGGCTCACATCTGTGATCCTAGCACTTTGGGAGACTGAGGCTGGCAGATTGCTTCAGCCTGGGAGTTTGAGAACAGCCTGGGCAACGTGGGCCAAACTCCATGTTTACAAAAAATACAAAAATTAGCCAGGCAAAGTGGCACGTACCTGTAGTCCCAGCTACTTGGGAGGCCAAGGCAGGAGGATTGCCTGAGTCCAGGAGGTGGAGGCTGCAGTGAACCGTGATCGTGCCACTGCGCTCCAGCCTAGGTGACAGAGTGAGACCCTGTCTCAATAAAAAAGACAACTGAGCTAGTAAGTGCCAGAGACGGTTTCCAAACTCAGATGAGTGTGTGAGTGTGGATCAACACATCCCTTGCTGCCACAGGCCCATCTCATGGCCCCTCCTGGTCCCTCTCTCTGCTGAGCCTTTGTTCCCACGCAGGGCCGATGCCCACAGCACCCCGACAGATGTTTCCTCTCCTTCTCACAGAGACCTTGAACAAATGATGTGCAGTGGGTATTGGTCTCAAGCCCATTCAAGCTCCTGGGATCCTTGGAGACACCTCCCTTCTCGGTGCCAGGCTCGTCACAAACTGGTTGACAGCGGCAGCGATGACAGTCATCCTCACTGCCTCTTTGACCTCTGTGAGTCTTCTTTTTTACAGGGATGGTGTCATCTTTGCAAAAAGACATGTTAGCAAAGGATGAGCAAGTTCAAGAACTAAAGGAAAAAGTCAATCAACTAAAAAGTCAGAACAAAGACAAGGACCACCAGCTGGAAGCCCTTGGTTCTAGAGTGAGTAAGGATGACTGTATCACCTTCTTGTAGCCATCGGGTGAAAAGCAACTAAAGTGAAGTCACGTGATTTGCTCGTTTCATTCCCCCTGGGCTCTTGTTTTAAATTTAATTCCTTCCTCTCACACCATTGTGCTGGGGGCGGGGGGTGGGGGACAATGTCCACCTAGAAAAACTAGAACAGCTAGCCAATTCTTTGCAGCTTTTCAAGGAGCGGCATGCATGTGCCCTAGAATAAGCAAGATGTAGCTTCAACTCCAGGAAACATTTTCTAATGCCCGTTATAAATGAGTTTGGTTAATTCCAGCAGTAAATGCACCTCTCAGCATGGATATTTCCGTGGCAAGGCTTAATATTAAGAATAGAATCACTGCATGCAAAAGAGGACACGGTGGGCTTCACCTCATCCCAGTCACCACTGGTTTGCACAGGCACCTTCGAAGCAGAACGTTTGCAGATCCAAGTGCAGTTAGACAGACTTTCATTTCTTCCCTTAGATTTTATAGTGTGCATAAGAATATTCTATGCGTAGTGAACCTGGTAGACAAGTCAACGGCTGTTTAAAAGTAATTTTGAGGCCAGGCACGGTGGCTTATGCCTATAATCCCAGCACTTTTGGGAGGCCGAGGTGGGTGGATCACACGAGATCAGGCGTTTGAGGCCAGCCTGACCAACGTGGTGAAAATCCATCTCTGCTAAAAATAACAAAAATTAGCCGGGCGCCTGTAATCCCATCTACTTGGGAGACTGAGGCAGGAGAATCACTTGAACCAGGGAGGCAGAAGTTGCGGTGAGCTGAGATCACGCCGTCGCACTCCAGCCTGGGCGACAAGAGTGAAACTCCATCTCTAATAATAATAATAATAATATTGACTATTTTCAAAATTTACCTCAACGCTCTGACTTTAGAATACCGAACCTATAGGATTTCTCAGTATTTGTGAGATGTGTCTGTTTCGGTGAGTCAAGGTAAAACCTAACAGCTTTCATCTCAGGTGAGGTGTGCCTGATGAGTTCGCCAAGTTTGCACAGGCACCCAGGTGGGGTGGATCTGGGGGTCCAAGGACGAAGCAGCAGAAGTGACCTCTGGTGCCGACTGCAGTGCCTCAACTGGAGCTGGGGAAAGGCAGGACAGGAGCCCCGGGGGCATACAGACAGGGTCTGAGCCCAGAGTGGGCTTTTGTTGTAACTGATGTGGCCTCCCCTTTGTCATCAGCGAAATGGAAATAACAAAATCAGTTTTGAGAAGTGAGAGGCCGGTTTTCATTGTGCGCTTCTGCCTCTGCGCCTGGTTAGCCCGCCTCGGCAAGCCCTCTGCATCGGTCTGCCGAGCAGGGTCACCGCCTGGATTACGTGTGTTGTCGCTGTTTCAGGTGTGGAGTGTGTGTGTGTGGGGGGTGTGTGTGGGTGTATGTGGGTGTGGAAGTGTGGTGTGGGGGTGTATGGGCCTGTGGGGGTGTGGATGTGTGTAGGTGAGTGTGTGGGTGTGTGTGGGTGTGGTGTGTGGGTGTATGGGTGTGTGGGGGTGTGGATGTGTGTGAGTGTGTGGGTGAGTGTATGAATGTGTATGGGTGTGGGGGGGTGTATGGGTGTGTGTGGGTGTGGGTGTGTGTAGGTGTGTATGGGTGTGTGTGTGGGTGTGGTGTGCGGGTGTGGGGGTGTGGATGTGTGTAGGTGAGTGGGTGAGGGTACGTGTGGGGTGCATGGGGTGTGGATGTGTGGGTATGGTGTGGGTGTGTGGATGTGGTGTGGGTGTGGTGGGGGACATGTGGGGTGCATGGGGTATGTAGATGTGTGGGTATGTGGGTGTGGTGTGGGGGGTGTGTGGGGCGTGTGGATGTGTGGGTGTGTGGGTGTGGTGTGGGGGTGAGTGTGGGGTGCATGGGGTGTGTGGGTGTGTGGATGTGTGGGTGTGGTGTGGGGGTGCATGTAGGGTGTGTAGGGTATGTGGATGTGTGGGTGTGCGGGGGTGTGGGTGTGTGGATGTGTGGGGGTGCATGTGGGGTGTGTGGAGTATGTGGATGTGTGGGTGTGGGAGTGCGTGGGGTGGGTTGGTGTGTGGGTGCGTAGGGTGTGTGGATGTGTGGGTGTGTGGGGTGTGTGGATGTGTGGGTGTGTGGGGTGTGTGGATGTGTGGGTGTGTGGGGTGTGTGGATGTGTGGGTGTGGTGTGGGTGGGGTGTGGGGTGTGTGGGGGGTGTGTGGATGTGTGGGTGTGGTGTGGGTGTGGTGGGTGTGTGTGGGGGGTGCGTGGGGTGTGTGGGTGTGTGTCGGGGATGTAGAGGTGATGTTAGGTAGGAAGAATATGGAGAAACAGCACCTCTACATCCCCGACACACACCCACACACCCCACGCACCCCCCACACACACCCACCCCACCCACACCCCACCCACACATCCACACACCCCNGGGTGTGGTGTGGGGTGTGTGGGGGGTGTGTGGATGTGTGGGTGTGGTGTGGGTGTGGTGGGTGTGTGTGGGGGGTGCGTGGGGTGTGTGGGTGTGTGTCGGGGATGTAGAGGTGATGTTAGGTAGGAAGAATATGGAGAAACAGCACCTCCGGGGCTCTTCTACCCACAAAGTGCATTTGGGTTACTTGTGTCCCCATTTCCCTTCCCCGTGGACCTTGGAACAGGTCTGCCTTCTTCTCCAGGCTGCACCTGGCACTTATCAGCACGTCGGCTCCTTGTGACCAAGGGTATTGCTCATGTGAACATCCGAAATGACTGTCTTTATTTTTCAAATTACATGTGCTGTGTTAATTTTAGAATAAAATGTAGATAAAACTGGAAAGCAAAATTAAAGAGAGAAGAGAAATGCCACCCCAAGAAATCTGTCAGTACTTGAGTACATATTCCTCCTGTTTTGTTTCTAAAATTACCTGGAAGAAAATACCTCTGTAACAGATATATAACAACAAATTTACACTATACACATTTTTTAAACTTTAAACAATCACTGTTTGCCCACATGGATAAGAGCTTTTCTCATGGGTCTCTAAAGCTCCATCACAATTCTCTTGTCTGCGCACAGTGGAATCAAACAGCCCCTGGGTTATTGGACATGGGTGTTTCCTTTTTTTGGTTGTTTGTTTTTGTTTTTGTTTTTGAGATGGAGCCTCGCTCTGTCTCACTCTGCCAAGCTGGAGTACAGTGGCCGGATCTCAGCTCACTGCAAGCTCCGCCTCCCGGGTTCACGCCATTCTCCTGTCTCAGCCTCCCAAGTAGCTGGGACTACAGGCGCCGCCACCACACCTGGCTCATTTTTTGTATTTTTAGTAGAGATGGGGTTTCACCGTGTTAGCCAGGATGGTCTCGATCTCCTGACCTCATGATCCACCCGCCTTGGCCTCCCAAAATGCTGGGATGACAGGTGTGAGCCACTGTGCCCGGCCGGGTATTTCCTTTTTGTTCACTATGGCTAACAATGCTCTCAAAAACATCCCTGAACCCACAGACTTGCTGATTTGCCTGACCATTGTCCTTATACATTCCTAAAGCAGAATTTCTGGGTCAAAAAGGAGGCCCGTTATTTATGTTCTTAATGCCTGTTGCCAAATTGCCCTCCGGAATGGCTGCTCCATTTCCACCGCCGCTCCCAGCGCAGTGGTGTCTTGGAGGCGTAAATTGCATAGGACACTAAGCGCCGTCCAAGCTCGCTAGTGGCCCTCCGAGGACATCAGCGTTTATTCCTCAGCACAGACTCTCCAAAGCTGGATTTTCCTTACGGTTTAGATTGCTGGCTTTTGAAGATGAGAGTAGTGGCTTTATTCCTCTGATTTCCTGAGTGGAGAACCAGGAACCGCTGCGGGATCCTGTGTGCCTGTCAGACACCATGGGATGCCTTTGACTGGATGGAAACAGCAGGAAATGCTCTCAGGGGCTCACACAGGGCCTTGGAGCCCCTCCTTACCCCTACAACCCTACCTGGCCAACCTCGGTCTCTTTCTGTCGCCCTTTTCTCCACAGTGCTCAGTACTAAAGGAAGAGTTAAAACAGGAAGACGCTCACAGGGAGCTCAGAGAAGCCCAGGAGAAAGAGTTAAAACTCTGCAAAACTGTGAGTTGAGCTTCCTCCTTCGTAGCTACCACCGGAAAAACCAGAGTTTGACCTTCGGGTTCTCGGTGGGATCCTGGGCCATCACTAAGCACAAAGCTCTGGGGCCCTGTGCTTGCTTAACAGTCTCATCGCTCTTTGATCTGCTGCTACTGCAAGAAAAAGATGGGTGAAGGGGCCCCAGGATTCCCTGGGCAGTTGGCTCTACCTCCCTCAAGGGTTTCCCCTGGGGTCAGGTTGGGGTTGAGACCCGGGACAGGGACAGGAGGCTGGCCAGCTGGCCACCACATGGTCCCCTGCCCCACCCCTGACCTGTGACTCCCAAACCCTAGCCACAGGCACCATTGTTGACACTTGCTGAAGTATTTTTATTTAAACACCACCATTTAACACCCACTTGTAAAAACAAAACAAGGCCAAGAGTGGTGGTTCACACCTGTAATCCTAGCACTTTGGGAGGCCAAGGTGGGTGGATTGCCTGAGCTCAGAGGTTCTAGACAGCCTGGGGAACACGGTGAAACCCCATCTCTACTAAAATACAAAAAAAAAAAAATTAGCTGGGCATGACGGCGTGCACCTGTAATCCCAGTTGCTTGCTTGGGAGGCTGAGACAGGAGAATTGCTGGAACCCGGGAGGCAGAGATTGCAGTGAGCCAAGATCGCACCACTGCACTCCAGCCTGGGCGACAGAGTGAGACTGTCACACACACACACACACACACACACACACACACACACACACTATTTGCCTCATATAGAAGGTAACACCAGAGCGAGACTGTCTCTCACACACACACACACACACACAATTTGCCTCATATAGAAGGTAACACCATAAAAGTAAATACAATGAAAATAGGACCATTAAAAGTCGAAGGAGATATATTCCTCACACCCTCCAAATCCACCCCGCACATCACCAGGTGTGTGTTTTCCACTCGTTGGGGAGCTCAGCTTCTCCCAACTTGCTCTTCCCCATGCTGGCGCCATTCCTCCAGGCCAGGAACATTTTACCCTCTGCCTCAAACAAAAAAGAAACATTTCATTGTTCCGTTCTTCTAGACCTTGCCTGTTGAGTCTTCCAAACAGCTGGTCCTTTAGGTTGAACTCAAAAATATACCCCAAGAGCAGGGTTTCTAGTGAGTTGATGGATGTCCTGTAGTCCTTAATCCAGGAGCTGTACTGATTTCCAAAAGAAACTAATTTCCTTTATCCAGAACTTTTAATGTATCCGTTGAAAAATAAAGTCTATTTTGCTGAGAGATGTAAAACCTTCCTCCGGGAGAAGGAATTAAACAAGCTGATACCAGACAAGGTTTCCACCTTAACGGATGGGGTGCCAGGGGTGATGAGGGCTCAGACCTCTCGGCCGAGAAGGCAGCTCCTGTCCCCATCAGGGAGGTTCACTCCTCTGTTGTTGAAACTTTTTCAGCAAATCCAAGACATGGAGAAAGAAATGAAGAAGCTCAGGGCGGAGCTGAGGAAGAGTTGTACTGAACAAAGCGTGATCTCTAGGACTCTGAGAGAAAAGAGCAAGGTACGTAGTGGGCGACAGGCCCAGAGAGCGGTGTGGGCAGTAGCTCCCCACTCATCATCCCTGTTAGTCCTCTAAGTGGCCTATGCTGGTATTAACCCTTCTTACAGCTGAGAAAACTGAGGCTCACACAGGGAAAGGGACCAAGTTCACTCCATAATGCAGTTGTGGCAGGACTTGAACCCAGGTTGGTCTGACTCCAAGGCCCCTGTGCGTAACCCAGCTACTCCTCACTGCCTTCTAAAACTGTTTCTTGCTTTTTGGTAATGAGACCCACCTCCAGCCTCCCAATCCCAGTTTAGAGTTTGGTGGTGCTTAATTATTTTAATGTCCCTTCCCATCCTGGGGAAAAAATTGTATTGCATACTCCCTACGTGTGCTATCCATCACAGTAGCCACTAACTGTGCATGGCTATTTAAATTTAAATTAAAGCCGGCAAGGTAGCTTACACCTGTAATCCCAGCACTTTGGGAGACCAAGGCAGATGGATCACCTGAAAATATCCTTAAGAGTCCTGAGCAGTGTGGACAGAATGTATTTCTTTCCATTTGAATCATCTTCTTTATTTGATTAGAAGATGGTTGTCATTGAGAATTTGTTTTAAATAAATAAAGACAGAGATTCACTATGTTGCCCAGGCTGGTCCTCCGGGCCTCAAGCAGTCCTCCTGCCTCGGCCTCCAAAAGTGCTGAGATTACAGGCCTGAGACACCATGCCCAGCCACAACTGAGAATATTTTAAGAACAAATCTAAAAGGCAGAGGAATTCTATGTGAAGGGAGGTTCACAGGGATGATCTGAGAAATAAAAGCAAATAATCTAGTTTTTCTCCAGTTTTATTTAATATGAATGTGAGTATAGTCACCAGAGGTCAAATCATTAAAACCTCACAAACTGAAATGTATACTACACTAGAATCACATCTTATGGATAGTATTGAAGCCTGCAAAAGTTGGTCAGACATAACTAGAATTGGCAGAAATAATTAACACAAAATTAAAATCAACAGGTAAAACTACACAGAGTAAAATTTATTTATCGATTAAAACTTAAGAGAAAAATCAAATATTCTTGTCCAGGTGCGGTAGCTCACACCTGTAATCCCAGCACTTTGGAGGCCGAGGCAGGAGGGTTGCTTCAGGCCAGGAGTTCAGGACCAGCCTGGCCAACATAGTGAGACCCTGTCTCTACAAAAAATTAAAATAATCACTTTAAAAAAATCAAATATTCTTGAAAAAGTTAGATTTGTAAAATATAATCTGGGGAAAATGGACATGGTAGAAATGAGAACTAACAGACCTGTGATTTGTAAATATTTGATAGGGTCCAGAAAAACGTATAGATGAATCAAATCATAATTGTATAATTTACCTACAAAAGAACTGATCCAGATAAAAATAATTTCAGGAGACTAAAGTGAAAATGGAAACATTTAGAAATCTGTTAAACAATTGGTTTAATGAACTTTGCTCTAGAAAATACCCTCTCAATGAAAATGAATTTGCTATGGTATATTTTTCTTTTAAATAGTTGTAGTCATGAACATGGAGTCAAAATGCTCTCTGGGCTATCAGTTTTTCTCTAAGCAAGGCTTTGGCTGCATTCCACAAGTCTTAGTACATAGTATTTTCATTATTATTCAGATCAAAATATTTTCCAAATCCCCATTGTGATTTATTCTTTCACCCACTGGTTACTATGAAGCTTATTTCCTAATTTCTAAATATTTGAGGGTTTTCTGCTTACCTTTTTTTGTTACTGATTTTTAGCTTAATTCCACTGTGGTCGGAGAACATCTTCTGTGTAACTTCAATCTTCTGATATTAATTGAGACTTGTTTTATGACCTGCATGTGGCCGACTGCAGTTCTACACGTACACTTGAAAAGAATATGCATCCTGCAGTCATTGGGTTTAGTATTCTATATATGGACATTAAATGAAGCTTGCCAATAATGCTCAAAACTTAAATATTCCTGTTGATTTTTTTTTGTCTGTGTGTTTTGTCAGCCACTGAGAAAGGCACGTTGTTTAAAGATCCTATCATGATCATGGATTTGTCTTTCTTTTTTTAATATTGTCAATCTTTGCTTTATATATTTTGAGGCTGTGTTAGTAGATGCATATATATTTACCATTTCATTACTTCCTATCGAATCAAATCTTTGGCCATCACAAGGTGCTCCTCTTCATTGCTAGAGATGTTTTTCCCTTAAAGTCTTTCTCATTAAGGTAATTCCATCGGCTAACCTAGCTTTCTTTTGATTCGAGTTTTCACAGACTATCTTTTTCACACTTTTTATGTCAATCTTTATTTTACAATGTGTATCTCATGTGAACAGCACATAAGTTTTATACAGTTCTGCCATCTTTGTCTTTCAGTCCAAATATATTTAGTGTAATTGCTGGTATATGGGGATTTAAATTTATCTTCTTGCTCAGGGCCAGGTGTACTACCTATGGTATGTTCCTTTTTTCCCCCCATTCTTCCCTTCTTTTGAGTTGACAGTTTTCTATCATTCCCTTTTTCCCTGTATTAGCTTGGAAATTTTCTCTCTTTTACTCGTCTTTTAATAATCATAAGACAATCGCATGCATTCATGACTTACCAAAATCTAATATTTAGTGAGTTTTTAACTCTTTTACTGTCTTAGTGATTATTCTAAATTTTACAATATGCATTTTCAACTTACCAAAATTCAATATTCATCAATAATTATATCCTTCTTCTTGTTAACACAATGACTTAGACATTGACACTTTAACTTCACTTACCCCATCCAGACTTATATGCCATTGTTTTCATTTTCTAAACTTCTCTCTATATTTGAAACTCCAAAAGACATTATTAGTATTTTTCTATAGTCAACATCCATATCTACACATAACTATTATGTGTTTTCTACATTTCTGATCATTCAAATAGATCATTTTTCTTCAGCCTGAAGAACATCCTTTAGTGTTTTCCTTCAGCGTGGGCTCTGCTGGTGTCATATTCTCTCAGGAGTGTGTGTGTGCATGTGTGTGTGTGCACGCACGTGTGTATATGCATGCGTGTGTGTATGCATGTGCATGTGTCTGAAAATTTCTATGTTTATCCTTCATTCATGAAACATATTTTGACTAGGTATTCTACACTGGCAATTGTTTTCTTTGAGCACATTATAGATGACAGTAAGTCTATCATTCCATTGTCTTTTGGCGCCAATTATTTCTATTTAGAAGTAAGTTATAACCTAGCTGGACGTGGTGGCTCATGCCTGTAATCCCAGCACTTTGGGAAGCCGAGGCGGGCAGACCATGAGGTCAGGAGTTCAAGACCATCCTGGCCAACATGGTGAAACCCATCTCTACTAAAAATACAAAAATTACCCAGGTGTGGTGGTGCATGCATGTAATCCCAGCTACTCGGGAGTCTGAGGCAGGAGAATCACTTGAACCCGAGAGGCAGAGGTTGTAGTGAGCCGAGATCATGCCACTGCACTCCAGCCTGGGCAATAGAGTGAGACTCCGTCTCAAAAAACGACAGAAAAAAAAAAAGAAGTAAGCTATAACCTAACTATTGCATCATTATATAGTCTTTTTTATATTCTGGATTTTTAAAATGTTTCTTTTCCTTTGACTTACAGCAGTTTTATTAGGATGTATCTAGGGGTGAATTCGTTTTTATTTATCTTATTGGGGTGCATGTGGGCTTGAATCTTTGGCTTGCTGTTTTTCATTAGTTTTGGAGCTTGGGCTGTAGACTACCTAGGCAGTGAGGAGCTACTGAGGCTCTTGAACAGGGAACTAATATGATTAAATTTGTGATTAATAATAATGGTGAAAATGATAGCCACATGGACTTGGCCTTATGCCGAACATTTCATCTCTTTTCATCCTCACAACAACTCTGACCTAGAAATTATTATGCCCAATTTATTTTATTTTTTAAAATATATTGGAGCTTTTCAAGATTCCTGTTTTACAGATGAGGAAGTCAAAGCACAGAGTCAAGTCACTACCCAAAGGCACACAGTAAGTGGCAAAGCCAAGACTGGGGGAAGCCAGGCCTGTCTGACTCCAGTTACTGTGGCACAGCCACTAGCCACGTGTGGCCATTTAGGTGAAATTAAATATAACGTAAAATTCAGTTCCTCAGTCACAGGAGCCCCACTTCAAGTGCTCAGTAGCCAGATGTGACCAGTGGTCACCCTATATGACAGCACAGAGTTAGAACATTTCATCATTGCAGAAAGTTCTGCCAGACGGTGCTGCCCCACCGCTTGGCAACCTTCTCACAGGACCATGAAGGATGTTCTAGAAGGAAATAAATTAGAGGCAAGGAGGCCGGATATCACGGCCAAAGGTGCTCAGGGCCTAGCCTGAGACCATGTGTATTAGTCCATTTTCACACTGCTGATACAGACACACCCGAAACTGGGAAGAAAAAGAGGTTTAATTGGATTTACAGTTCCACATGGCTGGGGAGGCCTCCGAATCATGGCAGAAAGGCACTTCTTACATGGCAGTGGCAAGGGAAAAATGAGGAAGAAACAAAAGTGGAAACCCCTGATAAACCCATCAGTTTCGTGAGACGTATTCACCATCACGAGAATAGCACGGCAAAGTCCGGCCCCCATGATTCAGTTACCTCCCCCTGGGTCCCTCCCACAACACTTGGGAATTCTGGGAGATACAATTGAAGTTGAGATTTGGGTTGAGACACCATCAAACCGCATCACCATGCACAGAGGAGGAGCTCAATAAATAAACCTCTGACAGCCGATGCCAAGGGTCTGCTGTGTGGCAGTGATATGAGGAACAGGACTGCCAGAGCTGGGGAGGGGGCAGGGAGGCCATACATTGAGAGGAGGAGCCAGAACAGAGCCCAGGACAGCCTCTGCTTTTGCAGCATTTGAAAAACGTCCTCTGAAACAGAAGTCGGGGTATGTTTACACCTGAGAGGATGTAGGTGAGGAAACTGAGGCCCAGAGAGCTTAGCCGGCCTTCCCGGGAAACAGCTCACTGGGGACTGGCTGCCCCTTGCCACTCAGAAGAAAGCTTTACAGGTTGCTCTGGGTGTTTTACATGAAATGTATGTGACCCCTCTCTAGCCCCCTAATAAGCCACTTGTGAGGTTGTTTCAGAACAAAATCCTCTCATCTAGGAGAGTTTGTCTCATTGCCTAGGAGTGCCTGAGCCCTGGCTCAGCAGATGCCCAAAAGGTTCATGGTTTAGATATGAACTGAGCAGCTGCAGGGTCCTGTAATGGCCAGCAGAGGGCAGCACCAAACACACCCAAGCTCACCTCGAGTTACCCAAGCAAGCGAGGGGGAAATGGGCCTTCTTTTGCCAGCTACAATTCTTTACTAGCCATTGCTTAGCGAGTTTTCCAGAGCAGTTTCCCTTGGTAAGTGTGCTAGAAGTGGTAACAATAAACAGTTACGATAATAAACCCAGCAGTAACATTTACCAAGTACCCACGATGGGCGGTGGTTCCTTATGGTGTTAGGATGACGCTGAATGGTGGCTACTGTCATCCACCTGTTCTAGGTTACAACAGCTAACACCCTTATAGAGCCCTTACAAGGCGCTGTCACTATTCCAAGCTTTTTAAAATCCCCACAATAACTGCGAAGAGGGAACTAGTATCACCCCGTTTGACAGATAAGGACGCTGAATCACGGAGCAGTGAAATGACTTTGCTGAGATTATACAGCTTGTTAGGGACCGAGCTGGGATTAGAGCCTGGGGTAGGACAAACATTGAGCCCAGGGTGCAGAGCCCGGCCCTTTCCCCCAACAGGCAGTCCCCCCCGAGCCTGCCTCCACCCCATGCACGCCTGTGACCCCTGCCATGTGGGCTGCAGCTGTGCCGACCCCTCTGGGACCCCCCACGGCCATTAGATGTCCTAGAGGAATTTCCCCAGAGTGCATTATGATCACATTAGCAGCAAGCACTCGCTTTCATCGTCATTTCAGGTTGAAGAGAAGCTTCAGGAGGATTCCAGAAGGAAATTGCTTCAGCTGCAAGAAATGGGGAACAGAGAGAGCCTCATTAAAATCAATTTGGAGAGGGCAGTAGGTCAGGTAGGCGTGTTCCAGAGCCCCCCTCATTGGCCCACGCTCCCCAGTGATTGCACCCAAGCAGCCAGTGGGGGTGAGAGAGGAGGATGCCCAAGGTAGAAAGACAGACGTGCATTATTAATTCTCCCATTTATCTCATGAGCAGAGGCTGTCTGCAGCTCCCCACCCCCGTGGACATCGCTAAACAGGTTTCTGCTACTGGGAGGCCTCCCACTGGAATAGTTTACAATGACCTGAGACTCGGTCCAGGCAGCCAATCCCGGCTCCATGCCTGCCCCCAGTTAACCGAGCCCCTTGCCCCCAGTGGTGTCTCTAGCATTTTCTCCCTAATGTTTTTAGTCCTGACATTTACCACAATCTTTCTTTCCTTCGGGCCCCAGCAGACATTGCAGTCAGTGTCTATAAGGAAATGCCACTTTTCTTAATAAGGTAAAACCCCAGAGTGTCCAAAGTGCATGCTGGATGGAGAAACTCCCGGCTGTGGGTGAGCCACTCTGACCTGATCTGGAGGTGACGTTATCTCTGATGCTGTGGCCTGAAATTGCCAGTGGCCCTTCCTGGCACATGTGACAGTCATGAGGGCCAGAATGTGCAGACGAGAGTTTACCGAGGGCTAAGGGAAGGCAAACAGGAAACCAAGATGGGAGGGCATGTGACCCTCAGGACCACCCTAGATTCCTCCACAGGGGTCCCTCTCCTGGAAACCACGGCTCCAGGGGATCCACAGAATGGTCTGTGTGCGCACGTGTGTGTGTGTGTGTGTGCGTGTGTGTGTGTGTGTGTGTGTGTATTTTTATTACTGGTAAGGAGGGCTCCTCATGTGTCCCACTGGGTTCTCAGGAGGGTCGGTGAACTACCAAGAAAGGTTAAAAGCCAGGATCCCTCCAAACCACCCAGCTCAGTTCCCAAAGCCCTTCCATTTTCTACTATCCAAGCCTTACCAGGCAGTGTGACCAGGCCTTTGTCCCTGCACCCTAAAATTCAAATTTCACCACTGTCACCCCCAGCACCATTTCTCCTGTGGGGGTGTCAGCCCCTTATCAAGGGCAGAGAACCTGCCCGTCTGGGCCTCTCCCTGTGCACATTGGCTACCCTCAACCTTCCCCGCAACACAAACCTGATTTGAGGGCCTGACCTGTGCTCTTTGCCCAAGGGCCAAGATTCTTGTTCCAGCTCTGGGCAGAGGTCATCTGGGAGGAGCCCTGGAGGTCCTGAGACTGGTCCAGATCTAGAGTCCAGAGAAAGCACAAGCCCTGTCTCTGCCTCCCAGCATCTTCCCGCTCCTGTATCTCCAAGGCCCTGCTCCTGTCCAACAGTCTGCCCTTCCCCAGCCAAGTGACCCCAGGCCCAAGGCCATGTCTAAGATGACCTCTCCCTCCCAATGGCCCTGGACAGCCATTCCTATGGGGAGCCCCTAATGGCAATGGGGGGGACCATCATTCACAGGGCTTCCTCTACACAATCAATTCTTTGGGTGAGCTGGGACCCTCCCCTTGGCCATGAAACCAGAGGATGGCTTTGAGAACCTCATGTCACCTGGTCTTCTCCTGGCAGGGTCATTGCAGAGATGTCCCTAAGACATTTCCCATTAGAACTTCCCCTGTTCAGTAAATACCTGTGTCTTGGGCCCCCTTGACTTTTTAGTTGACGCAGTAGCCCTTTTGGTCCCTTCAAGGCTCTGCTTTGGAGCCTTTAATAACCACATTTTGCCAGGGAACTGGAGACTCACGCCAGGGGCTGCCATGTTGGTAAATTTCCAGAGAAAGTCGGGCTCCTTTTTACCTCTAACTTCTGATGGAATCGGGACACCTTGGACTTGTGATTCTGTAAGCCCGGACTTAATGTAACTGCTATTTCATCAGCCTTAACCCGAAAACACTAGCACCCAGGAGGGGCTCAGTGAAAGCCACTAGAAGTAGAGGCCCTTGGCTTTAGCTGATGTTTCTGTGTACAGGCATCCAACAAAGGTGAGCTGGGTGTTTGAGTGTCTCCTCCACACCAGGCACTGTAGTGGGCTCCAGGGATACCGAGATGAACACAGTGGGGACAGTCTTCAGGACGCTTATGGGCTCAGGCACAAAATGGAGAAAGGGAGAACATTCTCCTCTTGCCGAGCTTCCTTGCTGACTACACAATTTACTTGGACTGACAGCCTCAATATTTATTTCACAGTCTGGTGCCAACTTAGCAATTATGGAACAGCGGTCCCAGCCCCAGACTTCCCATTGGATAATTGGCAGCAAGAGGCTCTTCTGAGGGCTTGAGACATGTGTGTGCACTGACCACAGGCATCGTTCGGGTTAGGCAGGCGTGCCTAAAAAGTAATTAAAGCCTGCTGTTCTCCTTTCTTCTGTGGGTACCGCCACTCCCCGTGAGCAGTGAAGATTCTGATAACGCGGAATGGTCATTCAGGCGTGCAAACCCTGCTGAGTGGTGTTTCCCGCACCCTGCCATGGCAACGCTGCCCCCGCTTGCCGGCCCCCACTGCCCCCCTGACACTGTTGCCCCCTTTCTGCTGCAGCTGGAGCACTTCAGAAGTCAAGTCATCAAGGCCACCTATGGACGGGCAAAGCCATTCCCAGACAAGCCCGTCACCGACCAACAGGTTAGTCTGCTGTCCCCGCCACGTGGCTCCTTCACTTTCCTCTTCTTCTTCTTCGGGGATCTGGATTCCAGACCCTGGGAGCATATGTTTCTGTTTTTGTTGGTGGCATATTTTTCACACTGTTGCTACACCATAAAGATTTGTTTTGATTTTATGGGATTTCCTGGCTTTTAAAGTAAAAGCCAGTTAAAACTCCCTTGAAATGTGTCTGTGAAAATCAAATTAAACCATTCGGGCTTACTTCTGGTCTCCAGACGTGCATGTTTAGCCTCCATTAGCACTGGGAGAAAGGGAGCCGCCTCCCCACAGCCAGTGCGTTCTGGCGCCTTCCTTCAGAGGAGAAAAGTTGACAGTGGCAGTGAGGGCGGACGTCTGGCTGTAATGATTGCCTTGCTGTTCTTCCACTACACTTTCTAGCCCCCTGTGTCAAAGTACAGATGGGAAAATGTGCCGTGGGCTGCTTTTAGTGGGCGTGGAAGAACCTGACCTGCTGCTTATGAGCCCATAATATCAGGCTCAGTGTTCTGACTCCCTATACAACACAGAAGAATCTGGAACAAACTCAGGGCCACAAGACAGGCCTTCGGATCTTAAAAATAATCTTTGATCGGCCGGGCGTGGTGGCTCACGCCTGTAATCCCAGCACATTGGGAGGCCAAGGCGGGTGGATCTCCTCAGGTTGGGAGTTCGAAACCAGCCTGACCAACATGGTAAAACCCCATCTCTATTAAAAATACAAAGTTAGCTGGGTGTGGTGGCGCATGCCTGTAATCCCAGCTACTTCAGAGGCCGAGGCAGGAGAATCGCTTGAACCTGGGAGGCAGAGGTTGCGGTGAGCCGAGATCAAACCATTGCATTCCAGCCTGGGCAACAAGAATGAAACTCCGTCGAAAAAAAAAAAGAAAAAGAAAAAGTCTCTGATTCTGGGATTCATTCCCTGGTGACAGGACCGACGTCCCCCTTGACAGCCATCGCCGAGACACATCAGGGCCTCCGTCCTCCCGTGCTGAGACAGGGACTTACGTTGCATCTCTCCCCTCTCCTATTCCCCTTCCCCCAGAGCCCCCCATCCCTGTATGTTGCATCTTTTTTTTTTCTTTTTCTTTTTCTCACCAGTTAATAGAGAAAATTGCCCAGGTCACTGAGGACAACATCAATTTTCAGCAGAAAAAGTGGACCCTACAGAAAGAAACCCAGCTGAGCAACTCCAAGCAGGAGGAGACCACCGAGAACATCGAGAAGCTGAGGACGTCGCTGGACAGCTGCCAGGTGGCCCCTCCTTACGCTGTCCACAAATGGTCGCTTTGTCTAATGTTTGTGCTGCTTACTTGGGAAATTGCCCAGCTTTTTTGGAGCAAGTTAGGCAGAAATGCTTGGCTTTTCTGTCCACTTTTTCCTCTTGTTGGAGAAGAAAAAACAAAGGGCCTCAAAAAATGCCTGCCAGAAGAACTTGGCGTGTCCACAAAAGATGCCTGAGCATCTTCAAATACGGACTTTGAGCGGCCCCCATCCCCAACCAAAAAGACTTTTTTTAAAATAGCCCCCATGTTATTTCCAGAGAAACCAAAGAAACGTTCCTGCTTTTTATTTACATTTTCTTTTTTTGGCCCAGACACAAAAGGCGGTTGCCACACCATTGCCTTTGACTCTGGAGGAGCAGGGACCAGAGGACTTGGCCACAGCCCTGCGGCCCCCACCCTGGAGCATGGCTTATCAGAGCAGGCGGTGGCTGCTGCTTTCTCTGGAAATCAGCAGCTCTTGTTCGGGGAGTTCGTGCAAATGCTGGCTTGTCAGCACCCTTTCAAATCAGGAAACCACGCTTTCCGACCAGCTTGTGTGTTGATCTTGGCAGGAATTCTGATGAATGGAAAAAAGAAGTAGCCACATTTGCTTCTCATTGCAGCCAAACTGTTGATGGCACTTTAGCTTTGGGGTTTCATATACCTAACAGTGGGTTCACTTTGACCATCAAAAGTCCAAATTAGAGTATAAAAAAAAAAAAAACTGTCAAAACATAAAAATTTTTAAAAAGAAAAAACTGAGCCCTCCCAAGGCGGCCAATATGTGGCGCTGCCTGCTTCATTGCAGAGTCAACGTTCCTCGAAGGTTCACGTCAGGGCCTATTTCTGGCCACAGGGCCTGGGCTCCTCATGATCTCACCTCTTTGCAGGCTTGCATGAAAATGTCCTGTTGCACCAGTGACCTGAAGAAGGAGGTCGACCTTCTTCAGCACCTCCAGGTGAGCCCACCTGTCTCGGGGCTCCAGAAGGTGGTGCTGGACATCCTGAGGCACGCCCTGTCCTGGCTGGAGGAGGTGGAGCAGCTCCTCCGGGACCTTGGGATCCTGCCCTCCAGCGCTGACAAAGGTTACTGGGACTTTTTTTCTCACATGGTTGCATGACTCTAAAATGTCGTGTTGAATCTCAGCATGATGGGACATCTGTTGAGGAAGTCATCCTGGGTATCTGGCCAAGTCTACTCCTTTCTCCAGAACCCCCTGCTTCTCTGCTTGAGGCGTAATTTTCCATTAAAAAAAAAAACGCACAAGTGAGACATGATAACTGAAGACAAATGAAACAGAAGCAAAAGGAAATTTAAATCAAAATTATGCAAAGTCTCATTACACTGTTTAACTTCCAAGGCATTTTCCCGTGGAAATAGCCACGTGATTCTAGGCACTGGCCCTGTCTATGCCTCAGTTTCCGTATCTGTAAAATGAGGCTAATAGGGAGTACCCACCCTTTAGGGCTGTTGTGATCATTAAAATGCATGAATACATGGAAAGTACTTGGAACAGTACCTGGCACACAATAGGCATTACTGAATGTTTATTGACTTTTAATTTTACAAAAAAATAGTGTCACATTATCCCCAATTTTCTTTGGTTTGTTCCTAATGGTACATCATCCACGTCAGTAGACACAGACCTACATCATCGCTGTTACTGACAGTGGTTACTGATTCCATTGTGTGGGATGTGCCATTGTTTTAGACAATCCCCTATCATGGGCACTTAGGTGATTTCCAGTTTTTCACACTCATAAATCATGCTGAGATGAACACTGTTGCACATATACCTGCTTATATTATCTTTATTTTCCTAGAAGTGGAAAGGCATGAACCACTTTCTTTCAACAAAGATTGATTGCATGCTTGCTTACTAGACGCCACATGCTGTGCAGGGCAGAGACATAATGGGGTCAGGAACAGGTAGAATCAGGTCGTGCGTATATGGTTCACTGTAAAATTCTTCCAATATGACCATACATTTGAGATTTTTTATAATAAAATACTGGGCCCTCAAAGAGCTTATGATCTCAGGGGGAAGGATGAGGTGGGCATTAATGGGACAATCACTCAAACAAACATGAAAGCTGAGTGGCGACAGTTGCTATGCAGTGCAGGGTTCGATCTGGTCAGGGAGAGCAGGGCATCTGCAGGATGCATAGGAGTTGTTTGCCAAAGAAGGGAGAGAGAGCATTCCGAGCACAGGAGCAGTGTGGTGGCAGGGGGAGCATGGAGAGCACAAGGGGCTAACAGAAATGGGCACAGGGCCAGGCAGGCTGGCCAGGGAGTTTCCCAGGGCCACGATGTGGGGTCTTGCAGGGCCCTGGTGAGCAGCTTTATTCTAAGGGCAGAGATAAGCCTGTGAAAGGTCTTAAGTAAGGAGCTGGACAAGCTTGCATTCTGAGGCAATCATCTTGGTGGCAGGCGGACAACGTCCTGGAGGGTAGGCAGCGTGGTGCCCCAGGAGCCACTTGGGAGGCTGCCATAAGAGATGACAAGGCCGCCCTAGGGCAGGGTGGGGATGGAGAAAGAGAAGATTCAGATTCAGGAGCGAGTAAGAGGTAAATCAACAGGCCTCAGTGGTAGGACTGGAGATGGTTGGAAGGAAGGTGATAGAGGAGAGTCAACAGGACCTCTTGGTTTCTGGTATGTGTAAAAGACAGATGTGATTTCTTCACTAAAACTGAGAGCAAAGAACGCAAGATGAGGCCCAGGTTTGAGAGGGAAGAGGAGTGTGAGGTGCCTGTGAGACATCTGAGATGAGATGCCCAAGAGACAGCTGTTTACCCGGGTGTCTTGTCGGGATAGATAATAATGATGTATCCCCAGCACCCAGACAGCACGTGCCACACAGCAGGGGCCTAATACATATCTGTGGGATGGAGGAATGAATGGGAAGGAAATGTAGATGGATGGATGGATGGATGGATGGATGGATGGAAGGATGGATGGAAGAAAGGATGGATGGAAGGGTGGGTGGATGGATGGATGGATGGATGGATGGATGGAAGAAAGGATGGATGGATGGGTGGGTGGGTGGGTGGGTGGATGGATGGAAGAAAGGATGGATGGAAGGGTGGGTGGGTGGATGGATGGATGGATGGATGGATGGATGGATGGACGGAAGAAAGGATGGATGGATGGGTGGGTGGGTGGGTGGGTGGATGGATGGAAGAAAGGATGGATGGATGGATGGAAGAAAGGATGGATGGAAGGGTGGGTGGATGGATGGATGAAAGGATGATGGATGGAAGTGTGGGTAGGTGGGTGGATGGATGGACGGGAGGAAAGGTGGGTGGATAGAAGGATAGGTGGGTCTGTGGGTGGATGAATGGATGGGTAGAAGACAGGAAGGCAGGAAGGAAGGCAGGAGGGAAAGCAGGAAGGGAGGCAAGCAGGCAGGAAGCAAAGCAGGAAGGAAGATTAAGGCCATAGATGTGAATGGTATCACTTCGGAAGATTATTTATTCTTCAATCTTGAAGAACAGCCGGAGAACTTTGCTCCATGTTTTGCCTGATTTCATGGAAGCTCATGACTGACATGAAATTAATGAGAGAGAAGGGAAAGAGCCCAGGGCTGCACCTTAAGGAACTCCAACATTTTGAAGCTTGTTGCTTCTCCTTGCCAAATCACCCTCCAGAGAGCCTGCCTCAGTTTTATATTCTTTCCACAAGGAATAAGAATAGAGGAGTGATTTTCAACCCTGGCGCTTCAACATCCCCCGCAGGATGCTTCCAAAGTATCCAGAAGGTGGGGTAACATTATTAAAAAGCACAAGCAAAACCAACATTAATTTTGATGTAGGAACCTTCCCCTCATCATATAGCAGAGAGTGTTACTGTTCTTGCAATCAAGGCAGAGTCGTGAGCTTACTTGAAATGCGGTAAAACATGGAGCAGAGTTCTCGTTGTTCTTCAAGACCGGAACTAAAACAAAGACCCTGATTTCCATCCTGGTAATAACAGAGCCAAGCTATGTGTGCACTGTCCCCTTCCCACTCCCAAGACCATTTTAGTCATCTAGACTAAGTCCATAAATCTAGGCATATATTACTGTTAAGAAATGTGGGTTGCTGTCAGTTGTAGTGGCTCATGCCTGTGATCCCAGCAACTTAGGAGGCTGAGGCAGGAAGATCATTTAAAGCTAGAAGTTCAAGACCAACCTGGGCAATGTCATGAAACCCCTCATCTCCAAAAAAATAAAAATAATAATAAATTAGCCAGGCATGGTGGCACAGGCCTGTAGTTCCAGCTACTCATGAAGCTGAGCCAGGAGGATTCCTTGAGGCTAAGATTTCAAGGCTGCAGTGAGCTATGATTATGCCACTGCACTGCAGCCTGTGTGACACAGTGAGAACCTGTCTATAAATAAATAAATAAATAAATAAATAAATAAATAAATAAATAAATGCAGATTGTAAAGTTAAGCTTTCAGGCCAGTAATTCCAGAAAAGCTAAGGAAGACTGATTTTAGGCAGCATTCCTCAGACCAGCCATTTCATTCTGACTTCATAGAGTCGGGAGATTTGAAGGACATTAAGCAGGTCTCTGCAGAATCCCTCCCTGGTTAACACGCACCCTGGGTCAACAAGAAGGGGAAAAAGAAAGCAGTATTTCCCAACTACTGGTCCCCTTTCTTGATGCCCTTACCCCCACCCCCGCCCCCAGCTAACCTCTTGGAATGATGTTCCACGAAACACTCGTTGGGGAAACGGTGGTTTGCTGGCTACATATTCTGTGATTACAACTAAAAGAATGGAGAATAACAGAAAGGTTGGTAAGCAGGGCACATCTTTTGTCCACTCAGCAGAAGAGGAAGTTGATGGTAAAAGGCATTTTCTCTTCCAGTACAAGCAATATTACGTCAAGTGCCCAAAAGACTGAAAGAACAGGGTGAGCTAGAGTATGCCCCATATTCTCTACTCTTGTACCTAATTCCTAGCCCAGGGCTAGTCCAGGAGGAGGATCGGGAAGAGGAAGATGAGCAGGAAGGATGGGGGGGGAGGGACGAGGAGGAAGGAGGAAGGTAATGATGACGGTGATGACGGTGATTATGGTGACAATGACAGTCATTCATCACTGAGGACTTGTATTCTAGATACAGTTCTCAGCATTTTTTATACATGATCTCATTTCATCCTCACAATAACTCTATGAGTTCATAATTTGCCCATTATCTTCATTTTGGAAAAGAGGAAACTGGCTCAAAGCTGGTTTTCTGATTACTCCACCAGGATAAGGTGATTCGAGGCACTTCACATTACAGAGGCTGACAGGGAGTCCCCAGTCTATTCGTCGCCATCCCGCACACACCCAGGAGCCGCCTGCGTGTCTGGCTCCGAAGAGAAGGGTAGAAAGCACGGGTTGTTAACTCCTCCTGGGGACTTAGCACTGTGTTAGGTGTTTCACACGCATTGTGTACTTTTATCCTCCCACCTACCCAGGGAGGCGCGTATGATTACCATCTTTATTTTATTTATCTTTTTTTTTTTTGTTTTTTGAGTGAAATTCTTGCTCTGTTGCCCAGATTGGAGTGCAGTGGCATGATTTCAGCTCATTGCAACCTCCACCTCCCAGGCTCAAGCGATCCTCCCACTTCAGCCTCCCAAGTAGCTGGAACTACAGGCATGTGCCACCATGCCACCTAATTTTTGTGTTTTTTTGTAGAGATGAAGTTTCGCCATGTTGCCCAGGCTGGTCTCAAATTCATGGGCTCAAGCAACCCACTCAACTCTCAAAGTGCTGGGATTACAAGGCATGAGCCACAGCGCCCAGCCTGTATTTTAAAAGTAAAGAAACTGAGACACAGTAATGTTAAAAAGTTGCCCGGGGTCACACAGCTAGTACATTAGGGCTAGGACTCAAACGGAGGTCTTCGTGACCCTAACACTTATGTCTTCCCTATGATCCCTGCCTCTTCACCCCCACCCCCTACACACATACACACTTCCTCTGAAGATGTACCAAGGTACCAGGCACGTGCCCAGTCCCTCGAGAATGGGTGCTGTCATCGGCTCGGCCAGCGACAGAGCTGAGAGTCGTCTTTCCCTAAGGTAAACTGCCTCTGATTCCTACCCTGAGCCATAACCACAGAAAGCCTCATCTGTATCACAGTAACGTTCCAAGCTGGGACACTGGGGACCTACTGCCAAGGCCTGAATTTCAGCTGTGCACCTACTAGCTATGTGGGCAGTTACGTGATGTGGCTGTGTCTCCATTTACTTGCTCATGAAATGGCCATCCAGTCTCTTAGGGGCATATGAGGACTGAGTGATGGGATACATGCATGGCAGCGCTGGTCACAGGCAGCTTATACTTGGTGGGGGCTGCTGTCATCGTCAGCCTCCAATACTTGTTGACTTAATCTGACCTAAACATGGGTAGCCACCAGCCAGGCAGGCATGTGGGCCACATAGCCTGGTTTACTTGCACCCAGGTGACATCCTTTGGAGCCTCTGCCCTGTCTCCATTTAGCAGCAAATGGTGTTTCCTTAGCTGTGAGCCCTCAATTGGGTTGAAGCCAACAGCCCTTTCTAGAGGCCTCCTCCTTAGAGTCGTGACAGTGGCTCTGGTGTCCCGACTGCCAGGTGACCAAGCTGCAACCCAGTCCACGCCCCTCCAATCTCAAACCGCCTGCTCTTGACCACTGGGCTACCTGCCTCTTAGAACATCCTCCTAAGAGATAAAACACACGTCACAAACTAGGACGTAAGTCCTGAAACGAATCCCCCAGAGGAATCCAGGTGGGCTAAACGTCAGGGAAACAACTTGCAGTGTTTGTGTGAGATGTCATGTGTAACCCACAAGGTGAGGCCTGGTGGGGTCCAGTGTGTTCGGAAGGGTGAAGGATTTGCTTTGTGGTTCAGCTGGGAGGATACGAATGTTTAAGCGGCACCTTGAAAGTCAGCTGAATACTCCTCCTGCCTGGTTTCTCAGGGTTCCTCTGATAAGGGAAGGAAAGGACTTTTTACATTTTTCTCTGCAAGCTCCATCGTTTGTGTCTATTTCTGCAAGACTTTGTTACAAACAAAGGACTTTTCCTGCATGCATGGCAAACCACTGAGATATCCAAGATACACTGTGTCTTTAAATGAAAAGAAAGCAAGTTGCAATACAATATGCTTAGTGTGCTTTTATTTTTTTTTAGATGTCAGTATCTGAGCAAAAGAACAACCCTGAGAAAAAGACATCAAACTGTTAGGAGTATTATCGCAGCAGGGTGGGATTGCATTGGACCTTGACTTCCATTCAGTTGTTCAACAACTGTTCGTTGAGGGCCCCTGTGTGCCAGCCACCATGCCGAACAGGAAGACACAGCAGCAAACACTTCCCACATTGTGAATTTCTGCAACATATATAACTTTTGTAAACAGAAGTATAAGAAAGACTTGTTGCTTCCCCCAAAGAGCAAACGCCCATTATGATTACAGTTAGTCATCTCATCTAGAAATAGAAAGGTGATCAAATACTGGCCTCCCCTTCAGCATCCTCAACTCCCTCAGTCCTCCTCAGATCCCAACTATGATTTCATTCTTCTCCTTTGGTTCCTGGGTCACACGTTGCAGTCAAGCAAAATCCCAGACTTATCCCAACAGAGCCTCCACAGATGTCTGTATTCACCAGGTCCAATGGGCCAAGCCAATGTCAGCCCAGCCATCTCACCTCCTCCGCCATCTTGGTATCCTTGCAATGCACCTCCCCAATGCACCAACCCAAACCCTGTACTCTCAAGCCTCCAGACCCTTTGAAAAGAGAGTGACAGACCTAGGTCTGAATTCTGATTTACCACTTACCAGCTCTGTAGCTTAACCTTGGGGAGCTTCTGTCGTTTCACCTATAAATATGAGCACACTTCCTTGCCAGGTTGTTTATAATGATTAGAAAGATGTATCAGACTCTTGGCATAGCACTGGCATACAGGAGGTGTGCTATTATTATAATATTGCTGTTCTCACGTTTCTGTGCTGGAAATCCTCCGAATGGTGCATTGCCCCATGCACAAGCATGTTCTCCTCGCTTCCTTTCTCTCTCTGTGTCCATCTTTTATTCCTTCCCTCCATCATCCCCACGAGGTCTTCCTCCTAGATGCAGCACGTACCCTGCCCTGTCTCCCCTTTCCTCTCCTTCCCAGGGACCTTGTGCACAAAATTCTTCTTTCTTTGGTGTCTGCGGCCTTTCTCTTCCTCTTAGTTCCTTCCCTTTGCCATCGAAGGGGCACTTCAAGATGGCTCTACCATCCTGAAAAAAATCATTCTTCTCTGGAATCCATTGCTTCTTTTGCTCCTTTTCAATTGCTCTTACTCCTGTCTTCACCTGTGATCTTTAAGAAGCATGTTGCACCCTCGGTCTTCATTGCCAACTTCTTGGCCTTTCTGCCAAGTAACTGACGTGGGCCCCCTGCAGCACTGACTGGGCCACCACCCTCTTGGGGACCGTGTCTCTGACCTGCCCAACACTCTTCGTTCTCTTTTTTGAACCCTTTTGCCCCTCAGCTCTTCAGGCCCTGGGGCACTCTGCTTCCCTCCTGATCTTTTCCATTCATTCCCAGCAGCCCCCTTCACCAACTCCTGTCCCTAACGAGGGTGTTTTCTCCTGTGCAGTCAGCCCTTGGTCCACCCCGTCTCCTTTCTCACAAAGAAACTCTGCACTTCCGGGCTTCCCCAGCCACTACTATGTGTTATCCATACGGACGCCTCTGCAGGAGGGGCTGCCGGGAAGATGGTGCAGGGAGTCCAGCCGAGGCAGCAGGTAGGGTCCCTGGCTGGGGGCCATGGCCACCAGGAAGAAGGGGGCCTCTTTCTTCATTCACACGAGGACCCTGGATGGGCTGGGCTGGGCCGGCCTTGCCAGTCAGCATGTCCAGCTCTCCGCTGACCATCCCTCCCTCGAGTCCTGCCCATGCCTCCAATTCAGCATGTCTGAAACAGCCTGGGGGCTCCTCTCCCCCTGCCACACCCCACCCCAACCCCACCCTGTCTCTCTCCCGTCTGATGGCGCGGCCACCATTCTACCGCTTTGAAATGCTTTCCCTTTCTTCCTTCTCCTCCTCGCTTCTCCCACCCTCGGTTAGAGGATCAGTACTGAATTCCTGGGCATCTCTCGGGCCCTTAGCAGAGCTCCCTGCCTCTCACTCGGAGGAGGGGAGCTTATCACAGGCAACATCCAGGATTGTCTGGTGACATTTTTGGTTGTCACAACTGGGGTGGGGTGAGTGGGGGTGCCCCTGGCATCCAGTGGGTAGAGACCAGGGATGCTACTAACCATCCCACAATGCCTAAGGCAGCCCCCACGGCACAGACTCAACAATGTCAGCAGTGCAATACCAGCAATATGGCCGGACCTATCAGCAGTGCTGCAGCAAAGAAGCCCAGCCAGCTCCAGCCTCTCGAATGCAGCCCAGTTATTTTTCTGCAAAAGAAACACACACACACACACACACACACACACACACACACACCACTCTTCATCAGGCTACTTCACTGTTCTGCCAGCTGCTAGAATAGTGACTCAGACCCTGAGTCACACCAATTAGTCTTGGCTCAGCCACTGGCCTGCTGTGTGGCGTCGGGCAGGCCCGCGTCTCAGAACGCCACTGCCTCATCTATAAAATGGGGACCCACTGGGCACCTTTCAATCATGTTTAAATCAAGTTTCCTCTCTCAAGGTGATGGTTGCAGGCCTGTCACAGCTTCACCTCACCCTTCCACGCCTTCTCCACCATCTGCTCCTCCCTCTCCCATCATCTACTCCAGCCCAAGTAAGCTCAGCACTTCCCCGGAGGAGCACTGCCTTTTCCTAACCCACCCCCACCACCCCCACATCCCTGTACGAAGCTATGGCTTCCTGTGACTATTGTAACAAATGACCACAAGAGAGTGGCTTAAAACAACACATTATTCTCTTAGCGTTCAGGATTAATTCGGTTTCACCGAGTTAAAGTTCCTTCCGGAGGTTCTAGGGCGGCATCCGTTTCCTGGCCTTCTTCAGCCTCTAGAGCTTCATTCCTTGCATTCCTTGGCTCGTGGCCCCTTCCTCCATCTTCAAAGCCAGTGACGTGGCATCTTCCGGTCTCTCTCCTTCCATCACATCACCTTCCCCTCTGTCTGTGGTCAAACCTCCCTCTGTCTCCTTCTCATAAGAAGCCATGTGATGACATTGGGTCCACCCAGATAATCCAGGATAACACCGCACCTCGAAATCCTGAACTTAAATCATATTTGCCAAGCTCCTTTTGCCCCGTACGGTCACACCCACAGGTTCCAGGGATTCAGACCTGGAATCGTAGGAGGTCATCATTCAGCCCCACACACCCCTGTTCTGAAGCACCCTCCCCCGGCTCACTGAATTCTGCCCACCCAACAGCACCCACACCCAGTGGTTCTTCAACCAAGTGGCCTTGCTCGCTCACTCCAGGAATGATGTCTCCCTCCTCTGAGACCCTCACCCTCGCCTCTCCTTCAGCAGTCACTTACACGCCACCTGAGGTCATTGCGTGTTTCCAGCAGGCATTTACACCTTGTCTGTCGGACTGAACTGCAAGCCCCTGGAGGTCTTGGCTTTTGACCATCCCCCACACTCAGCACCATGCTTTACACAGAGTAGACAGTTAATAGGTGTTTTGTTGATGGTTTATTTTCCACCTCCAAAAAGAAAGTTGGATGTGAGCTCAACCAAGGCTTATCAACTCCTTTTTTTATTTTTATGTTTATTTTTATTTTTATTTTTTTGAGACCGAGTCTCTGTCTGTTGCCCGAGCTGGAATGCAGTGGCACAATCTGGGCTCACTGCAACCTCTGCCTTCGAGGTTCAAGTGATTCTCATGCCTCAGCCTCCCAAGGAGCTGGAATTACAAACATGCGCCACCACACCCAGCTAGTTTTTGTATTTTTAGTGGAGATGGGGTTTTATCATGTTGGCCAGCCAGGCTAGTCTCGAGCTCCTGACCTCAGGTGATCTGCCCATCTCAGCCTCCCAAAGTGCTGGGGTTACAGGCGTGAGCCACCATGTCTAGCCTAAGCCACCGTGCCCGGCTGCCTATCAACGACTTTAAAACCACAGGTTGGATGACAGCTCATGTTGTTTTGATGGGATGGCAACGTTGCCTTCATCCACCTGTCTGCAAGCTTTGGAGTTGAATTGAATTGATACTTACATTCTTCCTGCTTCTGTTTTTTTAAGGGTTCTCTTTGTATCTGATATATCTTCTGGAACATTATAAAAAACTTATGAGCCAGACCCAGGAACTTCAGGTAATTCTTTTAATTTCTTTTTTTCCAAAGTTCATTTCGGCCCCCGGTTGGCATTTATACAGCACTGTGCATTTGAAACCTGGTTTTTCTTTATCAGCTAGTCAGTCCACACCCTCCAACAGGCGAAACGATTTCTCTGTTTGCACACAAAGAGGTACAGAAAAGGTTGGCTAAGATCTCCCAGGAGGGTAAGGACAAGGACAGGGTGCTGCCGTCTGTCTGGCCTCCTGGGCCAACCACACTGTTTGTTTTCCTCTGTCAAAGGCCCAGAAGACTTAACGCCATCAGATTTTTTTTTTTTTTTTTCCCGAGTCTCGCTCTGTTGCCCAGACTGGAGTACAGTGGCGCAATCTCGGCTCACTGCAGCCTCTGCCTCCTGGGTTCCATTGATTCTTCTGCCTTAGCCTTCCAAGTAGCTGGGATTACAGGCGCCTGCTACCATGCCTTGCTAATTTTTGTATTTTTAGTAGAGATGGGGTTTCATTATGTTGGCCAGGCTGCTCTTGAACTCCTGACCTCAAGTGATCCACCCACCTCAGCTTCCCAAAGTGCTGGGATTACAGGTGTGAGCCACTGTGCCTGGCCTTACTGCCATCAGATTTTGAAAACTGTGTTTGTTAAATCCAGTGGACAAAATACAGCTATCTATAGTACAGGCAGCAGAATTACTAAAAGAAAAGAAATATTCTAGAGGCAAATGAGCTTTAGGGATTATAGCATTCTGATAACTATAGCCATAAGAGTGTTATATAATAACCACAAAACTTCAGCGGCATTCAGCAGTTGCTATTTACTGCTCACGTGTCTGGGGTCAGTGGCAAGGTGGCTCTGCTGACCTTGGATGGGCCTGCCCACTTGTCTGGGTGTTAGCTGGCCTTTGGTTGATCTAGACCGGCCTCAGCTGGGGCGACTCAGCTCCACGTGTCCCTCATCCCCCAGCAAGCAAACCTAGGCTGTTCTTAGGGAGACTGCAGAGGTAGAAGAGAAAGTGGTCCAATCACATAGTGTTTTTCAATCCTCTGCTTGTGTTATGTCTGCTAAGATCCCATTGGCCAGAGCAAGTCACATGGCTGAGTTCAGTGTCTGGAGGCAAAATATGGGCAGGCACTGCAAGTTACATAGCCCTAGACATGGATAGAGTGGGGTGAAGAAGGGACCACCGTGCCAATCAGCCACAGAGGCTTGAGTCCAGGGATTGGCAGCTTTCTCTGTAAAGGGCTAGATGGTAAATATTTTATGCTTTGCAGACCATATTCATACCTCTTCCACTCTACTACAGTAAAATGAAAGTAGCCATAGACAATATGTAGGCAATGGGCATGATAAGTATGCCACGGTTCCAATAAAACTTTATTTATGGCGGGCACGGTGGCTCATGCCTGTAATCCCCAGCACTTTGGGAGTCCGAGGTGGTTGGATCTCCTGAGGTCAGGAGTTCAAGACCAGCCTGGCCAACATGGTGAAACCCCCATCTCTACTCAAAATACCAAACTTAGCCAGGTGTGGTGGTGGGCACCTGTAATCCCAGCCACTCAGGAGGCTGAGGCAGGAGAATCACTTGAAGCCAGGAGGTGAAGTTTGCAGGGAGCCAAGATCGTGTCCCTGCACTCCAGCCTGGGCAACAGAGCAAGACACCAGCTCAGAAAAAAATAAAAAATAAAAAAAAAGCCACCTTATTTACAAAAGTATGCAGTGGACCCGATGTGGCCTGTGGGCTGTAGTTTGTCAACCCCTGGTCTAGTCCCTTCTCCTCATTTTTCAGATAAGGACAATTTCAGTGTCACACAGCTAATGGGTGAAGAATCAAGACAAATGTTCAAGCCTCCTGGCTCCTAAATGACTGCTTTTTTTTTTCTCACACCCACCTACCACTTACTAGACACCTACTATGTGCTCAGCACTGCTAAAAGCTTTCCATCATTATCTCACTTAATCCTCACAACTCTAAAAGGTCAATACTGTTATTAACTTCATTTTCTAAATGAGGAAGTGTCTAGAAACAATTAGAGCTGGGATTCTTTCTAGATCCAGAGTCTGAATTCTTAACCACTGCATGCTGTGGTGTTCTGTGATTTTAAGAAACTTTTGGGTAAACCTTTGTCCCATGAAAGGTAAACAATTGGTAAACAAATGTGGAAAGACTCTTTAGTTAGGCCTGTCCCCCATCAGCATCGGTTTACTTTTCTCTCATTTCAGATCAAGTTCAACAGTTCTCAAGAAACTCAGCAGTCTTTACTGCAAGAAAAGCTGCGGGAGCATCTGGCAGAGAAGAAGCAGCTGAACGAGGAGAGGCTAGAGCAAGAGGAGAAGCTGAAAGCCAAAATCAGGCAACTGACGGAAGAGAAGGTGGTAAGGTGGTCCCTGTCATTTGCTTTACTACTGAAAATTGATGAAATGGTCTTTTATAT
This sequence comes from Theropithecus gelada, assembly GCF_003255815.1. NCBI lineage: Eukaryota > Metazoa > Chordata > Mammalia > Primates > Cercopithecidae > Theropithecus > Theropithecus gelada. The sequence goes on from NC_037668.1 coordinate 43,215,183, forward strand.
GGGAAATTGAGGGCATATGTACTTAGACAAATCTCAGCTACTCTGTTTGGTGCCGTGAAACTAAATTAATTAAACAGGGTGAATAAGTGGGGAGGATTTAACATGAAGTTTGAATTCTAAAACTCACAGCAAAATCAGCTTGAAAAGGCAGCGTGATTGAAATTTCAGGAAACGGTGCCTTGTTTGTGTACACATTGCAGTCAGCTTTATAAAATCTGAGTCATCGCTGCAGGTCCTGGTTTGTAGCTGACAGACTGTTTCTAAATGTGCACAAGATCAACTTCAGATGACAAATTTCAGTCTTTTGCTTTCTCTTTATACATATCAGGGAAAACAAATGGCCAAAATTGCTACTGACTTTTCTAGAAACCAGGCCAGTTAGAAGACAGCAGCATCTCTAAAACTCAAAGGTGCCCGTGAATTTTCTGGGGATCTGGTTAAGATGCAGATTCTGTCTCAGCAGGCCTGAGACGCTAGATTTCCAACAAGCTCCCAGATGGTGCTGACGCTACCAGTCTGCAGATCCACATTTTCTTAGGGTGAAGTCTTAGAGGAAGATTTTCCCAAAGTTTCTTGATCAGAACCACCCAGATGTTTTGCTAAAAATACAGATCTTGGTCCCCACGCCAGACCCGTTAAATCAGAACATCTGGAGAGGGCCAGGAAACTGTATTATTTAATGAGCTGATTCTCATCACTGTCCTAGAGTTGGCCCTTTTTTTTGTTAAGATGGGGTCTTGCTCTGTTGCCCAGGCTGGAGTGCAGTGGTGTGATCACAGCTCACTGCAACCTCAAACTTCCAGGCTGCAGTAGTCCTCCCACCTCAGCCTCCCAAGTAGCTGGGACCACAAGCATATGGCACTACACCCAGATAATTTTTTTTTTTGGTAGAGATGGGATCTTGCTATGTTGCCCAGTCTGGTCTTGAGCTCCTGGACTCAAGTGATCCTCCCACCTCAGCCTCTCAAGTAGCTGGGGCCACAGGCACACACCACCACACCCAGCTAATATTTTTATTTTTTGTAGAAATGGGGTCTCTCTGTGTTGCCCAGACTGGTCTCAAACTCCTGGCATCAAGTGATCCTCCCACCTCAACCTCCGAAAGTTCTGGGATTACAGGCATGAGCCGCCATACCCAAGGGTTGGCCCTTTTTGATATTCAGGGACCCCTCCCATGAATTTTACCGTCTTTATGACTTTTGTCATTTAGGAGATTAAAGATTACTAATGCCTTGCACCTCTCCTCACCGACTCTCCGCATTGTGATCTAAGTGGGGTGAGGGTGTGGCCCCTGCTCTGGGATTTCTAAGCACTCCCGGGTGGTTGCAAAGTGCAGCCACAGTTGCGAGCCACTGTCGTGGGTGGGTGTGGAGCAGCCTGTGCGTGCTGACCCTGCTCACAGCCCCCGCAAGATAGCAGCCCCAGATCCACCAGACCTCAACTCTTCCCAGATCTCTCCTTTCTTCCCCAGAAGAGGACTGGACCTGCCACCTTCTCCATCTTTCCCCAGCTCCTCTGCCACACACACCTGCCCTCCAGACCTCTCCCCCTTTCATCTCCATCCTCACATGTGTGTCCAGTTACCCCAAGACATCGGTCTCCTCCTCCTCCCCCTTCTCTTTGCCTCTTTCTCTGCTTTTCTGCATTTGCGAAATAAAAGATTAAAAAGGAAGAGCCATCTGACCAAATCATGTGCAATCCGCATAAAGGTAATATTAATGATAGCTATAAATCAAGACGGGCACATTTTGAAGGGCATTTAGATATGGAAGAAGCCAGCACTGTTCCACAGAGAAGAAAATAAAACCAGAAAGTACCTAGAAATCTTCAGGATGTTCACAGAACTCTCCACCGACTTCCTTTTCTCTTCTCTGATTACCTTCTCCTTTTAACATCGGCATTCCAAATGCCTTATTTTCTCTTTTTAATTTTGGATGGACTTTTTCCCTTGTCAGGGTCTGGTATTTCAGCCCCACCGTGTTAAACACTGCGTTGGGCGCCTGCCTAGTCTTCCTAGACACCCATGGCGACACTGGCCTGGCAGAGTGTTCTAAGAGCTGGCGTCAGCCCCTCTTTTAAACCTGCAAACCTCGATGCACCCCACCGTCCTTGCAGAGGGAGGAAGCGACATCAGGTCCCTGCCAGACAGACCGTGACACTCGAAGGTCGCCCTTCCTCTGACAGTCGGATTGATGGACTTGACCCTGGGGACTCCTTGGAAAGTTACCTCTTGGACATCAGTGCCAGGTGTCCTGACTTTATGTGAGCCTTCCTTAGCCCTTCTGACTCCCATCACCTGCCCTTTCCGAAAAAACATGTGTCCAGGCTCATTAAGTAGCCTCCCTCTCATGAATCTTGACTTGTTTGAGGACTTTGTTTCAAAGAGGGGAAAAAAAAAGTCTGGGTTCCTCTATCAATCTAGCATTCTTTTCTTATTACCAGTTGTTGACAACAGTCACTTGATTTGTGCACACACCGATGCGTTAGATCAGGGATTGGCCAAATTGTCCCATAAAGGGCCAGATAGTAAATATTTTCAGTTTTGCAGGTCATATGCTCTCTGCTCTTCTGCAAAAGCAGCCATAGACAATACACAGCAAGCACAGAGTGTTCCAATAAAACTTTATTCACAAAAACAGACCAGATTTGGTCTCTAAACCGTTGTTTGCTAACCTCTGGTTTAGAACACAGGCTTCAGAATCAAATGGGTCAGAGTTAGAAGCCCTACTCATGTGATTTACTAGTAAACTGGGTGGATTCCTTCATGTAAGCCTGTTTCCTCGTCTGCAAGGTGGGAAGCGTGGTTATCACTGTGCCAGCCATTTCGTGCTCGTCATCCCATCCACCCCTCACATCAACCCAACACAGGAAGACTATTACTGTCTCCATTGTACAGGCAGGGCAACTGAGGCTCTGGTAGCTTTACTTCCCCAGTGTCTTACAGCTGGAAAGGATCAACCTGGGGCTCTACCCTGGGTCTCCTGACTCCAGAGCACATGCTCCGAGCTCCTAGACTCTGCTGCCCACAGCCTCCCCAGGGGAGTGTGGTGAGGAGTGAAGAGGTAGCCCATGCAGTGCCTGGCAGTGTCCAAATTCCTGCCATGGTAACCGTGTCTATTAAACAACAGTCATTGGTTTCCAGGCTTTGGAGGAGCGCATTACGCAAGAGAGAAACAGAGCGAAAGAGACTTTGGAGGAAGAACGGAAGAGAATGCAAGAGCTGGAGAGCCTCCTGGCCCAGCAGAAGAAGGTACGTGGCTCAGGGAGACAGAGTCAGCTCGAGCCCACATCAAGGCCCCGCAGCTAAGAAGGGTGGATCTGGGGCTCTGGTCTGGGCCCGCTGGCTCTGAGTTCCAGGGCTGTGCCACCCACAGCCCCCCCCAGGGAGGTGCAGTCAAGAGGGAAGAGGTAACCTATGTGGTGCCTGGCAGAGTCCAAATTCCTGCCACGGTAACCATGTCTATTAAACAATGATCCTTGACTCAGGCTTTGGCGGAAAGCATTACCCAGGAGAAGAACAGAGTGAAGGAAGCATTAGAGGAAGAGCAGACAAGAGTCCAAGAGCTGGAGAAACGCTTGGCCCACCAGAAGGAGGTATGCCCGGGGAGATAGAGTCGGCTGAGCCCCAGTCGGCTTCAGGGCCATGTGGAATTAAGTTCAGAGCCGTTGATGATGGGGGTGAGAGTGTGGTGGAGCTTCCTCATGGAGTTTGCGTTTGGGTGGACTCAGCTACTTCGGGAAGCGTGGGAGACTCAAGGGAACCCCAGAGTTGTAACCTTGACAACCAGCTGGGAAAAAACTATAAACAGTGTAAAACACAGTCAGAGAGAGCACTTGGGAGACAGGTAGGAATGGTGACATGGGCATATTCTGTGTTCCAAAGCACAGAAACGGTAGAATGACAGAGTCATGGGACCTCAGGGCTGCATGGACCCTCCACCAGCATCCAGCCTTGAGCACCACCACTGAGGAATGTTCTCCACCCCAGGGCAGTCCCTCCCAGCATGGATGCCTCAGGCCAACAGAAAGTTTTCCCTTTAGGTTGAGTTGGGTCAAACTCTTATGCCCCAGAAGAGTATCAATCCTCCACCCTCCCCTGCGCTCCCACGAGGTACGTCCACTTCCTCTTCCACACGATGACTCAGATGTGTGAAAATAGAGGCGCCCGTGCCCTGCATCTGCTCCTCCCCAGGCCCAAGCACCCTTGTTCCTCAGGCCCCTCACAGGACTGGAACCTGGTGCTGGCCCCCTCCTGTGGCCTGTGCTGCTCTCCAGAAGTCACAGGCTGGGAAGCTCAGCGACTAAACAGGGTCTGTGGAGGTTACGTTTGGCCCCAGAATATTTTACTTTGAATTCATAGAATCTACTTAAAAGTTCAGATTTCCATCCACTCCCGAAAAAGCAAAAATGGACTAGAAGCCCCACCGGGTAGCAGCAGTTTGCCACAGTTTTCACCACTCCCTATTGCATTAAACACAGCCCACGTCATTTTTTGGTATCTGTCTGGGCTTCATAGGCATTTGAGTTTGTCACCCATCACCCATTTTCTTCCTAAAGGGAGGTGGCCAGAACCGCTGTTCTCCAGCCACGGTAGCCTAAGGGGAGGACTTTTCCCTCCCTCATTGAAGATGTTCTACTTCTGTTAATATGTCCGAACTAGCGTTTGGGAAAGCTCTGCCACATTTGTGGATTCATGTTTAGCTTGTGGTCACCCTCAGATCCCTGATCCTTTTTCATGTCTGCTTTCATGAATTCCTCAGTCCTGACACAGCACAGAGGAGTGCGGGCTTTGCAGCCAGATGAGACATGAGTTCGAATCCAAGCGGGGCTACTTCCTGGCTGCAGCAGACCTATCACTACCTCCCTTCTCGAAGGGGCAGCTGTGGGCTCAGATCTAGTGTATAATGGAGGGCCTGGCCTGTGGAATTATTGCCGAGTAAATGGCAGCTGTTGCTACTGTCTCTGCTGCCACTTGTGCCCCTTCTTCTGTTTGGGTATTTGTTTTTCATCAACATCGACTCCTCAAGTAAAATCCTTGCCCATCCATCGCTGCAGTCTGTGGCACAGCTGTGTCCTGCAGCCTCTCCCAGAGCATCACTGAGGTTTGCCCCCAAGTAATGCCTCCAGGGGTGGGGATGAGGAGCAGGGTCTCCAAGGAGTCACTTGAGTCAAATGCCCCAAGATGGGCCGGGCGCAGTGGCTCAAGCCTGTAATCCCAGCACTTTTGGAGGCCGAGACGGGCGGATCGTGAGGTCAGGAGATCGAGACCATCCTGGCTAACACTGTGAAACCCCATCTCTACTAAAAAATGCAAAAAACTAGCCGGGCGAGGTGGCAGGCGCCTGTAGTCCCAGCTACTCGGGAGGCTGAGGCAGGAGAATGGTGTAAACCCGGGAGGCGGAGCTTGCGGTGAGGTGAGATCCGGCCACTGCACTCCTGCCTGAGCCACAGAGCGAGACTCTGTCTCAAAAAAAAAAAAAAAAAAAATGCCCCAAGATGTCAACAGCAAAGGCCTGGGGAAGATCCTTGAATTTAGAGACTTTGAGGCCATGGGGCTCGGGAGAAAAATTCAAGCTTCATTGCAGAGAGGATCTGTGGTTGGGTCACCCTGGGTCTGTTAAAATGTCAGCCTACTTCTGGCAGAACTTCTCTGTGGCTTCCTATCGGGGAAAATTGAAAGAGCAGCCCCAGCCACAGGCTCCATTCAACTGCCAGTGGCTATTTGATTTTCTTTTTTTCTGTCTCCCAGTCTGCAGTACAGCGGCATGATCTTGGCTCAGTGCAACCTCTGCCTCCCGGGTTCAAGCAATTCTCATGCCTCAGCCTCCCAAGTAGCTGGGATTATAGGCGCACACCACCACGCCTGGCTAATTTTTTGTATCTCTAGTAGAGACGGGGTTTCACCATGTTGGCCAGGCTGGTCTTGAACTCCTAGCCTCAAGCGATCTGCCTGCCTTGGCCTCCCAAAGTGCTGGGATTACAAGCGTGAGCCACCGCACCCGGCCTGATTTTCTTTTCATTAGCTCTTCCGCCACATTATCAGGGTTTTTAAGGTCAACAGAATCACTAGGTCATAATCTGGATCTTGAGGTCATGTTCAAAGTTAATCCCCGTTATCCGTTGTGAACTTGGAAGCACGGCAACTGGGTATGTAGGGCCTGCGTGTGAGCCAGGCAAGGCCTCTCTGCCCAGTAGTACCTGTCCCGGCTACAGAGGAGCTGCCCAGAGGAAGGCCTGGCGAGTATAGACGCAGAGTCAGACACAGCAGAGCCAACCCTAAGTCCCTAGGAAGTGCCTCAAAGTCTCTTTCACAGTTCACAAGAAAATGTCCTACCTCAAAACCCACTTCAAAGGATCCAAATAAACATGAAATTCTTATGATGTCACTTTTCTTCTGCTTTAAGGCTGGTGTTGGGACAGCAGAGTGTTGGAGTTTTGTCAACTACTTTTCACTGCAAAGTATACAATATCCTCAGCCATATTCTGGATTAACCACTTTTTGCGGGCTCGTCTGGGGCCCTCACCACTGGTTATAATGGCAACCATCTTCCAAGTTCTAAATACCTGACAGTTAACCTGGTGTTTGAAAGACAAGCCATTGGAAAATAGAGGTGGCCCTTCTTGTGGTGACTGGAAACAGGCTGGCAACATATTTCCTTTGGTGATTTACACTAAGCTGTTTAGTTGAATAGCTTACCAGCAAGTAACTTCCCAGACAAAACTCCTTGATTAGGGCACTCAATACTGGCCACGCTTTCGTCCCTGCATCCTACCAGAACATTGCTTGTCCCTTCTAGAAATTGGCATATTGTGGCTCATTAATCCAACATACTGCCCTTCTCTTGAAACCGAATTCTGTTGAAGAGATTTACTTCAATAATGGAAATTCCATTATTAACGAGACTCTTCTTTTGATCAGAGAGGCTGCCTGGCCCTGTGACAGGAAGCTGCCCCCACTGCTCCCGGGTTCCCTGTCCAGAGCTCTTTATTCAGGCTACGTGCTTTCCTCTGCGCAGACTTCAGATCCTGGCCTCACCTCTGACAAAGAGTGTGGCTCTGGGCCCTCAGACTTCCTGCTCCTCAGTTTCCTCATCTGTAAAATGGGCACTCTCAGCACTTCTCTGACAGAGTTGCTGTGAGACTGAAGGGCTGGCCAGGGGCCCAGGCGTATCTAATAGCCGCCCCAACACTTCGGCTGTTATTGTTACTATGATTATTATGATCATTACTAGCAATTTTCCCCCTAAATGTGCAGGCCACCAAGTGCACTGGTCGTTGATTTGCAGGTTTTGGAGAGCAGCATAGCCCATGAAAAAAGAAAAGCAAAGGAAGCCTTGGAGTCAGAAAAGAGAAAAGTTCAGGATCTGGAGAACCACTTAACCCAACAGAAGGAGGTATGAGCAGCAGCAGGAAAGAATCTTCTGGAAGGAGCTACTGGGAGATCCCCGGGAGAGTCTGGTGGGAAATCGGGCAGGTATCACAGTCACGCCTCCCTTTGAAGTGGCCAAGATCTGCCATTGACTGGCCATGTGACCTCTGGCAGATCGCCACCTCCCTATCCCTCAGTTTCCTTGTCTGTGAAATGGGAATGCTAAGTCCCTGCCTCATCAGATTAGATGCTCTCAGGTGTAAAGTACATAGGACTGCACCCTGCATCCTAGAAGGCCCTCGGAAAGTTCTTTTTGCTCTCTGGTTCAGCTACCTAGGAAAGAGGGATCCTCCCCAGGAGAGAACCCTGGGTTTCAGCCTGGGTCAGGGGCTTAGCGAGCATCGTCCTCACGGTAAAGAGGCATGTGTGCCACACCCGGCATGGCCACGGGAGAAAGCACTGCTCCTGGCCTGGCCTGCTGGTGTCGTGGACTCCGGAGCAGGCCTTCCCTGGACTGGCTGAGGAGTAAAGGACACAAAGAGCACAAAAAGAGATGGCACAAGTGGGTGCATAGTAAGCCCACGTGGTTGTCACATCAGATAAGCCACAGGAATCAGCGCCTTCTGGAATGGACAAGCAGATGGGCACCCCAGGACAGAATGACACCAGGGAGGAAAGGAGGGGTCAGAGCTGGAGACATCCACATCCACCCACCCCAGTGCCACCAACCTAGGGACCTGGCCCACCAGACACACCTGCCCAGAGCAGCATGAGAGGCAGGCCCTCAGGTCAGCCCGGATGCCCAGGTCACACCCTGGAAGTAAGAGCCGGGGAGCCAGGAGGAGGTCACTCAGGGACCCACATGGCATCTCCATGAGCTGGGCTTTGGGGACAGAGGTGGCACAGACACACACCTCCTGGCCCCCACAGAACTTCCAGAAACAGAGCTGATGGCTCAGTGAATGGTTTGATTTGGTTTCATTCATCTACCCATAAATATTCATTTATCCACCTGCTGATCTCAGTTTCATTCATCCACCCACCATGTGCCAGGCCCGGTTCTGGGTGCCACGGACATCGCAGTGAGCAAGACAGACCAGGGCCAGGCTGCCCAGAGCTTCCATCCTAGCGCAGGGAAACAGACAGCCTGCGGAAGCAGGGGCGGCTCCAGGGCCACAAAGCCAAAGCAGGCTGGAGGGTGCCCGAGGGCAGGACCACTCAGGAAGTGACATTCCAGTGAGAACTGGAAGGGAAAAGGAGCCTGGGGGCAGAGAGGACCACTGGATAAAGTGGCACAGGTGTGAAGGTCAGGACCTGAGCTTGCCAGGAGGTGGGGGGCGGTTCGGGGGGGGGGGGAAGGAGACTGGGTGAGGAATGAAACCAAAGCTGACCCAAGATGGGAGGCACCAGGGCGCAGGGGAAGGAAATAGATGGGAGAGACGGGGAAGGAACTGCAGAGCTTGGTGGGCTAAAGGGTTCATTCTGGGCTCAAATCTCAGCTCTGCCCTAACAGGCTGTGTGACCCTGGGCATGCCCCTTGCCCTCTCCGTGCCCTCATCTGCCATGTGGGTGTGGTGGCAGAACCGCCCTAGAGGTGTAATATGAGGAGTCAGTATATTCATGGCTTGGGATGCACCTGCCCTGTGAGGTCAGAGTCCAGGTGGGGTGGGCAGTTGAGTGGGCACAGCAGGGTGGGGGTTGCACAGCCTGAAGCGAAGCCCTTGGCAGCGGGACAATGCCAAGCCCATGAGGGAAGTGAGGTCAGAGTCCAGGTAGGCAGAGGGAGCACAGACACGCTAAGGGGTGGGACCCAAACTGTGGTCACGGCTACCCCCAGAGCCTCCCTTATACATACGGGCCAGGTATGGGGTCCCGAAGCTCAGGCTACAGCCAGGCAGTGTCTTGGGCTCTGTGCCAGCCTGGTTATGAACATATAAACTCATCTTGCCAGGTGCGGTGGCTCACGCCTGTAATCCCAGTACTTTGGGAGGCCGAGACAGGCAGATCACTTGAGGTTGGGAGTTCAAGATCAGCCCAGCCAACATGGTGAAACCCTGTCTCTACTAAAAATACAAAAATTAGCCGGGCCTGGTGGTGCACGCCTGTAGTCCCAGCTGCTGGGGAGGCTGAGGCAGGAGAATCACTTGAACCTGGGAGGCGGAGGTTGAAGAGAGCCAAGATCATGCCACTGTATTCCAGGCTGGGTGTCAGAGTGAGAATCCGTCTCAAAAAAAATGTAAATTTAAATTTAAAAATTAGAAAAAAGAAAAAGAAAAAGCCTCCTGCCTCCAAGTGGGCAGGGCTTGAATCAGGGCCCAGAGGCCGAGCGGTTAAGGCGAGGGCCCTGGCATCTAAGCCTGCACCACCGCTTCCTGGTGATGACACCTTGGAACACTGCTTGTCTTTATACTGCCTCCTTAAAGGAGCCTGCATTTCCTTTCTTGTGAAACGGGGATAATCAGATAGATGCTCTCTGGGGTTTGCAGATTGGATGCACTAACACATTCTGTGCACTATTTTCATTTGCAACGCACCAAGCAGTGCATAATAAGAGAAGGGGAAGAGCCCTCACCACAGGGCATGCGGAAGGGTGTGGGTGGCCTTGTAGGACGGGCAGGACTTAGACCTGCAGGGCAAGGATTGAACCATCTTAAGTGAAGACTTGACAGTGAGAAAAAGCCAGGTCTGCATTGGGAGATGTGGTCGGGTAGGGGGGCCTGGGAGTTGGATATGCAGAGCCGGGTGGGGTGGGTGGGTGCCACACACGTGATGTTAACACTGGCAACATTGGGAACATCGTCTTTCCTTCAGGACCACACACATCTTGAGTCTCATACTGTCCCTTGAATTAGGATATTCCCATCTCCTATCACTGCATGCCCTGTAACAATTTTCATTCGTTTTTCTTTTTGCCAATAATACCTGTGCATTAAAGAAAATTTAGAAGATATAGACCTGTGAAAAGAACAAAATAAAAGTTGCCATAATCCCAATTCCCCCCAAATAACCGTCACTTACACTTCAGTACATACTCCTCTGGTCTTTTGTTGTACATATACATATATATTTAAAATCCTTTTCTTGTGAACTTTATGTTGGTGGGGGCGGGGGTGGTGTATAATTGCAAGAGTTTCAACAGCTGCAGATAGAGTTTTTCAAGCCCTCCCTAGCTGTTTACCTCCCAGGGCATGTACAGGTGAGTCTGGGCCTCTGATTCCCTCCCCGTCACCAGGTATATGGCATTTGTGTTCTCAGCTACAAACTGACCTAGACAGGAATTTTGGGAACCCATGCCTTTGTAGACTGGAAGTGGCTGCCTCAGTCCTCCTTTGGAGCCATTGACATGGGTCTACAGAGACAGAAGGCACCTCCCCAGCACTGTCTGTCCTGCCCCACCTCCCAAAGAGCCAGGTACTTCCAACAAAGGCCAGCATCGGTGCCAGCATATGCCAGTTTATTCAGTGACTCAGCGCCAAATACCAGGACCCAACCACTCATCAGCATGTCACTTCCTGAACACCTGCCTTGAAATCTTGAATGATGACTCACTCACTCCTTTACACACATGACTAAGATATGGCTCCCGGGTTCTCACCTCTGTGCCCAGTGGGTGCTTTTTTCCTTGAGATCTTTCTCTCCAACCCTGACTTGGTGGCTTCCATGGTGACTCGTCCTGGTTTCCCTTTTCGGTGTCATTTCCCTTTGAGGGCACAGGCCCTCAAACCACTTTCATTGACTTCCAGGTCTCAGAGAGCAGCATTGCCTACGAGAAACGCAAAGCGAAGGAGGCCATGGAGAAGGAAAAGAAAAAGGTGCAAGACCTGGAGAATCGCTTAACCAAGCAGAAAGAGGTATGAGCCGCAGGGAGGGAGAGACAAGAGGGGCCCAGCACGGCGAAGGGCAGTGTGCCAGAGCCAGGCTCTGGGTTCAGATCCTACCTCTCCCCATGGCTGGCTGTGGAACTTCAGGCAAGAACCCTAACATCTCTGTGCCTTAGTTTCCCCACTTATGAAATACACCTAATACATACAGATCAATCTCCTTGAGTTGTTGTGAGACATGACTGCTGTTATACCCACAGAACACATGGAGAGGCACTCAGCATTCCACATATATGTGTCAGCTGCCTGTGTTAGCATGGCAAACTCATGACTGGGAAGTGGAGGGACAGGATCCAAAGCCCGGACTGGCTGACTCCCCAACCCTAAATCTTCACCCCTCCCTCTCTACTGCACTTCAGCTTTGGGCTCAGCTGCCTAGCTTAAGAGAGGAGATGTTGGCAGCGCGCAGGGGCTGACACATGTAATCCCAGCATTTTGGGAGGCCGAAGCAGGCAGATCACCTGAGGTCAAGAGTTCGAGACCAGCCTGGCCAACATGGTAAAACCCCATCTCTACTAAAAATGCAAAAATTAGCTGGGTATGGTAGCACGCACCTGTAATCCCAGCCACTGAGGAGGCTGAGGCAGGAGAATCGCTTGAACCCGGGAGGTGGAGGTTGCAGTGAGCTGAGATTGTGCCATTGCACTCCAGCCTGGGTGACAGAGCAAGACTCCCTCTCAAAAAAAAAAAAGAGAGAGGAGATGTAAGGGTATGGACACCTAGGTTTCTGATCAGGCCGATATTAGTTTTCCAAGCAGAGCTTGTTGTCATAGTTATCATCACCTTCATAATCAAAATGCATTTACTGTTATCACTGAGAATTGTAAACATAGTAGGAATAGAAGTGGATTTCGCACCTGACCCTGTCTTTGGTACATAAGCAGTAGGGCATAATTCACTTCTCCTGGGTCCCAGCAGTACAAAACACATACACACACAATTACCAATATGTCAAAGTCAAAGCCCAGTTGACAAACATGCAACCTGGCAATGATGGGTTAAATTTAAATATAGCTGACTATGACTTCAAAGGATTTTCGGGACCAGCTAGGACTAAAAAGGTCTCTATTCACATCAACCTTGGATCATTTTCTTCAAAGAAAGATTTGCAAACATTAGCATGCATTTGGATCTCTGGGGAATTTATTTTTAAATGCCTGTTTCTTGGACCCCACCCCAAGAAGTTCTGACCCCCTGGGTAGAGGACAGACTCAGGAAGCTGCATGTTTTGTAAGCAGCCCAAGTGGCGCTGATGCACTTTAAACAAGGCTGCGCTAGGGAGGCTAGTCAGGAAGGCACATCTGCATTGCACGTCAGCCCTGGACACCAGTCTTCAAGGAGGGACCTGGAGTAACTGGCATGTGTCCAGAGAAGGCAGACGAGAGTTGGGTGAAGTGATGCAGGACTTGTCAGCCCAGGGCCGTCACGGTCACAGAGGACCCCTGCAGGGAGGCACATGCTGCAGGCTGTGGGAGAGCCCGAGAAAGGCAGCCTCTTCCCAAGCAGCCGTGTCCCCCAAACGATGTACCATGGATCCTCCATGAAATACACTATGGGTAGGCAAAAAGGCGAGGTTAAAGTTTTAAAAGTAGGTAAGTCGGGACGTAAAAGGGATCCGGAATGAGACTAATGAAAAAAAAAAAAAAGTGTATCATGAAATCAATGAATGAGTCACAATTTTTCCTCTAGCAGTTACAGTGCAAGGGAAATCCCAGCTGGTTGTACAATTTGCTAGACAAAAATGGACCAACTGCTCGTGGAAATATGACCATTCTTGGTACTAGACCAGAGAGAATCTCTCCTACGGGTCATTACGTAGAGGATTCTGCAACAAGCAACCTTCTCAACAATATCCTTAGAACAGTAACATCAGAAGGTAGGGTCTTGGCCAGGCGCAGTGGCTCATGCCTGTAATCCCAGTACTTTGGGAGGCCAAGGTGGGTGGATCACCTGAGATCAGGAGTTCAAGCCCAGCCTGACCAACATGGTGAAACCCCGTCTCTACTGAAAATACAAAAATTAGCCAGGCATGGTGGCACATGCCCGTAATCCTAGCTACTGAGGCTAAGGCAGGAGAATCACTTGAACCCGGGAGGTTGCAATGAGCCAAGATCCTGCCATTGCACTCCAGCCTGGGCAATAGAGTGAGACTCCTTCTCAAAAAAAAAAAAATGAGGTCTCATGGCAGCCCTCAAAGTAGACAGGTGACATTACCCTAGACAAGCAAGAACAGGACCCAGCCCAGGGATTCACCATTTATCAGGAAAATCCAAAGAAATACGAGTCAGGCAGAGAGTTGTGTGTTTGCACATTATTTTATTTGTATACTCGGAAGAGCAGTCAAAGATTGATCTCATCTATATAGGCAAAATAGAAAAGGGAGAGAGGGAAAAGAAAGGAATTTCCAATGCATGGGACCAGTGGACTTTGTTCTCCTATGCTTGGGACAAGCTGCTCAGCAGCTGGCAGGGAGCAAAGATGGCAGGCCGCGTGATCTACTGATAAGCAGGGCAGCTTCACAGCTCTTCAAAGAAACAATTTCAGTTTGTTGTGGATTATTTGGGACACCTGGGGTGTGTCGCTGAGCTGTACGTGACAAGCTACTCCGTGGGATGCCTGCCAGTGTCTCCAGTGAGCACCTCCGTAGGCCAGGTCCGCATGAGGTCCTCCGTGGAATATCCCAACAGTAACAGCAAGGTTAAGACCCTGAAAAAGAATCAGACGGAGTTAAGCGGAGGTACGCAGAGGATGCAGCAACTCCCAGGAGAGGCTTGCAGGAATAACATGATGAAAATGGTATAGGGATTTAATATTTTCCAAAAAAAAGTGTTTTCTTTCCTGATTATAAAAAAACAACAACAAGAAGACACCTGTCATTCTAGAAAACTTGAAAAAAAAAAAAACAGAAAATCACTCCAAAGAAAATAATAACTAACAGAGTCCACTGAGCACAGTTGCCACTGTCGACATTTTGATGTGATTCCTTCCAGACCGCCTTTGTGTTGAACCTCAGCATCGACATCGATAAATACCGATTTATGACCAAGTTAGTGATTTACACTGTGACACTGTGCACAGTGCTTTGGATGCTATTTTTGATATTTAACATACGATGTGTCAACCTTAAATAATGAGATTCTCTAAGCATAGAGTTTATTCGAGCTCAAAGCTTGAGGACGGCAACCCAGAAAACAGACTTCAAAAGAATGAGTCAGCATTCCAAAGCAGGGGGAGGTGAAAATTTCACTTTGATAGGCAGTTAACAGGATCGCAACGTCTTCCACACAAGGTCAGCACATGCGGTTATAGCCCTTTGGTTGGTCACAGCTTGCTACATTCCTGGGAAAATTGCTTTAATGTTCCAGGATGAGGGGTGATCATCTGAAGGAGTCTTATCTCTGGCGCTGCCAGGGCTTTCCCACTCATTTACAGAAAAGAACAGAAGTTGCAGGTGCGTGCTACGTGACCCAGGCCCCACAGCCACATTCCTCTCGAGTCTCAAAATAATGTAAGGTTTCAACCGCTTTAAGTTTGAATGATTTTGGCCATTCACAGTGACTCACGCCTGTAATCCCAGCACTTTGGGAGGTCAAAGTGGGAAGATCACCTGAGGTTAGGAGTTCAAGACCAGCCTGGACAACATGGCAAAACCCCATCTCTGCTAAAAATACAAAAATTAGCCGGGCGTGGTGGTGGGTGCCTGTAATCCTGGCTATTTGGGATGTTGAGGCAGAAGAATCACTTGAACCTGGGTGGCGGAGGTTGCAGTGAGCCAAGATCGCCACTGCACTCCAGCCTGGGCAACGGAGCGAGACTCCGTCTCAGAAAAAAAAAAAAAAAGTTTGAATGATTTCATTTTGCATAGAATGTCTCAGTGTCATCAAACAATCTTCTGTGACCCAGGTTTGCACTGTGCTGGATGGATCCCAACTTCTTTTCTTCTCCCCTGGGTTGGTTTCTCACTCTTCACTAGTGCAGCAGATGCCCAGCTAACCCACCCTGTGCATCAGTCTTTACGTCCTTAGGAAAAACTCCCTAAAGTGGAGTTGCTGAGTCACAGGACTTGCACATTTTCAGGCTCATAATACACATTCCTGAATGAGTGTCTAGAAAAGTCACAGCAGTTTGCACCTCCACCAACAGAGTTTAAGAATGCCTAGTACTTCGAATATATTTTAAATTGGATTAAATAATGTTCATAAGATGCCCAGCACAGTGCCACTCAAGAAGCCCATACTTCACATTTATTGCAGGAGGGACTCAAAGAGAATAGAATGTTGACTATGAAAGATCGAAAGAATCTTTCATGCGGTGGTGGGTGCAGTGGCTCACGCCTGTAATCCCAGCACTTTGGGAGGCTGAGGCAGGTGGATCATGAGGTCAAGAGATCGAGACCAGCCTGGCCAATATGGTGAAACCCCGTCTCTACTGAAAATACAAAAATTAGCTGGGTGTGGTGGCATGCGCCTGTAGTCCCAGCTACTTGGGAGGCTGAAGCAGGTGAATTGCTTGAACCCGGGAGGCGGAGGTTGCAGTGAGCCGAGATAGCACCATTGCACTCCAGCCCAGGTGACAATGTGAGACTCCATCTCAAAAAAAAAAAAAAGAATGGGTTCCAGGATAAGGGATAAGAGATGCCCAGGACAGGGCCGCCGGAGCCCTGGAGGAAAGGGGGGTGTCCTGGAAGCAGGTGTTGCAGTGAAGGAGAGAAGGGACTCAGCACATTCATCTTGGAGAACAGATTTAGAGACAGACATGACAGCCCTCCTCAAATATTTAAAGGGCTATCTCATAAAAGAGAAATAAAACGTTCTCAACGAGCTCCAGGTGACAGAACTGAGCTCAGAGACCAGAAATCACAAGGAGACAGATCGCCGCTGAATGTGAAGACGAGTTCTATAATAATTGGAACCTTCCGGAGAAGGCATAGACTTTGTACTTTAAAAGAATCGACAGAATAATTAGAGAATAGACTTTGTCCCCTCCCTGAAGGTTGGGGAGAAGGGGACTGGGTAAATACGTATTCCTGAATGTCTGTTATTTTGCTATTTGTTTTTTTTGTCTAGGAATTAGAATTAAAAGAGCAAAAAGAGGATGTTTTAAGTAATAAATTAAGTGACGCACTAGCCATGGTTGAAGAGACTCAGAAAACAAAGGCAACTGAAAGTCTAAAAGCAGAGAGCCTCGCCTTGAAATTAAATGAAACATTAGCTGAACTGGAAACTACCAAGACAAAAATGGTAAGTCGGTGCCTTCCAGGAACAGGAGAATTTTTCTCCCAATAGAAGATTACAGTGCGTGAGAATGTGTGGCTCAGACCAGGGCTTCTCGGCCTCAGCACTGCTGATGTTCTGGGTCAAGTAGCACTTTCCTGTGAGGGGCTGTCCTGAGCATCTTAGGATATTTAGCACCACCCCTGTTCTCTACCCACCGGATGCCAGGAGCCCTCTCCCCGCAGTCGTGATCACCAAAAATGTCTTCAGACATTGCCAAGTGTCCCTGAATGGCCCCCTAATGAGAAGCGTTGGTTTAGAATGAAAGGTACACAGAGCTAGGATGCCCCGTCTGCAGGGTATTCTGAGATGTTGTAATGCAGGTTCCTCACAGGATCAGAATGCCTGGAGAGCCTCAGGACCGAGTGATGAGTGATGATTCCACAGGCTTTAAGACAATGCATTAAAGCGTAGGCTCGGTATTCGAGGCCCTCCAAAATCAGGGCTCCATGTGCATTCACTCTGTCATCCACACGCTCAACCGACAGGTTTCTGAGCAAGGAAGTCATGAAGGTGAATCTCCCAAAAGAGAACGAAGTAAAGTTCACGAGGGTGTGGCGTTGGAGAGAACAGGTCTGGGTGTGGCACGTGGTGGACCAGAATCATAAGGACCTGACCTTGGCGGGAGCTGGGGGAGGTGTGGGAGGGAGGGAGTCGCAGGAGAGAGTTATGATGGCAGGACTTGATAACTGCTGGCAGGACGTGAGCGCCAAGGAGAGCACAGTGCCAAAGGAGACTGCACGCTTCAGGCCAGGGTGCTTGGGGACCTGATCGCGTAAGGACGACATAGGGATAGGAGTATGGAGGTCTGGGGTCATGGTGGGGGTGTTCTCTTGGAGCAACCCTCTTTTGGAGAAGAGGAGTAAGGCAAGGATAGGGCATCAAAGTTCAAAAGCCCCCCAGCTTTGGGTACACAATAGTTTTGGGAGAGAAAGCAAGACAAGAGCCTAATCTGGAAGGCAGCCTCCTAGGCAGGGTCCTTGGAAGAGCAGGCATGTGTGAGTGTGTCGGGCAAAGAATGTACCTGTCATGGGGAGATCAGAGGCCGAGGCCCAGCACGTCACCTGGGAATAGGGAGCAGGACAGGGTGAGTTTGGAGTAGCAGGCGGGCATTGAGGAGGAAGTGCTGGGATGCAAACGCCAAGGGGAGCCTCAGGAGGGAGTGTTTGGATGGGGGAAAGCAGCAGATTTGCCATTTGGGGGTCATTAATTTTTTGTTTTTAAGAAATGCAAATTCTGGCTGGGCACAGTGGCTCGCACCTATAATTTCAGCACTTTCGGGGTCAAGGTGGGTGGATCATCTGAGGTCAGGAGTTTGAGACCAGCCTGGCCAAATGGTGAAACCTCATCTCCACTAAAAAAAATATGAAAATTAGCTGAGTGTGGTGGTGCATGCCTGTAGCCCCAGCTACTTGGGAGGCTGAGGCAGGAGAATACCCTGAACCCAGGAGGCAGAGGATGCAGTAAGCCAAGATCATGCTACTGCACTGTAACCTGGGTAACAGAGCAAGACTCTGTCTCGAAAGAGAGAGAAAGAGAAAGAAGAAAGAGAGAGAGAGATAAAAGAAAGAAAAAGAAGGAAGGAAGGAAGGAGAGAGAGAGAAAAAAAAAAGGAAAGAAAGGAGAAAGAAAGAAAGGCAAATTCATTTGCTTTTTCTTATGAAATTGTTCATTCATTAATTCCACAAATATCTATCAAACATCAAATACTGTGGGCATAGCAGTAAGTAAAAACAGACACATTTCTGCTGTTATGAATTTTACATTATAGAGGGCATGAGAAACAAACGATTAAAGGCTTCAGGGACAATGAAACAGACGCTGGAATAGGAAGTGTCTGGGGTTGCTCCTGATAGGTGGTCAGGGAGGGCCTCGCGGAGGAGGTGACGCTGGAGCTGAGCCCTGAGAGTCAAGAAGGAGTTGGCCATGAAAGGAGCTGTGGAAGAAGTGTACAGGGCAGAAGGAACAGCACGTGCTAAGGCCCTGGGGTGAGGCCCAGTTTAGCACCTGTGTGTACCCAGGGTGTATATTATGGTTGCTGTCATACCCAGCTCCCAAGACCACACTGAGTGACACTCTGTTCCCAGATCTTGATGGAAGAGCGGCTAATCCTGCAGCAGAAGACGGTGAAGGCCGTCCAGGATGAGCAGGAATCACAGAGACATGGATTTGAAGAAGAGATCATGGAATATAAGGAGCAAATCAAACAGCACTCCCAGACGATTGTGAGCCTCGAAGAGAAACTCCAGAAAGTCAGTCAACACCATAAAAAAATAGAAGGCGAGATTGCAACATTGAAGGACAACGACCCGGGTAAGTCCGAAGGGGGACCAAGGAAATCTTAGTGTTCGGGGTAGGTTCTGATTGTCCGCTGGGTCCCAACAGGCTGATGGTTAAGAAAAAGGCCGTGCCTTATTCAAAAGCTCATTCATTCTCTGAGGCCCCCTTTTGTTCTTGTTACACAACGATGTCAGAAGCCCTCCGAGGCCCAGGTTCAGCAGAAGTCATGGCAATGAGTTGGGACATCCTTTGTGCCGACCCAGTGAGCCGGCGAGACACACAGGCTACCAGGGCTGTCAGAGCTGTCAGGGCAGCACGAAGTGGAATCATCTTTTCCACATGAAAACATCTCGTGTGGGGGCCTTTCAAAGGCTTCTCTCTGCCATTGGCCTTTTGCATCTTCACTAATGCACTCATTACCAGCCAGGATTTGTCCCTTAAAAAATAAACCCAAAAGAAGCTGAAAAAAGAACTCAGACTTGTAAGCACTTATTTGCCCCAAACGGCCAAGGTAAGGTATTATTGTAAAGTGGTTAAGCTCTTGGAGAAAGTTCTGGAAGTAGAGGACTCAGGCCAGGGTATCCCAGCCTCAGCCCTATTGACATTTGGGGCAGGATCATTTTTTCATGGATGGGACTGAACTGGGCACTACTGGGTGTTAGCAGCCTCCCTGTCCTCCACCCACCAGCTGCCAGTGGCACCCCTACCCCAGCTGTGACAACCAAAAATGTCTCCAGACATTGTCCAATGTCCCCTAGAGGCAAACTCACTCCTGGTTAGGAAACACGGCTCTAGTTCCCAGCAGGTCGGCAAGCCGTCAGGACTTCCCTCATTCATTCACTCATTCAGCTCTCTCAGTGGAGCTTCTATTACGTTCCGATCTCATGTAGGCACTCGGGATCCAGTGATGGACAAGCCAGTTTTTGTCCCCATGGTAACAAAATTATTGCCCTGACAGGTGATCCAGGATGAATAGGGCATCATGACAAGGACGAAGAGTGGGATTCAGTTTCCCAACCCAGAGTCCAGGTCAGAGGAAGCGTGTTTGAGGTTGAGCTGGGGGCTGGGTTCAGTGGCTCATGCCTGTAATCCCAGCACTTTGAGAGGCCAAGGCTGGCAGATCACGAGGCCAAGAGATTGAGACCATCCTGGCCAACATGGTGAAACCCCGTCTCTACTACAAATACAAAAATTAACCAGGCGTGGTGGCGTGCGCCTGTAGTCCAGCTACTCAGGCTGCTGAGACAGGAGAATCGCTTGAACCCGGGAGGCAGAGGTTGCAGTGAGCTGAGATTGTACCACTGCACTCCAGCCTAGCAACAAAGCGAGACTGTCTCAAAAACAAAAAAAGAGATTGAGCTGGGACCTGAAGGGTGATGTCCAGGTCAGAGGGAGGTGTTTGAGATTGAGCTGGGACCTAAAGGGTGACTGCATCTTTGTCACCCCCGTACTTAGACCAGTGTGCACTCCACACGTTTGTTGAAGGAATAAACAAGTGAGTGAACACGTGAGTGAGTAGTGAGACAGGACGCCAGAGGCGGTGCACTGAGGTGTAAATGGGAGGTGAGGAGAGGAAGGTGCTAAACACAGATTCTTCTTCCAAGAGAGACAGGCAGGCGGTGGGACCAGGGGCTGAGGCTGCACTGCTCACCAGCTTAGCCAAGTGGATCGCCGGCAGCTTCCATCACTCCGGTGCCCCTTTCCCTGTCTTTAAGTGGACTTGATAGCCCCTGCCTTCTAGAGTAACTGGGACAATCGCATGGCCACGCACTTTGGGAGAGCCCCCAGCCTGTGACATGGCACACATGTGGGTCTCACAAGGTGGAGAGGGCTGCAGGTGGAGGCAGGGTTTGTAAGTTGTGAAAGACACAGGTGTGCTTGTAAGCAAAGGGGAAGGACAGCCTCCTCTCACAACGATCACATGTCTCTCTGATACAGCCCAAAAGGAGGAAAGGCCGCAAGACCCTCTGGTGGCTCCCATGACGGACAGCAGTGCCAAAGACATGGCGTATGAACACCTGATGTGAGTACCCGCGGGTGCATGAGCGCCAGACATTCTCACCGGCACCACCTGGGTGGGGGCAAACAGGCAACCAGCCCCTACCTGGGCCACACTGTCAGAAGCCATACAAAGAGCTGGGCCTGCTGCCTTTCCAGTGCTGCTTCCACTTCCCCATTCCTTCAGCAAGGCAGGGCAATGTCGTGGAAAGATTTAGATGGATCTACATTCAGATCCCTCAGCCTGTTTTCTGCTGTTTATAACAGAATACCCAAAACTGGGTGATTTATAAAGAAAAGAGATTCATTTCTTACAGTTTTGGAGCCTGAGAAGTCCCAGGTTGAGGGGCTGCATCTGGTGAGGGCCTTCTTGCTGTTGGGGACTCTCTGCAGAGTCTGGGAGTGGTGCAGGGTATCTCATGTCCAGGGGCTGAGTGTGCTAACTCAGGTCTCCCTGCCTCTTTTTATAAATCCACAGTCTCACTGCCATGATAATCCATTAATCCACTAACCCAGTAGCCCACAAATCCATTAATCCATAATTGTACTTTCATGACCAATCACTTTATAAAGGCCACCTCTCAATACTGCCACCTTGGGGGTTAAGTTTCAACTTGAGATTTGAAGGAGACGAACATTCAAAACATAGCAGATTCCAACTTGACACTTTCCAGCTGTGTGACCCTGGGCAAGTCACGCCACCTCACTGAGCCTTAGCTTCCACGTCTGTGAAGTAAGGCTGTACATGCCTAGTGCTTGGGAAATCTAGCTAATACTGCTATTAGCTATTTTTCCCGAGGATCAGCTAGAGGCAAGCCCATTCATAGGTGTTATTAAGCAGACAGAGATTTCAAACAGTGGAGACCACTTGGTGGGGCGGGGCCTTGCAAAGGTGAGAAGTTAAGGAGTTGGCTAAATGACCTCAAATAAATGATTTCAACCCTCCTGACTCTGAGAGCCAGTGAGTCTATAAAGAAGTCTATCCTCGAAGAACTGATAGTTTTCAGAGAAACAAACGTATGAATGGGAAAGATCCAGAAAACAGCACATAAAGAAGGAGGTGCCGATGGGATGCAGCGTAGGGATTCAGAAGCTCCCCCCAAGAGGACAACCACTTGCCCAATCCTTGCACCAAATCCTAGTGACTGAAGTCTAATGTCACAGGGATTTTACCCCAAAAAGACAAGGATACCCAGCCTCCGCATTGTGAAAAGTTCCTGACTCCTCCTCCTGTTTAAACTCTAGAAACAGTGGTGCTCGTGACTTGGAGAAGAGTCAGCACCTCCCGGCCCTGCTCTGGTCCACTTCCTTGGCGTGTGAACATGCTTGAGTTCTGAGGTTTTATCCTCGAGTTGGAAGATTTGTGGTTGCAGCCAAGAACACGCTCACGTGGACACACACAGATGCATGCACACACAGAATATACTATATATATGTAGTTATGTTCATTCTAATGATCACCAGTCTTTTTTTTTATTTGACATGCAACCTGCCAGTGTTTTACTTTAATTCATAATAAACGCAGTACCTTCTAAAGTCTGTATAAGGCTGGGTGCAGTGGTTCATGCCTGTAATCCCAGCACTTTGGAAGGCCGAGGTGGGTGGATCACCTGAAGTCAGGAGTTTGAGACCAGCCTGGCCAACATGGTGAAACCCCGTCTCTACTAAAAATACAAAAATGAGCCAGGCATGATGGCAGACACCTGTAGTCTCAGCTACTTGGGAGACTGAGGCAGGAGACTCGCTTGAACCCAGGAGATGAAGGTTGCAGTGAGCTGAGATCACGTCACTGCACTCCAGCCTGGGCAACAGAGCAAGACTCCGTCTCAAAAAAATTAAAATAAATAAAAAATAAAGTCTTTATAAGAAGAGCCTGGATTTCAAAAGCCTGTGAACTCAAATGAAGTGGCATTAATACCTGCCCAAAGACTAAGGCTCCCAACCCCCTTCCAAAAGGGCAAGACCTACTCCTTGCAACACACACAAGACCTGTCTCCGCCAGGCTGCAGTTTCTCAACTTGCTGAGGCATGCACCCTGTGTTCTTCCTGTCAAATCCCCACCCAAGGCGCCTCCCCTGCTGTTCCTGCTGGGCACCCTTCACCCCTCCACTGGGCGCAGCCACCCTCCCATCAGCCATCCTGAGTCTCAGGGTGCCAAAGGTGTGCTGCCCTCCAGGGGTGTGGGAGGGGGAGCTGTCCTGTCACCATCACTGTCCCCCTGTTGCCTGGGCGCCGAGGCCACACTTCTACCAGCTCCCCCAAGAACACCATTCATTCACATCTGGCCCCGCCTCCCTCCACCAGGAATTCAAAGGAGCTGCTGAGAGAACAGAGCCACATTGTCTTCCTCTCTTTTTTCTTCCCTGTCCCCAAAGAATCCCTGAACCTCCTCCAAATAGTTTTCCCCTCTCCCTCCACCATCAGAAGTCCACAGGCACATCAAGTCATGATGCTGGGTAGTGGGTATCAGTCTCATGCAAGGCATGTTCGAGCCTCAGACTCAACTCAGCCAGATCTTGTGTTCTGTCTCAGTGGATTTTCTTTTTTCTTCATTTCTTTTCTTTTCTTAGAGACGGGGTCTTGCTCTGCCACCCAGGCTGGAGTGCAGCCTTCAACTCCTATGCTCAAGCAACCTTCCCACCTCCGCCTCCCGAGTAGCTGGGACAACAGCCACACACCACTATGCCTGGCTAATTTTTTTTTTATTTATTTTTTGTAGAGATGGGGTTCTGATTTCTGTTGCACAGGCTGGTCCTGAACTCCTGGGCTCCAGTGATCCTCCAGCCTTGGCCTCCCAAAGTGCTGGGATTACAGGCATGTACCCAGTGCCTGGCCTCCATCTATTTTCTTAAACGAAGGTGCAACAAAAAAGTCATTTTTGTTTTAGAGTTTTTGAAGACTGTCCTCATCCTTTGCTGGGACTGGCATTGCATGGACCATGATTGAGAATCTGTTTGCATTTGTACTTGGCCCCTTCCTGACACTTAGGAGACAGTGTGGAGTTTGAGTTGAACTGACTTCACCTGTTTTTGTGAATTTCAGAGATGACTTATTGGCTGCTCAGAAGGAAATCCTGTCTCAGCAGGAGGTCATCATGAAGTTAAGGAAAGACCTTACAGAAGCCCACAGCAGAATGTCGGATTTGAGAGGTTTGAACAATTTCCGGTGTCTCTTGACCTCCTGACCCACTCGAGAAAGGAAGGAGATGAGGCTTAAGAGTTGGCCGGGCGCAGTGGCTCACGCCTGTAATCCCAGCCCTTTGGGAGGCCAAGGCAATTGGATCACAAGGTCAGGAGTTCAAGACCAGCCTGGCCAAGATGGTGAAAACCCATCTCTACTAAAAATACAAAAATTAGCCAGGTGTGGTGGTGGGCGCCTGTGATCCCAGCCACTCAGGAGGCTGAGGCAGAGGATTGCTTGAATCCGGGAGGCGGAGTTTGCAGTGAGCCCAGATCACACCACTGCACTCCAGCCTGAGCGACAGAGTGACACTCTGTCCCAAAAAAAAAAAGAGTTGGAAACCTTGGCATAAACAACCCTGCTTCCCTGTGTTGTCCCAGCATCTGTAACTCAGGGTCAGCAAAAGTCATATCCTGGATATGTCCCTGATTCCCACCCCCCACCGAGTCCCTGACTCAATGCCAAGGGGCACAGGGCACATTCTCCACAGGACTTTGGACCTCTGCACTGAAATGCAACTTTCTTCTTCAGGGAGAATTTTCCTTTAGCACAGATTTGCTTCCGGAAGCAAAGGCCTGGAGGGCAATCCTGGGGTCTTCCTGCGGCAGGCCAGTTTGCACAAGCCCCAGCACTCACTAGCTTTGGGACCTAGGACAAGGGGGCTCTCCAGGCCTTCTCTTCCTCAGATGCCGAGTAGGGACAACACGCCTTCTTCCTAGGGTTAACATGGGCATCAGTGGCCCCTAGAGTAGGGGCAAAATAACTGAGTTCTGTGCTGTTCCGGACAGACACAAACAATGCTGCCTTCATATTCCTGCTTTGTTCCTCCTTATCGCTGTGCTTTTACTTCTGCCTCCCTCCTTCTTGCATCTGATAGCAGCCTCTCTATCCCATGTCTACTCTCCCTGAGCTGAAGGGCATGGATAGACAGGCAGGAGCTGGGAGATGGAACTAAGCCTGGGGAAGTGGAGGAAGGGAAAAGAATGCTCCTATCTTGTCTCCATCCCAAACCCTACAAGGTATTCGCTCCCTGTAGCTGTTCCTGTTAATACCCCAAGACATTTATGGCTGAGGTTTTTTGTAATAAGGTATGAGAAAGTGTGGGGTACAGGCTACAATGCCCAGTTCTCTGGAGATGTCGGGCCCAATTCTATATCTACTCACTCTTAGTTGCATGACCTCAGGTAAGTCCCTTACCTCCTTGAGCCTCAGTTTCTGCATCTGTGAAGTGAGGATGCTAATAATAGCTACTTTATGCCTGTAGTCCCAGCACTTTGGGAGACCGAGGTGGGTGAATCACCTGAGGTCACGAGTTTGAGACCAGCCTGGCCAACATGGTGAAACCCTGTCTCTACTAAATACACAAAAAAGTAGCCAGGCGTGGTGGCGCATGCCTGAAATTCCACCTACTCAGGAGGCTGAGACAGGAGAATCACTTGAACCCGGGAGGCAGAGACCCCCTTACCGGCCCTCCTGTCACTCCCAGGGGAGCTAAACGAGAAGCAGAAGATGGAACTGGAACGGAACGTGGCGCTGGTCCAGCAGCAAAGCAAGGAGCTGAGTGTGCTCAAGGAGAAGATGGCCCAGATGAGCAGTCTGGTGGAAAAGAAAGACCGGGAGCTGAAGGCCCTCAAGGAGGCACTCAGGTTGGGTGGGGGGGGGGGGGGGGATAGTTCACCTGGCATAGGGAGCCCCTGAGTCTTGCATAGAGGGAGGGCTCAGTACATGCTGCTTGAGGAGTTGAATCAATGAATGATATGTGTTTCATGGTTTTGCTTATTCTGTGCTTCTCAAACTTCCTTGTCCAATATTCCAGATGTCAGGTCTCTGCTTAAATGCCACTTCTTCCAGGAAGCCCTCCCTCACTCATCTTCACCAAACATAGCCAAGGGATCCTGCCATGCTTGGTCTCCCTCAGCCCCTGCACTCTGTCTAACCTACCACTTAGCACACAGCAAGGCTACCTTTGCCTGTTTTGTTGTTGTTTGTTTTTTTGAGATGGAGTCTCACTCGCTCTGTTGCCCAGGCTGGAGTGCAGTGGAGAAATCTTGTCTCACTGCAACCTCTGCCTCCCAGGTTCAAGCCATTCTTGTGCCTCAGCCTCTGGAGTAGCTGGGACTACAGGCATGAGCCACCACACCTGGCTAATTTTTTGTATTGTTGGTAGAGATGGAGTTTCACCATGTTGGCCAGGCTGGTCTTGAACTCCTGACCTCAAGCAATCCACCCACCTCGGCCTCCCAAAGTGCTGGGATTACAGGCGTGAGCCACCACGCCCGGCCCCATTGCCTGTTTATTGTCTGCCCTTCCCACGAGGACGGGGTCTGTGTAGACCTTGCCCACTATTGATTTCCCAGCCCAGCACATAAGGGAACTTAATATTTATTTAACAAATGAATAAACTGGAGGTGCCAGCTTAAAATACATACAAAATATTGTCATCGTCCCCTGGGTTCATCTTTAAAAACATCCGTGAGTTGCATTTTTACCCGCAGCTTATCCATATTTTAGAATGAGTCATGTTTTCATAAAAAAAGAGTTTGACTGAAATTGATGTTTTGTGGATATCTGGTAGCTTTGTGTGCCTCGTGGCCAAAGCAGATTCACGTAGTGGCTAAAGGAGCAGACTCCACACCTGGCTGCCTGGTTTCAAAGCCAGACCCTAGACCGGGCCCGGTGGCTCACACCTGTAATCCCAGCACTTTTGGAGGCTAAGGCAGGCGAATCACCCGAGGTCAGGAGTTTGAGACTAGCCTGGCCAACATATAGTGAAACCCTGTCTCTACTAAAAATACAAAATTAGCCGGGTGTGGTGGTGCATGCCTGTCCCAGCTATTTGGGAGGCTGAGGCAGAAGAATTGCTTGAACCTGGGAGGCGGAGGTTGCAGTGAGTGGAGATCGCACCATTGCACTCCAGCCTGGGTGGGAGAACAAGAACAAAACTCCATCAAAAAAAAAAAAAAAAAAATAGCCAGACCATCCATTTACAAGCAAGGTGACTACAGGCAGATTGCTGTGTGTCTGTTTACTTGTCTGTAAAATGGGACAAGCAGAGGACCTAACTTGTGGGATTGTTATGAGAGAGAGAAGGGTTAGACACACAAAGTGTTAGAAACAGCAGACATGCAGCAAATGTCCCTGTAAAACCACAGCAGGTGTCCTCAGCCCCAGTATAGGAACCAAGGGCAGGTGCTCCCTGCCCTGGTCACTCTCCCATAAGTCCCCTGAAACTGAATTCTCTAGAAATCTGGGAGCAGGAAACTGAAGTCTCAAAAGAATTCTGTTTCCTGTAAAAATAGAGCTCCATTTCCTGGTCTTCCAGTGACTGCAAAAGTCATTTGTGGTTCCTGGAACCTCGTGCTATCCTATTCTTCTCTACCCCAGGGCTTCCCAGGAGAAACACAGACTCCAGCTGAACACAGAGAAGGAACAGAAGTCCCGGAAGAAGACCCAGACGTGTGACACCTCTGTGCAGATAGAACCCGTCCACACCGAGGCCTTCTCCAGCAGCCAAGAGGTGAGTGCCAGCAACTCCTGGGCACCCGGAAGGACGTGCTAAGACACGGCCCAGTGGTGGCTTTCTTTCCTTTTGAAGATATTTTCATTCTCAGTTCCGAAAGTATGACTTGCTTGTGTGAAACGTATAAAGTAAGTCGCAGAATCCTGCCTCTTCAGTCGCAGTCACCAGAGGTCACAGCTGTCCACAGTGTGATGTGCATGCCATGAGATCTTTCCCTCGTAGAGGCCTCCACGTTCTGACACGGTCAAGAAAGTGTAGTGGCTGAAGATCAGGCATAGATTCGCATTTGAATCCCAGCTCCTCCACTTAGAAACTCTGTTGTGACCTTGGGGAGGTCACTGTGCACCAGTTCCCTGTTCCGACAGTAATGACCATCCCCACCTTATGGGTTGGCTGAGAAATACATTTTATGTATATACACACCTGAACAAACACACACAAACCCATACATATATTTATTCATTCATTCATTTATTCCGGGGCAAGGTCTCACTCTGTCACCCAGGCTGCAGTGTAGGGGTGCCATCACAACTTCACTGCAGCCTCAACTTCCCAAGGTTCAAATGATCCTCCTGCCTCAGCCTCCCTAGTAGCTGGGACTACAGACGCATGCTACCACACCTGACGAATTTTTGTATTTTTAGTACAGATGAGGTTTCACCACATTACCCAGGCTGGTCTTGGAATTCCCAGACTCAAGAGATCCACCTGCCTCAGCTTCCCAAAGTCCTGGGATTACAAGTGTGAACCACCACGCCTGGCCCATATAGAGATTTGTTTAGTAGATAATTTTTTTACTAATGGTGTCAAACCACGTACATTCTGCAACATGGGTTTAGTTTTACATACCACTATTTAATGGGCATCTTTGCAAGTATATGAAGATCTGCCTCACCCTTTTAAATGGTTGTATAGAATCCCATTGTTTCTTCTTTCCAACCAGTCCCCTCTTGATGGACACTTCCATTGCTTCTCCTCTTGTGCAATGCTGTAGTTAATGTACTTGTTCTTCCTGAATTGTGATTGTTGGAGCCAAACTGCCCTCCCAAAGAGCCACGTAGGGAGTGCTCTGTGGCTGTGTCTTGGTAGCTGTTCTATGCACCTGCCCAGAAGCATCTGATAGGAGTGTGTCTTTGAGTGAGAACAGCCTTCCTTGGGCCGTCCTAGAAGCAGGCACTCACACTCTGTCCCTACGGCTGGGGCTGTGATACTCCCCACGGTCCGCAGCATGCAATCGTGAGACTCAGTGGTTCCTCAAGGCCCTGGTTTCCTGGAGCCTGGGGCTCTTCTTCCCCTGGGGCGTTTTGAGCCTAGAGAGCATGACGTTCCAGTAATGGGCTTTGGATTTTCACTGGGAAGCCAGGCCAAATGTGTCAGCTTGCTTTCCGGCTTTCTCAAAGATGCCTTTCCCCTGCCAGACAGCGTTGAGCCAGGGCCGCAAACAGCTTGAACGAAAGGGCTCGAGGTCCAGCCAGCTGTCCTTGGCATCGATTGCTGTCCAGAGCACTTTAACAGAAGTGTCTCCTGGTTGCTTAGGGTGACCAGGAAGGCGGGGGCTGTAGCAGGTCCACGTGGCCGTAAGCTCCGTGGGGCAGGGGGTGTGTGGCACTCCTGTTGGAATCCCAGGCTCTTAGAGCAGAACCTGACCCATATTCATTCACTTGTTCAACAACTATTGAGCACCTGCGGTGTGCCAGGCCCTATGCCAGGGATAGGAGAAGACGCACCGGCTCCCGCCCACACCAAACGCCCTTGGACTCTGTGCACGTCTGTTGGACTGGATTGTTGAACTGGGATGCCCTTGATTTTTAGTTTATATTATATGGAGGGATTAGTGGAGGAGGATGGGGGAGGGAGGCTGCAAGATAAAAGGGAAAATGTATTTGTTCCTTCTTGGAATGGTTTTCCTCCCTCGGGCTCCTTCCTGCTTTCTAAGCCAGAGTGGGTCAGAGGGCTTAAGAGTTGTATGAGAAAGAATTTCATCCTCTCCAAATAAATAAATTCCCAGAAGAGCCGCAAGGAGGGGTCATGTGACGTTCCTGGTACCCCTTCAGGCTAGCACAGGCTGTGAGGCAGCCTCAATGCGTGGCTACCCCTACACCCCCAAAATTCAGTATCTCCTGCCCCCTGCTATACACAGAGAGACAGAGAGAGAGGGAGAACATTCCAGGTTGTTTACTCTCAGGGCAAACACGCATCCTCAAGAGGTGACCGAGGCCAGGGTAGAGCCAGCCCCGCAAGGGAACCAGCCATGCATCCTGTGAGCAGGGTGGAGATAGGGTCCGAGGACAAGCGAGGCCCTACTAAGCGCAGCCAGGGTGGCCTGCGTCTCTCTCCCAGCTGCTGAGCCCTGGTCCCAGCTGGAAAGCCAGGGCAAGCTCCTTACAGCTTCTGTTTCTGACACGCTGCATATTTACTGAGTACCTACTGTGCTCAGACACAGTGCTGGGCCCTGGAAATAGCACAGTCTTCGAAGGAGATAAAGACTGCTCTCACGGAGCCTGTCATCTGGGAGGAGAGACACAGAAATAAACAAGCCAAGATCAAGTAAAATGTCCAGTGGGAAGAAGCGCTCTGAGAAACTGTACAGCAGGATTCGGAACAGATTGACCTGGGGGAGGGGGGTGGTCAGGTGGTCAGGGAGGCCCGTGCTGGAGGAGACCTGGAGCAGAGCCAGAAGGAAGGGAGGGAACGAGAGGTAGGGACATGGGGGTGGGGGTAGGGGGCCGTCCCAGGAGGGCCTCAGACAGCACTGTTGAGCCCCTTGTAGGAGGCCATGGGCCCTGTTCCCCTGGTGGCAGTGTGGCTAGTGCAGGGCCAGGGATGTGTCATACAGGCCTCTGATAAGCATTTGAACCATCAAAGGAGGAAGAACAAAGAGATGTCTCCTTTGCTCTCCTCTGCGTTCTTTTCCTGGGAGCACCCATCACTCTCCGACATTAGAGTGTTTGTGCGCCTGTCTGCCTGTTACCTGTCTGCCCCATAGAAACGCACCCACAGCAGCAAGGGCTGGTCTGCCCGCTCCTTGATCTCGCCCCAGTGCCTAGAACAGTGTCTGGCATGCAGCCATTGCTACCATTCAATAGATAGATGGATAGGCAACTTTTAAAATAATTTTGGTTCACTTCATACTACATATATATTATCTTCTATATCTATAGCTATCTATATATGTATATGTATATGCATGAAGTGAACCAAAACTGTTACTTTAAAAAGTATTATAAAAGAGCCAGATTGTCAATTTTTTCTCTTTCTTGCCAGTTTGACTGAAGCCTTCCCTGGCAACTCTATCTGCAACTGAGAACTGTTCCCAACACCCCACCCTGTTTACCCACTTAATTTTCTCTTTACCATTTATAACTTCTACCAGATACTTTCACCTTGTTGTCTGTCTGCCCACATGAGGATGCAGAATCTCTGACAACAGGGATGTTGCTGAATTTAGCCACTGTTGAATCCCCAGAGCCTAGAACAAGGCTTGGCACAATAAATCGATGTGAGATGAACGAATGACTTGCTTACCCTGGAGAAGCGTTGGTTAGCTCAGAGTTTATGAATGGACTTCAGGAGGTCTTGACCCTCTGGAAGTTGTATGCAAATATTTGTGTCGCTGCGAATTTTTCTGGAAGGAAAAACCCTGCATGCTTCCAAATCTTAAAAGGGTACATGACCCTTCAAAGATGAAAAAGACGGCTGGGTGCGGTGGCTCACACCTGTAATCCCAGCACTTTGGGAGGCCAAGGGAAGCGGATCACAAGGTCAGGAGTTTGAGACCAGCCTGGCCAACATGGTAAAACCTTGTCTCTACTAAAAATACACAAAAAAATTAGCTGAGCGTGGTGGCATGCACCTGTAATCCCAGCTACTCAGGGGGCTGAGGCAGGAGAATCGCTTGAACCTGGGAGGCAGAAGTTGCAGTGAGCTGAGATTGTGCCATTGCACTCCAGCCTAGGTGACAGAGCAACACACACACACACCGTCAAAAAAAAGGTGAAAAAGACTTTTCTTTGTCTGTGCTCTTAGTAAACCCAACTGTAGGCTGGTTACAGTGGCTCATGCCTGTAATCCCAGCACCTTGGAAGGCTGAAGCAGAAGGATTGCTTGAGCTCAAGAGTTTGAGACCAGCATGGGCAACAAAGTGACATCCTGTCTCTACAAAAAAATACAGGAAAATTAGTCGGGCGTGGTGGCACACATCTGTGGTTCCAGCTACAGAACTGGAAGGATCACTTGAGCCCAGAAGTAGAGGCTACAGTGAGCCATGATCATGCCATTGCATTCCAGCCTGGGCAACAGAGCAAGACCCTATCTCCAAAAACCAAAACAAACAACATCAAACACACACACACACACACACAAAACTGCAACTCTAACCTGAGCTGTTTAGGATGGTCCATCTGGGTCTAGTGGCTACCATATTGGACGGTGCCGGTGCAGGTATAAAACATTCCCTTCACCACAGGGAGTTCTGTGGGACAGTGCTGTTGCAGAGGCTCCAAAGTCTCAGAGGAAGGTTTTCCTTTCTCCAGCCCAACCAAGAGCCAGTCTATCGAATCCCCCTAGCAAATATTAAATAATCATCCCTATCACCAGTTGAAAGAAAGCATCTTGCGTTCTCATCTGAAAATGCCCCTCCAGGAGTAGAATTTGCTGTGATTGTTCAGAAACAAGACCAGCGTGACAGCAAATGGAAATCCAGGCGTAGAGCAGTATGAGAAGAAAAAAATAAAACGTGGAGAGGGAACGTGGAGGGGCTCTTTTATGTATAGTGATGCTAAATAGGAAAGTTGGAGGTCTTCCCACGTGTGACCTGATATTTGAGATGGAAAATGTGAATTCTACCTCTGCGGAAGCCCAAATGCTCTTTTCCCAAAGGTGCTAAGCAACTGGGTTCCGCTATCCATGAATTGTTCATGTTTCTGTGAATGTAAGAGAAGTCTTCCAATCCCTGATCAACTGCTGCCCACCCCATTCTGCCCACAGGAGCAATCCTTCAGCGATCTAGGGGTCAAGTGCAAAGGGTCCCGGCACGAGGAGGTCATTCAGCGTCAGAAAAAGGCCTTATCTGAACTTCGAGCGCGAATTAAAGAACTAGAGAAGGCGCACGCACCAGGTAAATCTCCTCCTTCCTAGTTAGAGCAGCGGACCCCAGGCTTACTTTGGGAACTGACCAGTTTACCAAGACTACCATGTTTTATCTGCATTATCCCAGAACTCAGAGGACACTGTAATACATAAAAAGTTGGGCAGGCCATGATCTCAGAGTCAAGTGCAGGCCTTGATATTAAATAACATTTCATGCACAACTCACTATTGTACTTTTTCTTTTCTTTTCGAGACAGAGTCTCGCTCTGCCACTCAGCCTGGAGTGTAGTGGTGCAATCTTGGCTCACTGCAACCTCCACCTCCCAGGTTCTAGTGATTCTCCTGCCTCAGCCTCCCTAGTAGCTAAGACTACAGGGACTAGCCACCACACCCAGCCAATTTGTATATTTTTAGTAGAGACAAGGTTTCACCATGTTGGCCAGGCTGGTCTTGAACTCCTGACCTTGTGATCCACCTGCCTCAGCCTCCCAAAGTGCTGAGGTTATAGGTGTGAGCTACCACTCCTGGCCTAGTTTTTCTTATTTCATGGTGGCTGGGTGAGAACTTTGTCATGGATGAATACTGTCTAAGGATCTATGTTGGAGAACCACTTAGAGTACCCCCTTTAGAGGGGATAGAGCTCTCCTAAGACTTGGGGTCCACTGCAGGTTAGGGCACTGGTCTAGGACCTGGAAGCCTGGGTTCAAGTTCCATCCTGGTTCCGTGGCTGAAGGACCTTAGCAAGTCTACCGTCAATGGCCTCAGCACTGATACCTGTGTGGCTGCAGCCTCCTATGAGCCGGGTGACCTTGGCCAGGTCATTTAATCTCTCTAGGGCTGTGTCCTCATCTGCCACGGGAGGTCGTAAGGATTAAAACAGGCCTGTGTAACTGTCCCGTAAATAGTTGCTATGGTTATTACATAAAATAACTTCTTCCTGAGCCTTTCTTTTGAGTCTACTTTATTTGTTTTATAGATCATAAAGACCACCAGAATGAATCCTTTCTAGATTTAAAGAACCTCAGAATGAAAAGCAATATCCAGAAAATACTATTGGATGCAAAACCAGATTTGCCAGCTCTCTCAAGAATAGAGATTCTAGCGGTAACCAACGACAATTCTCTCTGCTGTGACTGGCGTGTGGCGAGGAGGGGCCTGAGGGCAGACACTAGCTGGGTTCCCTGGCACAGCCATACATATCAGTGGTTCAGGGCCAGGTCCTTCCTCATGGGCTGCTGTCTATGCTCACTAGCTGGTGCCCCAACCATACCCATTGTCCAGGCTTTGCACAGAAAAGTAGCCTTATGCTTGTGCACAGCATGGTTCAGCATGGCGTTGACATTGGGCCACATTGTCAATGGGCCAGCATGGCTGGCCCCCTTTGCAGATCATGTGTGATTTTATTTATTTATTTATTTATTTATTTATTTATTTATTTATTTTGAGACGGAGTCTCGCTCTGTTGCCCAGGCTGAAGGGCAGTGGCGCTATCTCGGCTCACTGCAAGCTCCACCTCCCAGGTTCACGCCATTCTCCTGCCTCAGCCTCCTGAGTAACTGGGACTACAGGTGCCCGCCACCACACCCGGCTAATTTTTTGTATGTTTAGTAGAGACGGGGTTTCATCCTGTTAGGCAGGATGGTCTCGATCTCCTGACCTCGTGATCTGCCCGCCTCGGCCTCCCATAGTGCTGGGATGACAGGCGTGAGCCACTACGCCCGGCTGATCATGCATGATATTCTGCAGAACATGTGCAGCAGGCTAATAGATCATGTTATGCCATGAGTTTGCCTAAAGTTTGCTTTTCGCTGTCACCGGAAAAACACAAATACATAAAAGGCAGGAGAAGGGAGCTGTGATTCAGAGCACACAAGTTCTAGAGTCAGAGGGTCCTGTGTCCAGATCCAAGGTCTGCAAGCTGTGTGACCTGGGGCAGCAAGGCTCTTGACCTTTCTGGGACTCCATTTCCCAGCTGTAAAATGATGACAAAAATACTGAAGGAGATAATTCTGGAAAGTGCTTAGCCTAGTGTCTGGCTCAGAGGAAAAAATAAATGATAGATGTTATTATTAAATATTATTTAAATAGGCCAGGTGTGGTGGCTCACGCCTGTCATCTCACCACTTTGTGAGGACAAGAGAAGAGGATTGCTTGAGGTCAGGAGCTTGAGACCAGCCTGGGAAACATAGCGAGACCCCATCTCTACAAAAAAATTAAAAATACGTTAGTCAGGCATGGCGCCAGGTACCTGCAGTCCTGGCCACTCAGGAGGCTGAGATGGAAAGATCACTTTAGCCCAGGAGTTCGAGGCTACAGTGAGCTATGATCGTGCCGCTGCTCTCCAGCGGGGACAACAGGATTTCTAGAAGTGATTTGATTGTGCAATTGAATGTGCCTTTTTACCCTAAACGGATGTTTGGGCATTTGATGGACATGTGACAGGTCAGCATCTGTCACAGGACCCGCCAAGGGCATGTATGCTGCCGCAGCTGGATCCACACCACACAGGGTTCTAGAGGAAACAATGAGGCTATCCTGCATTCTCTCGGCAGTTTTTCTGGACATTTACGAGAGTCCGGGAAGAGGGTCTTTGGAAATGAGCTGGTTTTCTTGAGAAAATCAAACCCTACTTCCCTGAGGGTGGGAGTGGAGGGACAGCCTCCAGGTTGGGATCAGTTTGATCCCCAGCCCGACCCATTCCCAAGACAGGCCTCCCCCTCAGCTGTGCTCCAGTCCCACCACAGACTGACCCGCTCCCAAGATGGGCCTTCCCCTCCGCAGGACCCCAGTCCCACCACGGACACCACACAGCAAGAAACCTCTCCACTCTCTCAAAAGACCTCAATCTTCCAACACAACACTGGCAGCAATTCAAATTCAGAGAAAGGGGCCAAGCGCAGTGGCTCATGCCTAATCCCAACACTTTGGGAGGCCAAGGCGGGCAGATCACTTTGAGCTCAGGAGTTCAAGGCCAGCCTGCGCATCATGGCGAGACCCTGTCTCTACAAAAAATTAGCCAGGCATTGGTGGCTCATGCCTGTAGTCCCAGCTACTCGGGAGGCTGAGGTTAGAGAATCACTTGAGCCCAGGAAGTGGAGGCTGCAGTGAGCCAAGATCACACCACTGTACTCTGGCCTGGGTGACAGAGTGAGACCCTGTCTCAAAAAAGGAAAAGAAAAAAGAAGAGAAGGAGCAGGAAGAAGAATAGCTGGCGTTTACTGAGTGCTTACTGTGTACCAGGCATTGAGCAAAGCCCTTCACATGTGTTATCTCATTTAATCCACACAGCAGCCCACGTCAGTTACCATTGTTATCCCCATTTTACAGATGAGAAAAATTAAGACTTCGGGCCGGGCACGGTGGCTCACACCTGTAATCCCAACACTTTGGGAGGCCGAGGCCGGCAGATCACTTGAGGCCGGAAGTTCGAGACCAGCCTGGCCAATGTGGCAAAACCCTGTCTCTGCTAAAAATACAAAACTTAGCCAGGCAGGGTGGTACACATCCGTGCTGAGGCACGAGAATCACTTGAACCTGGGAGGCGGAGATTGCAGTGAACCAACATCGCACCACTGCACTCCAGACTGGGCAAGAGAGTGAAACTCCGTGAAAAAAAAAAAGAAAAGAAAGAAAAAGAAAAATTAAGGCTTCAGAAGGTCAAGCACCTCACCCAAGGACACAAAAATAATGAATGACAGAGCCAGGACTGTGTCCCTGGAGGTCTGCCTCTTGTAGCCTGCTGGTTTGCAGAGAAGGAGGTGGGAATGGTGTGATCGAACCTGCAGCCCGGACTCTTCCTTAGGCCACCCTCCCTCCGGACTTCTGCAACCTGCAGGAAAAGAGGGGGGATTCTGAAGGGGAGTGCAGAGGACGCGGCTTAGGGAGCTGGAGACCCCAAACTGCGTTTTAGGTTCTTTTTGTAGCAAGTCTGCCCAATTTATTGTCATCTTTAAATACCTGCTTTATTCTCATCTCATAGATAGATAAATATGTCCACTCTTAATATAGACAAATATGTCACACCTATCACAGTCACCTTTAGGCTTTTATATTTTTGTGAATGGGTTTTTTTTTTGTTTGTTTTTGTTTTTTTAAATCTCCCAGGTTTACAATGTAGAGCCAGTAAATGCTGCGAGCTGACATGATCTTGGTGTCCGTGGCGAGCACTGACAACCCAATTTAGTTGTGAGGGGATGTATGGGGGTTGTCCATGGCCTCCAGACTCCCCACTTGGCCTGGTGGCTTTTCTATGCCTTTGGCTGGGGCTTTCAGCAAGCAGCCGGCTGAGCAGGGTCTTAGCAGGTGCACAGCTGTCTCCTCTCTGGAAAGGGTCTAAAGTGATGCTCACCCACCATCTGCATCATCTCTGGA
Source organism: Theropithecus gelada (assembly GCF_003255815.1). Lineage (NCBI taxonomy): Eukaryota > Metazoa > Chordata > Mammalia > Primates > Cercopithecidae > Theropithecus > Theropithecus gelada. The sequence continues at coordinate 43,252,143 of NC_037668.1, forward strand.
AAGCGTCAGAAGTGAGGGTCCAGTTTCCACTGCATGAAAATGACACTCCTTTAATAAAAGGATGGGGGGTATTTTCTGTTTAACCTGCATTCATTCATTCAACAAACATGCCCACTCTGCCAGGCGCCATGCTGGGCACAAGGAGGGGGAGAGTGAGCAAACAGCAACCCAGTCCCTGCTGCTATGGCACTCTCATCTGGACCAGGGTTTCCAGGCCTCAGCACTGTTGATATTTTACGACCCCACAGTCTGGCGCGGTTTGTGGGGGGACGTGTGGATGTCTAGTAGCATCTTTGCTCTCTACCCCATAGATGCTGGCAGCACTCCCCGCCTGCAGTTGTGACAATCAAAAATGTGTCCAAACACTGCCAAATGGCCCAGGGGAGGGGACAAAACCACCCCAATTGAGAACCACTGTTGTAGAGGGAAGACAGGCGGTGATCAAAGAACAAGACAAGTGATGTATAATTACAGAGACTTCAAAGACAGAGTCGCTTTCTGAAGGGTAGGAATACAATTATAAGAAAGCAGTTGACAAAGGAATCAGACAGAATGATTAGGACCGGACTGAAAATCAACTCTGTTGAGTTAATCTCCGGCAATCACACAGTGCTTTAGCTTCCGGTCATAGAAGGTCACAATGGAATGTCAAGAGAGCGCTTTCATTTCTTTCTGATTTCAGCCTCAGAATGGCCTTTGCAACGCAAGGTTCAGCTCAGCCATGGAGAAGTCAGGGAAGATGGATGTGGCTGAGGCTTTAGAGCTCAGTGAAAAGCTGGTACGTACATCCAGCATCCAACCCACTGCTATCCAAAGCCTGGGTCCCCTGCAGTCAGTGTTAACCACGGGGTAGTTTAAATGTCAACCTCACATGCCTGTTTAGTTGTTCTAATAACTCTGTAAGACCTACCTACTATCCCAGCATGGGTCAGGAATCGCATAGCCAAATTCCTTGAAAAACTGGGTAGTCAGAATGAAGTGTTTATATCTGTTGTCATTTTTCACCCCCGGTTCTCAAAAAAGGCGTAGCGTAAATGGATGTGGGAGAAATGAAAGTCATGCTGAAAGCCCCAGTTGCACTCCTTTCAAAGCGTGTGTGTGTTCTCTGCAATTGCAGAAAGTGAATGAAACAGAATTAGACATTGGCCTCCTTAAAGCGGCCACCAGTGGCCTCCGGTAATGCCTCTTATACACGAACGTTTTCCTTGTAGTACCTGGATATGAGCAAAACCCTTGGAAGTCTGATGAACATCAAGGACATGTCCGGCCACGTGTCCATGAAATACCTCTCCCGCCAGGAGAGGGACAAGGTCAACCAGCTTCGACAAAGGGACCTCGACCTGGTATTTGATAAGATCACCCAGCTCAAGAACCAACTGGAGAGGAAAGAGGAGCTGTTGAGAGGATACGAAAAGGACGTTGAACAGCTCAGGTACCTCGGCACCCCCACATCCCCGCATAAAGGCCCGTGCCTCCCTTCTCCTGGCTAAACTCAGGCTAGCAGCAGACACCTAGGCCTGGGACAGGAGGACAGAGACCCGAGTGTGGAATACCTAAAATGTCAGAAAGGTAACAGGGAGGGCACTGACTAGGCCTGGGAGAGGGAATTCTGTCCTTGAGATGGCGGCTGCAGAAGTGCATGGTTTCTCCATTCTGTGGACTATTTTCTGTGCAAGCTGCACCTCTCGCAACCCTCGACTTACGGTTTCCCACTTGTGTGGCGTTGACAGCTCTGTCATATTTTCAAGAGTCACAGTTCCCCGCTCCCCGGGAAGTTGGGAGGGGCTGGTAGCACCTCCTTTATCCCCTCCCGCTACACACTCGGCTGACGAGCGGCTCGTTCCGCTCTCCGTGCCCCAAATCTTCGACATGCTCTCCTGCTTGCGTGACACTCATGAGTGAGCCCCACCTGGATGTATTTTGAGAGACTTCCAGCTCTGGCACATTGATGGTGATTGGGAAAGATAAGGGAAAAAGAGACGCCATCTCTCCTGTGCACCTAGGCGGAGCAAAGTGTCCGTTGAGATGTACCAGTCGCAGGTGGCAAAGCTGGAGGATGATATCTACAAAGAGGCCGAAGAAAAGGCCCTGCTGAAGGAGGCGCTGGAACGCATGGAGCACCAGCTGTGCCAGGAGAAGAGGATCAACAGGGCCATCCAGCAGCAGAAGGTGAGGCGCTGCTGCCCGGGGCGGAACCTGCCTGGCGGCCCGCAGCTCCCATTAGCAATGGCCAAGGGAAGTCCCTGGAGGATCCAGGTAGTGCAGAACACATGGATGGATGGAAAGGGAGGCAACTGGATAGCTTTGGCATCAGACAGACCTAGGTTTAGACCAGAGCTCGACCGCTTACTATGTGACCTTAGATAGGTTTCTTAACCTCTCTGAGACTCATGGTGCTCATCTGTATTTTTCGAATGGTGGCTGTTATTCATTTTTGTATTAATCTGCCAGGCGCTAGGGATATATAAGCTCTCAGAGAGTGGAGATTTGGATTCACTATTCTGAGTGCCCGGCACGCAGTAGACACCCAGTAAATATTTGGTGAATGGATCTGTGGAAGGACAGACAGGTTGATTGATAGACAGATGGATGAATAGATGGACTGAGGAGTATACAGGTGGATGGGCAGATGGATGTCGTCGAAGAACATATCCCTTAGTGTGGAAAAGAGAGCTGACTTCAGGTGGATTCCATCACCGAAGGGTGCCAGGGCTGTGCAGTCCAGGGAGGGCACTCAGCCTGCCTAGCAGGTGCAGAGAGGGCCTGCCAAAGCCCCGATACTGCCAGTGACTGCAAAGGAGAGCTCGAGCTTGCCCACCAAAGAGATGAAAGGGTGGGCATTCCCGGCTGAAGGAGCCACGGAGGAAAGCCGTGAGGATGAGATTTGCTTCCTGGCGCAGAGTTGGAAATAGCACTGGGTTGAGAAACTAAGATTCCAGTCTCGGGCTGGTGACCCAGGGAAAATGGGTCCCCTCCCACCACACACACATGCGCACACACACACCCTGGTATCTCATCTGTAACACAGTACAGGAGTCAGCCGGTCCTGGGCTCAAATCCCTGCACTTATTAACTGTGCGACCTTGGGCAGGTCTCTTCCCCTCTCTGAGCCTTGCTTTCCTCATTAGTAAATGGGAGCTTCCAGCCCCTGCCTCGCAGGCGGATGGTGAGGATGAAAGAATGCAGGCAGCCCTCGCTATCTGCTGTCCACTCTCGCTGTCATCAGACCTCGGGAGCCAAGTGCTTTCAGACGGCGAGGGTGCTTGTCCCGTCTCTGAAGCACCTGCCCAGGGCCTGGCACCAGCCAGCCGGTGGACACTGCCTTCCCCATGCTGCCCATGACCCGTGCTGCCCATAACCCGTGCACCTGATCTCCTGGGTGAGTCCTGCCTCAGACCCGGTAGGGTCTACACACTGGAAAGTTTCCCCAAACCAAGTCACGTATGAGCAGCACCCAGGCGGCTTCTGAAGCTCCCTGAAAGCTGCCAGAGGGGCTTTCCTGTCTGCTTTGCAGTTTACATATTCATCATCCACTCCTGCAGTCCACAAGGCACTGGAACAGCAGCTTCTAAATAGAGCCGGACTCTCCCTTTCCTTCACTCTTGCCTAAGGTGGAGCAGATCCCAAGGCTGGGGTTAGGCAAGTAAGGGAAAGAGCCACAGCCACCGTCTCTTCATGACTGTCTCCAGGCCAGGGACTGGGCTCATCTGAGCTTTGCAGCCGTGATAGGGCTTCTAATAGCCTCTAATAGCCATGCCTGGTACGATGATCCCTATTTTACAGATGAGGAAACTGCGCCTCAGAGAGTTAAGAGACGCCCAAGTGCACACAGTGGCTGGTAAGGAGGGCTGGGACCTGACCCCAGATCCCTCTGACCCCGGTTCTCCTGCTCTCTGTGGGGTTGGCCCTGAGTCCCCTCTTTGTAACTGTCAGCTTTTATGTGTGCATGCATGCTTGTGTGTGTGTGTGTACATGTGTGCCATGTGCATGAGGGTTTGTCTATGTGTGACACTATGTGTGTGTGTGTGTGTGTGTGTTGCCTGCCTGAGCTCAGAGAGGGTCAAACCCCTGGGGAAGGGTGTGCCCTCCACCAACCAGGCGACCTCCTTGCAGAGTCCTGGCCTTCATCCCACAAACCTTGCAGACCACAGGTTCCCTGGCTTGCAGCCCCAAAAATGAAGTCAACGTCCTGCTCTGGACGCGGCCTTTCCAGCACTCACCACTCTGAATTAAACATCACAGGCCCCCCTCTGCATATGTCATGGGGCCACCTCGGGCAGAGGACGGTTTCCTTTCACGCTGTGCCATGCCAGGGAGATCTGGGCAGCAACAGAGGCCTGAGATGTCCTTTGATGTGCCCACTGGAGAGCTCGCTCCTTCCCGAGGCAGTGTCCCCCAGGGCTTGGCAGGCCAGGCCCACAGCAGAGACACCAAACCACAGAATGGGACAGCAGAGGGCCCTAAAAAGCCCATTGTCATGCACTGGCTGAAAATGAAAGAAAACCTGCAGATTTACATAATCAGTCCACATGCATTATTCATGGCCTCCCTACACACACACAATGCGGGCTGGCCAGCCGTCCACAGAGTGGGAGGAGGAAGGTCCGAGGCGGCCAAGCCAAACCTGTGTCAGGTCCCCAGCTGGAGCTGGGAACTTTCAAATTTGTGGAATTCACAACGTAGGGAAAGATTTGATAAGAAGTAGAGCCACGATCACAGCAAGGCTGATGGTGTTTATTTATGGAGCACTTGCTGTCAGGCGCACCCCACAGGGCACGGCCCACCCTTACCTCATGTCAGCCTGCAAGGAGGGTTGCTGGGCATCTGCCCACTGAGGGGAAACTGAGAAGGTGGGAGGGCGGTGTCACCCGGCTACTCAGCTACAGAAACGGGACCTCAGCGACCTCCAATCCCGACCCTCCCAGCCCATCCACTCATCCACCTCATTCCTTTCCAGGGCGCACCCCATCTACTCCGTCACTATTTCTCTCGGGGTTCATCCCCAGGCTCAGTTTGCATTTAAGGTTTGTGACTAACATGTTATCAGAAACTCCTGTTTGTTAAGGGAAGAAAAAAGGGGGAAAAAATCTCTTTTTTTCTTGCTGTTCAAGAGTTTGACAACATCACAGAAAACAGTTTTTTTTCAGTGTTGCAAGATTCAAAAGGGAACCTGTATACATCTGTCTGGGCAGCAGCTGCTTCCTAGGAGTATATTTGCATTAAATGGAAGTTAAAGGAAAGTAGAATTCCTTTAAGTTTCACACCTAATATTTTCACAAGGGGTCGATTTTTTTCCAAGTCTCCTGTATAAAATCTCAGCGCCCCTTCATAAAGATGGAACAGTCGAGGCTCTGGGAAACGAAATTAGTCACCTTGAGTTTCAGAACTACCCGCCCCCGACACACAGACAACCACTGTAGTTTTAATACCTGAACATCTCTTCACTGAGCAGAACTTCCCAGAGTCAAAAGTCATCCTTCCAGCCGGGCAGGGCAGCTCACGTCTGTAATACCAGAACTTTGGGAGGCTGAGGCAGGAGGATGACTTGAGACCAGCCTGGGCAACATAGCAAGACACCACCTCTAAAAATAAAAATAAACAAATTAGCCAGGTGTGGCACCACACACCCGTAGTCTCAGCTACTTGGGAGGCTAAGGCAGGAGGATCACTTGAGCCTAGTAGTTTGGGCCTGCAGTAAGCTATGCTCACGCCACTGCCCTCCAGCCTGGGCAACAGAGCAAGACCTCGTCTCTTTTAAAACAGAAAAAAAGCATAGTTCTATACTAATACCTCTGGCAAATCAGACCTGACATAAAATGCTGGGAAAAACCTCAGTGCTGGTCATTCACAGAGAACCTCGTGGTCATTGGCCTCCTAACTCTGGGATGCTCTGGGTCCACAGCTCCCCTGCAGTGACAGTGTGACAGTGACAATGGCCCAGGCTGTGCCCCATCTAGTTCACTTCCCACATTGCTAAATAAGGCGGCAGAGTTTCTCTGAGATGAGAGGCAGACTTTGGAGTCGAACAGATAGGGCAGAGGGTTCAAGCCCACCGCTGTCCCTGAATGAGCCTCAGTAGGTAACTTTACCTCTGTCTCAGGTTTCTCAACAGCGGCAATAACGGTAACAACAGGACCTGCTTCGTGGGGTGGTTAAATGGTGTGATGCCGGCAGAGCCTGTCACAGAGCAAGCTCGGTTACTCGGTTACTGTGGGGAAGAGAAAAGGCCACTCAGGGGCGGGGGCAATGCCTGCATCGCTTTCAATAAGCTTCCTGCCCGCTGGCGAGTCCTGCAGACCCCGAGACTTTTTCCTGGGTCCTCCTAGAGCCAGCAGTGCCTTTGTAAAGCTGTCTTTTCTATTTAGTGAATACAACTAGGGCCACAGCCAAGAAACAGCTGATATTTTCGTGAATGGGTTAAGACTGGGATTTTCAATAGGAACATTTTAAACACACAGAAGTTGCCCTTGGAGAAGGATGCAAGCCTGTTCCTCGGCCTTTATTAGGACTTGAATGTGAGAACCACTGAAATGTACTAGCTGCTTCTGGCTGGGGAGCCGCCCAGCTCCCCTTCCGGGCTCCAGCCAATCAAATCCTCCCCAAGGGGCTTGGCTACAGCTTTGCGGAGTGGTCTCAGCTGGGCTGGAGCCCCTAACCTTCCCTCTGCATTATGAGCTCAAGTCCCTCTTCTTTAAGATGAAAATAAAAATGTGCTTAACCCACAGGAGTCAATCCCGTGAAGGAACGCATATAAAAACCCTTAGCTAACAGGACCTCTCAATCATGCTCTTTTCTCTTTTTCTTTTTCTTCTTTTCTTTCTTTTTGTTTTTTGTTTTTGTTTTTTCTTTTTGTTTGTTTGCTTGCTTGAGACAGAGTCTCGCTCTATTGCCCAGGCTGGAGTGCAGTGGCACAATCTTGGCTCACTGCAACCTCTGCCTCCCAGGCTCAAATGATCCTCCCACCTCAGTCTCCCCAGTAGCTGGGACTACAAGGCACTCGCCACCAGGCCCGGCTAATTTTTGTATTTTTTCAGTAGAGGGTCATTTTTGTATTTTTTAGTAGAGAGTTTTACTGTGTCACCCAGGCTGGTCTGGAGCTCCTGGGCTCAAGTGATCTGCCCACCTTGGCCTCCCAAAGTGCTGGGATTATAGGCATGAGCCACCACACTCGGCCATCATATCAGTATTGTTTTCTACATCATCGTATCAGTACTATTTTATTTAACTATTTCCCAAGATTTTCATTGGCCCAGGTATTTTCAAGATCCTGGTTTCCTCAGCACCACTATGTGTTTTTGATCAAAAAGTAGAAATTGGTAGATGTGTGGGATGAGAATAGAATGGGGGTTTGGGGGTGGTAACCTCGGGCCCTCACCAGGATGGAAAAGTAAAATGTGGCTAGAGTGGTGCAGTATGTGGATAGATGATGGCTCAAGAAAAAGATACCAGGCCGGGTGCAGTGGCTCATGCCTGTAATCCTAACACTTTGGGAGGCCAAGGCAGAAGGATAACTAGAGGCCAGGAGTTTGAGACCAGCCTGGGCAACATAGCACGACCCCCATCTCTACAAAAAATAAAAAATTAGCTGGTCATGGTGACTCACACCTGTAATCCCAGCACTTTGGGAGGCTGATATAGGAGGATGGCTTGAGCCCAGGAGATGGTGACCAGCCTGGGCAATATGGCAAAACCCCATCTCTACTAAAAATGAAAAAACTTAGCTGGGTGTGGTGGTGCATGCCTGTAGTCCCAGCTACTTGGGAGGCTGAGGTGGGAGGATCGCTTGAGCCTGGGAGGTCGAGGCTGCAGTGAGCCGTGGTCATGCCACTGCACTCCAGCCTGTGTGACAGAGTGAGAGCCTGTCTCAAATAAAAAAGACAAAGACTCCCCTGCAGTGATCCCCTATCTTCTGCCCACCTATCTGAGTGAGTCCCAGCATCTTCTAGAAACCTCCGATGCCTGTCCCAGACTGGAACAGGTAAGGATACACTAAGGTTAGCGCTCTCTTGCTAACCTGATACTTTTCACTCAGGAAAGTGTAGAGGAGCACGAACCGAAAAACGCAAAAGAACCGACACCTTGCAACTGTGCCTTCAAAGAGAAAGAGAAGCAGGTATGGGAGGTGTTCTGATGTTGCAGACACAGTAGAGACAGTCTCAACATGGGGTAAGAGCTCTTGGCGTGCAAATGCCTGCACGCGCTGCCCAAGGAGTACCGCACACCTCCCTCCCTACCTTCCGTCCCCAGCCCCTGCCCCACCTCCCTCCCTCCTTTCCCTTCCCTCCCCAGCCCCTGCCCCACCTCCCTCCCTCCCTCCCT
>NC_037668.1:43260471-43367322 GCF_003255815.1 Theropithecus gelada
CCTCCCTCCCTCCCTCCCTTCCTTCCCTTCCCTCCCCAGCCCCTGCCTCATTTGAACGGATGACCTAAGAGACAAGCAAGCATCAAGCCCAGTCCGTTAAGGTGAGAGAAGGCAGAAGGGATATTCCAGCGCAGCTTTAGCTCATGGAGCAGCCATCCTAGGCCACTAAGTGACTTGGGGACTTGGAGACAAGGTCCTAAGAGAAGAAGGGAGGAGTGAGGAGCCCCAGGAACCCCTGTCCTAAGAGTGAAATGAGGGGGGTGAAAGAAGGTGAGAGTGGTTACAAAACGGAGCGGGAATGAGGATGAAAGTGCCTTGCATAAGCACTTCCACCGCTGCCGAGGGGGAGCCCTGTTCGACTCCCACCTTCCTGGCAGCCAATGAGAAATGGGAAATCAACTTGGTCACAGTTCACAGTGTCCATGAGATACAATGGATGGACGCTCGCAAGTGCTCTTAGAACAAAGACCTTGCTGGACTTTCCCCCTGGAGGGGACGGTGTGCGACGTAAAGAGCAGCATCTTGAAGAACAGCCTTCGTGGGGTGACGTGGGCTGAGCCACGGCTGAGAACAGCCCTTGAGACAGATGGATGTCATCACATCCCACTGAATCCAGTCAAGTTCAGTAAAAGCAGATCTAGCAGATCTGTACGGGGGGGGGCTCTGCTCTCCAGTGCTCAGGTGTCCACTGAGCGGACTTTGTGTGGGTAAAGAATCCTGCTGGCACACCTGTAATCCCAGAATGTTGACAGGCCAAGACAGGCGGATGACTTGAGCCCAGGAGTTCGAGATCGGCCTGGGCAACATTGGGAAACCCTGGCTCTACAAAAGCACAAAAAATTAGGCATGGTGGCGTACACCTGTAGTCCCAGCTACTCGGGAGGCTGAGGTGGGACAATCTCTTGAGCCCAGATTTCAAGACTGCGATGAGCCACTTGAGCATACCGCTGAACCCTAGCCTGGGCAACAGAGCAAGAACCTGTCTCAAAAACAAAAACAAAAACAAACAAACAAAACCTGCTGGAAAAGAAGAAATTAGGAGGGAAGAGAGGTTTAAAACCATTGCCTGGCAATATCTGAAATGATGACTCTCTGCTGAATTTGTTCCTCTCACTAACTTTGTGATAAATATTGAGTGGCTGCAGGCTGCAGGCCTTCTAGAGGTCAACTGTCAGCTAAATACAGGCCACGAGTCTTCACAGCCTGGTGCTGTGGGAGAACAGTGGAGACTTATGAGCACCTATGTCCCTATCCTAAAAGACAGCCTGATTCGCTGTCCCTGTGGGTCTGGGGAATGCCAAATGGGGTTGCCAGATTTAAAGGAAAAAAATAAAACAAGATACCCAGTTATATTTGAATTTCAGATTAATAACAAATAGTGATTTAGTGTTAAGTATGTTCCAAATATTGCATGGGACATACTTAAAGTGTTTGTTTTCATTCTGAAATTCACATGTAACTGGGTATCCTGTATTTTTTCTGGCAACCCACAGCTGCCCACTGAGCGCCAGCTAGATGCCAAGCAGGGCGGCCCTGAGGCAGACATCACAAAATGGCAGCCCAAGGCTATGCCTCTTTTGGCCCATGGAATTTTTTTTTTTGTTTTGGGGGTTTGTTAAAGTATCATTTCAAAATAAGGCACTTTTGGCCAGACATGGTGGCTCACGCCTCTAATCCCAGCACTTCAGGAGGACAAGGCGGGCCGATCACTTGAGGTCAGGAGTTCCAGACCAGCCTGGCCAGCGTGGTGAAACCTCATCTCTACTAAAAATACAAAAATTAGCCGGGTGTGTTGGTAGGCACCTGTAATCCCAGCTACTCGGGAGGCTGAGGCTGGAGAATCACTTGAACCTGGGAAGCAAAGGTTGCAGTGAGCCGAGATCTCGCCACTGCCCTCCAGCCTAGGCAACAGAGCAAGACTCTGTCTCAAAAAACAAAACAAAACAAAACAAAACAAAATGGCACTTTAACAGAATACTCCAGATTTCTGACTTCTTTGGGAAACTTGGATCTGCTGGTGACACTAGGCCCACAGTCCCACACGCCACCAGCTTCCAGCCCCTTAGAAAGGACCCCGGCCCCTGGGTTTGCTGCCATGTCCATCTCGCCGCCGCCTTTGACTTCCTGGCCCCTATGGGCATGAGGTTGGTGACCCCCTCTCTGAGGGGGCCCAGCTCCCTCCCTCCCTGAGGGGTCCCTAGTATCCGGGGCTGCTCTTTCTTCAGGGAACTGTCCCTCAGGTGCCACATCTTGGGGACCCCAGGATCAGCAACTGTAAATCAAACCCCAGGGAAATAGCAAGCTTCAGATTCTGGGTGACGATGGCATTCAACAGGCCCCCCTGAAGGGAGTTCAACCATCATGGGCCCCACCATCCCTGAGCCATTGGGATGCCAAGGTGTGAACCACCGGGTATCTGCAGCCCCTTCCACCTGCTCTGGAGGCGCTGCCTCCAGCTAAAACAGACGTGTCCTCCGCGAAGAGCAGTGTTCTTCACAGGCCCTGGGTTGAGCAGCCTCCACCTCTGCTGAAATCTAGAACAGAGACCCCCAAGAGACTCAGCAAGATGGGGCGCCGTGGTTCCCAAAAAGCTGTGCCCCCTTCTTGTTGAGAAAATGGATTTTTCTCAATGTTCATGTGCTACTCATCTGGAATGCTGTCCCTGGGAAGGCCCAGCATTCCAAATGGGTAGCATCTAAGAGTGGAGAAAAATCCATTTTTCTTTGATGCAAAAGGCAAAGAGGAATCTAAGCTAAAATCTGTTCCTATTATTTCTGTATTAAAGAGACGAGTATTTGTAAAGATGGTGAAGAACAGGATGCAGAACTCAAATTCCCAGGTGAGCAGAAAGAGCATCCTCTAGAATTCTGTTTTTTGTTTCGTTTTGTTTTGTTTGAGACGGAGTCTCACTCTGTTGTCCAGGCTGGAGTGCAGTGGCTAGATCTCAGCTCACTGCAACCTCTGCCTCCCAGGATCAAACAATTCTCCTGCCCCAGCCTCCCAAGTAGCTTGGACTACAGGTGTGTGCTACCACACCTGGCTAATTTTTTTTATATTTTTAGTAGAGACAGGGTTTCATCGTGTTAGCCAGGATAGTCTCGATCTTCTGACCTCGTGATCCGCCTGCCTCAGCCTCCTGAAGTGCTGGGATTACAGGAGTGAGCCACCGCACCCGGCTGAATACTCTTTTTTAATCAAGTCTATAAAATCTTAAACACGTTGAATCATTGCCATTCACAAATCAGCCCTGGAACTGGAATTGATCCAATCCACACTCCTGCTTTGCAGAAAGTAGAGGCAAGCTCTCAGGAAGCTTGAAAGCAAAATACATTTTGGTTGAATAAGAAAGACTTATTTAACAAGTTTGATAAAAGGCCACAGTTATTCTGAGACAACAAAATTATCATTGGAAAAACTGAAGATATTCTATGCAAGGGATATTTTTGGAAAATAGAAGCCTCTTCTTAACTGACACCATTGTCCTAAGACTACTAGAAGGTGGCTGCTGCTCTGGTTAGGAGGGCAGATCATGAGGTCAGGAGATTGAGACCATCCTGGTTAATTAGGTGAAACCCCGTCTCCACTAAAAATACAAACAATTAGGCGGGCATGGAAGCGGTGCCTATAGTCCCAGCTACTCTGGCACGAACCTTGCAGTGGAGGCGGAGCTTGCAGTGAGCCGAGGTCGCACCACTGCACTCCAGCCTGGGGGACAGAGCAACACTCCGTCTCAAAAAAAATAAAGAAAGAAAGAATTATCAGGGGGCAAGGGCTGATAACTTTGTGCCCGGTGTTTGGAGGACAAAAGCCTCTGGACGAAACTGAGCATATTTCACAGGGACCCCTTCACCCCCCGTCCAAGCTCCAGGAGACGCCTCCTTGAGGACCGGATGTTGTTTGTTTGTTTGTTTGTTTGTTTTGAGACGGAGTCTCGCTGTGTTGCCCAGGCTGGAGTGCAGTGGCGCCATCTCGGCTCACTGCAAGCTCCGCCTCCCGGGTTCACGCCATTCTCCTGCCTCACCCTCCCAAGTAGCTGGGACTACAGGTGCACACCATCGGGCCGTTTCACCGTGGTCTGGATCTCCTGACCCCGTGATCCGCCCACCTCGGCCTCCGAAAGTGCTGGGATAACAGGCGTGAGCCACCGTGCCCGGCCGAGGACCGGATATTTAAACCCATTCCTGAGGTTGTGTGGGAGTGGCCAGAGGGATTCCTAGAGCTGAGGCTTGCAGTTTCCTGAAGCAGCCACCCTAGGATGGCCTGAGGTCATTCACACCTGGGTGTCGCTATTTAAATGACTGACTTCTACCCCTGCCTTTTCATTCTAAGGGTGAGGCACGTGGTTCCAAATATCTCAAACGGAATCTGTGCATTTCACATTCCGCATTCCCAGGGCAGCCGTCCTGGCTGCCTTCTGCTGCCCCATCCCTTGTCACTTCATGAAGAGAACCAAAGCCCCTTCCCTGGTGCTTCCCATCCCATGCTCCTGGCAGCCCTGGGGTTGGGGACCGGGGACCTGGGACTCTTTAAAAAACTCCCCGGCTCCAACTCTGACAGCCAACTCCACACCGGCTCAGGGCACTGGCATTTGGAAACCATCCACAGTAGGCAATTTTATTGAAAATCAAATGAAAAGGAATACAAAGTAAGGGTTGTTTAAGGGGGAAGGCTTTCGAGTTTGCTGTCTGTTTTCTTTTTCCCTAGGCATTCAGACAAATATTTACTTTGTGGGCTGGTATGGGACTGACTTACCCTTTCTTGCCCTGAAACGATCTTGAATGCAGAGTCTCAAAACACGTTTGAGGCTCCCATCAGCCACTGCCATGGGCCTCAGGAGGTGATTTTTAAATCCATCTTAAGGTGGAAAGAGCTTAAACGATAGTCCTAACGGACCCTTCCATTGAAATCCTCCCAGAATCTCCTCTCTGCCCTCTGAGGAAGGCAGGATGGATATTCATCCCTATTTGGCAGATGAGGAAACTGAGGATCACGTAGTGAGTGGCAGAGCTGAAACGCGACTGGCCACCCAGCCCTCTTGCCCCAGGTGTATGTGCAGCCTGAAGGCTGGTGGCAAAGCTATGCAGGAGACAGGGTCGGCAAGGGAAATCCTGTTGGCAAGAAACTTGCAAGCCACAGTGGTGTCTACAGTGTGTCCAGAATTGTTTGAGAGAGAGATCTTGGGTTGCAGTTAACAAAAACCTACTCAGAAAGGGGGCAGAGCGGAGGGCTTTTATAAAGATACAGAAATGAATGCCTCATAAAAGCTATGGGAGAGAACTAGGATAGCCCAGGCATCGTCTCTCTCATACATGCACGCAGTCAGGCATTTCTCTGCCCCTCTCCATACCTCTGCTGATTTCTTCTCTCTCCAGTCGTGTGACAGGAAGGGACAACCTTATAGTCCCTCAGTTCAAAGGGTCAGCCCAGGGAGTGAGTGGCATCTCACAGTCCATTACCCCGACTCCTAGGAGTGGGCATCGGAAAAGCCCGGCTGTGCCAAGTGTCCAACAAATACAGCCTGGGAGTGGGGTCATGCACGTGGCCGCCAGGACGCCCCCTCCTTTGAGCTGGGAAGTGCTCAAGAGGTTAAACAGACCCCCTTAAATAGACTTCATTTCCTCCTTCTAAGCCAAGCTTGTCCACCCTGCAGCCCGGGACAGCTTTGAATGCAGCCCAACACTAATCCGTAAAACATTAGGGGATAATTTTTTTTTTTTTTTTTTTTTTTTTTTGCTTTAGCTCATCAGCTATTGTTAGTGTTAGTGTATTTTACCTGTGGCCCAACACAATTCTTCTTCCAGTGTGGCCCAGGAAAGCCAAAAGATTGGAGACCCAATTCTAAGCCATCAGAGACTTTAGACACATTCAATTCAGTAACAGTTTTTCAGGAGAAACACCATCACAATGAATGTGCTTACCATAATAAGCTCCTGGTTTCAAACTAAAAAACATGTAAATGGACCAGGCTTGGTGGCTCACGCCTGTAATCCCAGCACTGGGAGGCCAAGGAGGGCGGATCACTTGAGCCGAGGAATTCGAGAGCAGCTTGAGCAATATGGCAAAACCTCGTCTCTACAAAAAATAAAATAAAATAATTAGTTGGGCATAGTAGTGCACACCCATAGTCCCAGCTTACTCGGGAGGCTGAGGTTGGAGGATCACCTGAGCCTGAGGAGGTCGAGGCTGCAGTGAGCCGGGATTGCTCCACAGCACTCCAGCCTGGGCAACAGAGTAAGACCCCATATCAAGAAAAAAGAAAAGAAAAAGAAAATAGAGAAAGGGAAAGCAATATCTTTATACCTGGAAGGGTGCACCCCAAAACCTTACTAAGGCTAAGGCTCATCTTTGAGTAATGTGATGATAATAAATTGTTTTATCTCTTTTTTGCTCATATCTATGTGTGTCTGTGTGTGTGTGTGTGTGTATATATATATATATTTTTTTTTTTTTTAACAACAAACATTTTATTTTGTGTACAAAAAAATAACAAAACCAGCCAGGTGTGGTGGCTCATGCCTGTAATCCTAGCAGTTTGGGAGGCTGAGGCAGGCAGATCACTTGAGGTCAGGAGTTTGAGACCAGCCTGACCAACATGATGAAATCCCGTGTCTACTAAAAATACAAAAATTAGCTGGGCGTGGTGGCATGTGCCTGTAGTCCCAGCTGCTTGGGAAACTGAGGCAGGAGAATCACTTGAATCCGGGAGGTGGAGGTTGCAGTGAGCAGAGATCATGCCACTGCACTCATGCCTGGGCCACAGAACAAGACTCTATCTCAAAAAAAAAAAAAGAAGAAGAAGAAGAAGTAGTAGTAGTAAATAAATAAGTACAATATAATAAAACACATGCAAAGTGTCTAGTCCTCCTCATGTTAAAAATAATTAAATAAAGCCAGGCATGGTGGCTCAAGCCTGTAATCCCAGCATTTTGGGAGGCCGAGGTGGGCGGATCACGAGGTCAGGAGATCGAGACCATCCTGGCTAACACAGTGAAACCCCGTCTCTACTAAAAAAAAAAAATACAAAAAAATTAGCCAGGCGTGGTGGCGGCGCCTGTAGTCCCAGCTACTCGGGAGGCTGAGGCAGGAGAATGGCGTGAACCCAGGAGGCAGAGCTTGCAGTGAGCCAAGATCACACCACTGCACTCCAGCCTGGGCGACAAAGCGAGATTCCATCTCAAAAAATAAATTAATTAATTAAATTAAATAAAAATAACAAAACCACTTGAGTGGAACAATTGGAGTCTTGCTGCAATGGAGTTTGTGTGTTTTTTCTCTTGCTTGTTAAAGGTTGGAACCAGAAAAGCCTCCCTAAAGATGGACCAAGAAAGAGAGATGCTGAGAAAAGAGACCTCCAGCAAGTCCAGCCAGAGCCTTTTGCATTCTAAGCCCAGCGGGAAGTACTAGAGAAACCTCGTCCCACCAGGCCTCGTGTGATCCTGTGTGAGTTCATGTGACTCTTCTGTGTCATCTGTGTCAAAATACTGAGTTGCTTTTGTAGGACTTTAAAGGTTGTTACCCTAGTGTTTCGCTTTCTAGACTGGTATTTTGAACAGTGTTATATTTTGGAGTGTGTGGGGAGAAGCGTTCTTTTTAAAAAATACCTATGAATGTACACGAACTCAGGTATATGAAGAATAGAAGTGTGTGACCCAGATGTCCAGGACTGGTAGATATAATTATGTGGTTCCACATTGGGTCATGATGTTCCCAAATATCAAACCTCCTAAGAGTTCCAACAGACTCACACTGGAGAGAACCTAAGACTTGTACTGGAGCCTCAGGGCAAAATTGTAGCCTTGGAACTACCAGGGCCTCGGGATAGTGAAGTCAAATCTCAGTTATGGTCTGGCAGGATGGCTCAGGCCTGTAATCTCAGCACTTTGGGAGGCCGAGGCAGGCAGATTACAAAGTCAGGAGTTTCAGACCAGCCTGGCAAACATAGTGAATCCCTGTCTCTACTAAAAATACAAAAATTAGCTGGGTGTGGTGGCACAGGCCTGTAGTCCCAGCTACTCAGGAGGCTGAGGCGGGAGAATCACTTGAACCCGGGAGTCGGAGGTTGCAGTGAGCCGAGACCACGCCATTGCACTCCAGCCTGGGTAACAGAGTGAGACTCTGTCTTAAAAAAAAAAAAAAAAAAATTTGGCCAGACCTGTAATCCCAGCTACTGGGAAGGCTGAGACAGGAGAATCACTTCAACCTGGGAGGCGGTGGTTGCAGTCAGCCAAGATCACACAACTGCACTCTAACCTGAGTGACAGAGCAAGACTCCATCTCAAAAAAAAAAAAAA
This sequence comes from Theropithecus gelada, assembly GCF_003255815.1. Lineage (NCBI taxonomy): Eukaryota > Metazoa > Chordata > Mammalia > Primates > Cercopithecidae > Theropithecus > Theropithecus gelada. The sequence goes on from NC_037668.1 coordinate 43,268,763, forward strand.
AAAAATCTCAGTTTATTACAATACATTTAGAACACAAATCAGTTTTATTGCTTCTGTAATCATGACTAACATCTATATAGCACTCTACAGTTTTCAAAACTATCTCATTGAATCCTCCCCCAGCCCCTGGGAGGTAAATAGTATTACATTCTGCATTTGACAGATGAGGAAGCTGAGGCCCTGAGAACTTACATGCCTGCCTAAAATCACACAGCTAGTCAACTCAAGATTTGAGTCTTGAACCCAGGTTTCTAATTCCATCTCATACTGTCCATTCTGATACACCAGATGGCCTAGTTGTTACAGTCCCAGGCCACAAGGACAGACCAAGTTCCTAGTCACCAAAGAGCACACATGGCCTAGGTACGCACACTCCTGTTCCACTATGTTTGGAGAGACCCCCATTTTCCTTGCTGCACTCTCTGCTCCTTCCAAGTTCTGCCTTCTCTCCATCCATCCATCCCCTCACTGCCATTCTTGTGTGGCCACACAGCCAAAAAAAAAAAAAAAAAAAAAATGGAAGAGCCAGAAGTCATGAATACTTTTTTTTTTTTTGAGACGGAGTTTCGCTGTTGTCACCCAGGCTGGAGTGCAGTGGCACTGCAACCTCCGCCTCCCAGGTTCAAGTGATTCTCCAGCCTCAGCCTCCTGAGCAGCTGGGATTACAGGCATCTGCCACCACATCCAGTTCATTTTTTGTATTTTTAGTAGAGATGGGGTTTCACCATGTTGGCCAGGCTGGTCTTGAACTCCTGACCTCAGGTGATCCACTCACCTCAGCCTCCCAAAGTGATGGGATTACAAGTGTGAGCTACCGCGCCCAGACTACTTTTTTTTATTTTTAAAAAGGCACAATAAAAATGTTTTTTAATATTTTAAAACCAAATGTATTTTTTAAACCCATTAAACCTGAGGGAAGTAGGACAAACTCTTTGTGTGATATTCCATAGGAGGCATGTCTTACACATGGTTAGGATCTAAAGCCAGTGAGAGGCCGGGCGTGGTGGCTCACACCCATAATCCTAACACTTTGAGAGGCTCAAGTGGGAGGATTGCTTGAGCCTAGGAGTTCCAGATCAGCCTGGACAACATAGTGAGACCCTGTCTCTACAAGAAACTTAAAAATTAGCTGGTGTGGTAGTGTGTGCCAGTAGTCACAGCTATTTGGGAGGCTGTGCTGGGAGGATCACTTGAGCCCAGTGATCCCACTGCATTCCAGCCTGGGCAACAGAGCAAGACCTTGTCTCAAAAATAAATAAATAAAGTCAGTAAGAAATGGGAGTGTAACTTGACTTTATAAATATTCTAGAAAATCTCAGAAATGTTCAAAAACCTAATACAGTAAAGAACCTGGTATTAGACTGTATCATATCCCCAAATATAGAGCTGAGAGTCTTGGTGCAGTTCCAGGGCTAGAGCAGCCATTTCCCCACTTGTGTTCAGGGAAACAAAGCCAGTCTTCAGAAAAAAGGAGGCTGGAATAGATATGCAACAAGGAGAGACAAAAAACCCCACAGAACCCCAAGAGGCAGTGCAGCAGATACTGCAGCTACTCAGCAGACACTAAGTCTACCTAGTCATTGCTCAGCCATCACTTTCCTCTACCATATAGGCTCAAAGCTAATCACCATGATTTTCCCGCCTCCCTTGCAGCTAGGGCAGGCCATGTTGGACCAATCTAGCTCATGACATATAAGGAAAAGCCCCTGTGGAAGGCTTCCCTTCCAACTTCTCTAGGAGAAGGCATTCACCCTTGGTACCTTTGTCTTGTCTCCTTTCTCATTCCTGGAGGTCAGACCAGAAGCTGGAGCAGCCACCTTGGGGATCAGCAGACACCAGCAGCAGGGCAAAGGATAGTGGAGTGGAGGGACGAGAAGGCCCAGGTGGGCACCCAGTGGCATCGCTGAGCTCTGAACCATAAATGAACTGCCTACCTCTGTACTTCCTGTTGTATAAGACAAATAAATCCCTATCTATTTAAGCCACTGTAGTCAGATCTATATATTTGTGCTGTGGAACAAACCACCCAAAACTGAGTGACTTAAAATGACAAATATTTATTATTTCTTTTGATTCCATGGATCAAGTTGCACACTTGTCCTGTCTGGACTGTCTTGGCTGGGGCTGGATGGTTTAGAATGGCCTCTTTCATACACCTGGCCTCATACACCTGGCCTTGGCAGGCAAGTTGGGTTAGGGCAGTAGTTCTCAGCAAGGAGCAAAATTTCCCCCCAAGAGAACTTTGGCCATGTTTGGACATAATTTTAGTTGTCACAACAAAGGAAGGGTAGGTGCCCATCTAGAGGTAGAGGCCAAAGGTGCTGCTAAACATTCTACAATGGATAAAAGAACTCCCCACAACAAAGAATTATTTGATCTAAAATGTCAATAGCACTGAGGTTGAGAAACCTGGTCTAGAGAGGCCTTCCACTGCCACACTTTGTCTCTGCTCAGCAGGCCCACTCATTCTTCAGCCGACTGGACTAGGCTCATTCACATGTGGTGGCCACAGGTTCCCAAGAGCAGCAGGTGAGAACAAGCCCCAATACACAAGCACTTTTCAAGTCTCTACTTGCCTTGTGTTTGTTAATATCCTATCAGGTAAAGCCAGAGTCAGTGCGGGAGGAGCTCCAAATTTTTACAATCTACTCACATTGAGTTTTCTGCTATTTGAAGCTGAATGCATTCCCAGCTGACCCAGGAGAAAGTTACCTTGATTCCCAATGACTTTCTGATTCCCAGTTCCCTTCCTTGTGAAGGCCAGTTCCAATGCCTGCCCTTGGGTTCCACTAGGACCCTTTGTATCACTCAAGATCCCTTGGTTGTAAACAACAGATACCTCCTGTGGCTAACTTAAACAGAAAGAGAGTTTACTGGGAGGAAATGAGGAAGGTCAGAGAATCAGTGGCTAAGCAAAGCTGAAGAGTCAGGCTTGGATGTCAGGAGCTGGCTTTTCTTCCCTATAGATGCCCCCTTTTTGCTTTAGCTGGTTTGAGTTTCTGTTCATTGCAACCAAATGGGCATTTACTATGACGCTGTGCTACACAGCCCCCACCCACTACTGATTCTGAGAAGCTACCAGCTGTCTTTCCCCTGGGGGTTGCACCATGGTACAACAAGGTACCTGTATACCCAAACCTCCCAGTCTTCTTCTGATCTTTCAAGAAGCTAAGACAAACAACTTCCTTCCGCCCTTGCCAGTGGGAGCCCATGTGGATCCTTGGATTCGTGACTTTGCAGATAAGGTGCCCTTCTCTTGAAACTTGGCAGTGTCACCATCGCCTGCTGTTGTAGAAACCAAAGTCATGAAATGTCTGGAGGGAAAAAATAGCTTCCAGATCTGCATTCCAAAGCGTGCTCCTGGTAAGTGGAGTGGTATCCAATTTTTTAGGGACTTAGGAATGAAAGCAATCCACTAAGGATGTGAGGAAACTTAAACCTGATAATACTAATACATGCCTCTTTTCCATCCTGAGGCCTCCTAAAGCAGGACGGAGGGCACCGGTGAGGCTATTTCAGTTCATCAGCTTGGCCTCATTTCCATCAGGTGTGCTGCTTGCGTCCGTCTGCTCAGTGTCCCAGGTTATTTTGGGCCAATTCATGACCTTATGTGCCTGCTTTTGTTTTTAAACATTTTTCTTTGCCATCTGTTGCCCAGGATTCCGTTGCACTGCCTCCGTCCAGTTGGGGGAAGCATCAGCGGGTCCTTGTTTTGAGTTTCCTATCAGCTTTAGCACACTGTTTTCCTTTCTAAGACCCAAAAATATTGGAGGCAGAAACTTTATCTTCTGCCTAACTGTGGTCTTATCATCAGAGAGTATGGTGTTACAGTTAAACAACCAGCCTCCATCCATTCAGCCAGTAGACACTGGGGGCCTACTATGGGCCAGGCACTGATGCTACCATTTTAGTTAGACTTCATGGCCTTGACCTTTACTCCTTTTCAAATTCTGATCCACTGCTTTGACTGAAAAGGAAGCGGAATCATTAATTTACTGGGTATGTTGCATGGGAGCACTTACTTTTGACGTCCACATATCTTGTTGGCTATGTATGGGATTACTGCTGGGTGTTCTTTAAAGAGACCCTCTTCCTGGGAGTTTCTCTGTACCTTTCATCAGTTGAAATATAATAGCTAATAATAGTAACTACTTTGTATAGAGTCCTTCCTGGCCACCAGACACTATGCAAAGCGTGATCCAGACAATAGCCCACTTCATCCCCACCATGTCATCACTCCTGTTATACCTGTGAAAATGATGAGCCCAGAGTAGGTAAGTAACTTGCCCAAGGTCACAGAGCAAGTGTTGGAGCCCAGACTTCATACCCACAACTGCTTAATATAGCACTTTCCTCAGGGAAGTCCAGGAACCAGCTGGTTGTCTACTAATGAATGAAGACAGGAGGGCAGACTTTTTCTGTAAAGGGCCAAATAGTAAATCTTTTCTTCTCTAAAGGGCTTTATTGACCATAGGTGTCTCATTACCACCACTCAACTCTACCAGTGCAGTATGATACATAAATGAATGACCACGGCCATGTTTCAATAAAACTTTATTTATAAAAATAGGAAGTGGGCCACGTTTGCCAACCCCTGTGTTAAACTGTCACCCAGAGTAGATTATTAGGATCTGCACAGCTGTTGCCTGCCACATGACAACCTAGAAGCAAGATTATTGTCATCTTCATCATTGAGACCTTTTTGAGCTTTTACTATGTGCCATGCACTGAAGTAAACACTTTCCATAAATTTTCTCATTGAATCCTCTCAAGCACTCCAGGAAGAGATAGGAGTGCTTGAGAGGATCCCATTTTATAGACAATGAAACTGAGGCCAGAAAGGTAATTTGGCCAAGGTCACCCCACTGGGATTTCCAAACCCACCTCCTAACAATTACACCACTTTGAATATGGGGAAAAAGAATACCATTCAATGTGCTTTTTCCTGTTCTCTCGATCAACACCAAAAGCAATCAACACAGACAGAAGATGCTGTGACCACATGTGGAGGGAGACTTCTCTCCACCACCAAGCAAGCAATGAGCTCTGCAGCAGACACCAGCCGGGTGTCCGCCAATTCAATTCCATTGCTATCTACGTGGAGACAGCATCAGATCCCACAGGCTGGGGGCTCGGTCCCCAAGACTTGCCCACTTCAGACACCAGTCACAAGTCCGGGACTCTGGAACTTCTGACCGACAGGCTTCAAGTTGGGGTTCCCATGACCCCTCTGTGGATTTGATTAATTTGCTAGAGCAGCTCACAGAAGTCAGAGTAACACATTTGCTGATTGGTTGTTTATTTTATTTTATTTTATTTTTGATTGGTTGTTTATAAAAGATACTATAAAGGATACAGGCCAGGCACGGTGGCTCACGCCTGTAATCCCAGCACTTTGGGAGGCTGAGGTGGGTGGATCACCTGAGGTCAGGAGTTCAAGACTAGCCTGGCCAACATGGTGAAACCCCATCTCTACTAAAAATACAAAACTTACCTGGGCATGGTGGCTAATACATGGGTGCCTGTAATCCCAGCTACTCAGGAGGATGAGGCAGGAGAATCACTTGAACCTGGGAGGCGGAGGTTGCAGTGGGCCGAGATCGCGTGCCATTCCACTGCAGCCTGGGCGACAACAGCGAGACTCCATCTCAAAGAAAAAAAAAACTAAAGGATGCAGATGAAGGAACGCATAGGGCAAGGTATGGGGCAAGGGGCGGAGCTTCCGCACTCTCCCTGGCACACCACCCTCCAGGAACCTCCACCTGCTCAGCTGTCTGGAAGCTCCTGAACCCGGTCCTCTCAGGCCTGTTATGGAAACCTCATTGGATAAGTATGATTGAAGCATGGACAACTGTGTCAAAATGGGATTGGACAAAAAGAGTTCTAAACCCAGCAAGGCCTGTCTGTTCAAACTCTTCTCAGCCTCTCTGTGCAGCATTCCTTCCTCCAGGGTATCCAGCAGGATCCTCTCTGCAATGAGATTAGACCCAGAATCAGATTAGAGTCCTGCTGTGGGCAGGTGAAAGGAGGGTAGAAGAATGTCAGAGAGTGAGATCGTGTGAAAGGAGGGTAGAAGAATGTCAGAGAGTGAGATCGTGTTTACTGTAACAAGGGCCATGGAGTTATAAGCCAGGAACTGTGGACAAAAAACAAAATATGGGCTTGGTGCAGTGGTTCACGCCTGTAACCCCACTACTGAGGGAGGCCGAGGCAGGAGGATTGCCTAAGCCCAGGAGTTTGAGACCAGCATGGCCAACACAGTGAGACCCAGTCTCTACAGAAAAATGTGAGAAATTAGCCAGGTGGTACATGCCTGCAGTTACAGCTACTCAGGAAGCTGAGGTGGGAGGATTGCTTGAAACTGGGAATTTGAGGCTGCAGTGAGCCATGTTCTTACGACTGCACTCCAGCCTGGGTGACAGAGACCCTATCCCAAAAACAACAATAACAAAAACTGTATATATAAAATATCACAACCACACTGCCTTTTGTAGTCAGAGAGATGCATCTGCACACTAGGGAGCGTTGTCATTGGGTCTAAAAGACCTGCTTCTCCTGGACTGAGTCTCAGAAGACAACGCCTTCATGGTATGTTCCCTTCCTCTAGGCAGGCTGCTTTCATAGGCCCCCCTGAGAATCACCTGCTTTCTTTAGTTAATACCTTAGGTCAACCAGGTGTGGTGCCTCACGCCTGTAATCCCTACCCTTTGGGAGGCCGAGGCGGGCAGATTGCTTGAGCCTAGGAGTTTCAGATCAGCCTGGGCAACATGGCGAAACCCCGTCTCTACAAAAAAATACAAAAAATTAACTGGGTGTGGTGGTGCACACCTGTAGTCCCAGCTACTACTAAGGAGGCTGAGGTGGGAGGATCGCTTAAGCCTAGGCGGTTGAGACTGCAGGGAGCAGTGAGTGTGCCACTGCACTCCAGCCTGGGTGACAGAGAGAGACCCCATCTCAAAAAACAAAACAAACAAACAAAAATACCTTAAGTCAGGTGTCCCTGGGCTAGGCACCATGCTACTTCTTCTGACTGGTTTTGCCTCTCTCTGCACTCGTCCATTATGTGTTGGTTTTACGATGTCCCTGTCCGTTTCCCAGGCTCTGGGGTGTCCTTGCGGTGGCCACATGCAGTGTTTACCTGTACCTTCCATCTATTCCCTCTGCCTGTCTGCTAAGCAGAGAGCTGCTTAAATGACCTCTGGGCCACAGTGATGGCTGAGGACCAGCAGGTCACCCAGCCTCAACCCCTATCTGATGCCACTGATGCTGTCCTCAGGGACGACAGGAGACAGACACTTGAGAGGCTGGTTTTTGAAGAGTTCCTGTTAACTTTTGTGTTGAGTCATGTGGGTGCACTGAGGTGTCACTTTAGCAGCTTCTCTTTCTTGGCAGTGACCTTGAGACCTAAAACTGGGCCACCGGATGCTCTGGAGGGGACACAGAAAATACCCAATCTGTCCCCAGCCCTCAGGCAGAGCAGGCCTTCATGCATTCATTCAACAACTATTTCTACAGCACTCACCTCGGGCCAGGTACCCTGATGTGGGTGCTGAGGATCCAGAATTGAAGCAGACAGACAGGTCCCTTCCCCCAGGAGGTTGTGTTGGAAGTAATAGATATTTTATGAACACTTCGCTATGGAAAATAATCGCTGGGTCCCAACCAGAGCGGGTTCAGCTGGAAGAGTGGTAGCCCCTCTCCATCAGTCGCCTAGTATGGGATCCAATAAATATCACACTTCAGAATGACGATTCCAGCTCTCACCTCCCTGTCCCCCAGCTTGCCTACAACCAGGAGAATTCCAGGACCAGTACCCAGTGCCCAGCACATTTAATAAGTATGTATGGATTGCCTGGCTGTTGCTGCACACCGTTTTCACAGAGTAGCTGTTGGAAGTATAAAAATCGAAACCAGCTGCCCATATTATTACTATCTTTGGAAGGGGCCCAGGAGAGCACTGTGGAAGCAGCGTTGCTGGATTTTAAGGTATCTCCCTCACATGCACACAAACACAAAAACACTTTTGGGGAGTTTAAAACATAGTTAAGGCTAGGGCCTATCAGGGTGTTAAACTTGCACACGGAATTGCCTGTCGCTTAGAAGCAGAAAACACACCCCGTTGGACACCTGCAGCTCACTCGAAGGATCGACCGTCTTGGTTTTCAAGTAGATTCATAGTGTCTAAGGTAACCACAAAAAGAGAGCTGGAGGGCTGGGCGCGGTGGCTCACGCCTGTAATCCCAGCACTTTGGGAGGCCAAGGCGGGTGGATCACAAGGTCAGGAGTTCGAGACCATCCTGGCTGACACGGTGAAACCCCATCTCAACTAAAATTACAAAAAAATTAGCTGGGCGTGGTGCCAGGCGCCTGTAGTCCCAGCTACTTAGGAGGCTGAGGCAGGAGAATGGCGTGAACCCAGGAAGTGGAGGTTGCAGTGAGCCGAGATCACGCCACTGCACTCCAGTCTGGGTGACAGAGCAAGACTCTATCTCAAAAAAAAGAGAGCTGGAGAGATAAGTTAGTTTCTAAGAACCTGAAAATGGGTCTACCTGCAGCTGTTGACCCATCGTCATTGGCTTTTTGTCCTGCCTCTTTGCCCCCCTCAGTGGTCCCATAAATGCCTGACATCAGCGCCTCTCCCCATTATACCTTTTGCATAGCTTCCAAATCTTGCAAGAGATGAGAAAGCCTCTGAGGTCAACCAGGCTGTGACCCCGTGCTGCTGTCACTCCAATTGCCCCAAATGAATATTGCTGCTGCCCCTGAACTTTGATCTCTGTGCGTCTTTCTCCATCCATCAAGGGTTTCCTGATGACTGCGGAGTGTTTGTAATGATTAATTCGTAAGCTGGTATTTGTGAAGTGCTAAGGGAGCCCTGCATTTTGTGAGCCAACTTCATCTCTGCCATCTCCCAAATCCCTTCCTGTTTTCCCAGCATCTCAGGCTGGAGGGACCACACAGTTCTGTCAGGCTCCAGAATGTCCCCAGTGCCATCTCCCCGTCACTCAAGAGCTCTTCCCAACTCCTTCTCTCCTTCTTGTTTCTCCCCCCACCCCTTTTTCAAAGTGCTGTTGTTTTTCTTACTATCACTTCACCCCTCCCCAAAAGACAGTTATACAAGGAGATGTGGGAGGAAGAGAAGAAACATAAGTAATGATGACTAAGTCAGCCTGGCTCCCTTGCCACTGGAATATTGTCAGAATTGGCCGGCTCGCCCTTGCCTCTGTAAAAAGCCTTTGCCAAGGGTGTGATTTTTCCTGAAGATCATTCTTTCCACATGACTGAATGCTGTAGTGTGTCATCAGTCCAGATCATTTCTTTCTGCCAGAATCTATGCTTGGGGCACAAAATTTAGGGTCACTCAAAAGTGATTTCCCCTAATCAAGAGGCAAGTGATATTTCCTGGAAGTTTCACCGCCAATCAGGGCTCATCGGTTTTCTCTCCTTTTCCTTCCATCACTGCTTCTTTGATTCCTGAAAAAAGTGCTTTTCTTGAAACCCAATGACCAATGACCAATGAAGAAAAAAGCCTCGAGTAAAAGACAGCCCCTAGCGTCCATCTCTGGCCCAGGCCCAAGGCCTCTGAAATGGGGCCACAGTACTGGGCAGCTTGAGGTCTCACCCTGTGGTCACAGGCTCAGAGCTCTGCAAACTCCAAAAACCTGTGAGAAAAATCAACCCAAGAGGTGTTAAAACGACTCACCCATCCGGGCAGCATTTCCTGAGCTCTGCCTGAGTTTAACAGTTGCAAGGCTCCGGCGTTCAGCAGCCCTCCTGCAAGATGCTATAGGTAACGAGCACGAATTCCCCCAACCTGTGTGTCATGGAAGGCAACCCTCGCTCCCATGAGCTGTGTCCACACAAAGCCAAATGGGTAACTGACCAGAGAGCTTACTACACACAGGCAGTCCACATAATTCAAACCCAAACCCCAGTTTCTTCACATATATATGTAAGTTGTTTTGCAAGAAGGCAAAACCCTCACATTATCTCCTCACTGTGAAGTTTGCGCCCACATGAAGCAGATGCAAACAATTTCATAAAACGGCAACCCAGTTTTATGCAGAACCATTGGAAATCATAAACTGGAGTAAATTGAGGCTCACCAGAGTCTTGAAATTATCTGCTTTGTGAGGAAGACTAAGAATTCAACAAACTTCAGCATCTACAAACATCATCTGTAGACATCATCTTAAACATTTTTTTTTTTTTTTTTTTTTTTTTTTTTTTTTTTTTTTGAGACGGAGTCTCGCTCTGTCGCCCAGGCTGGAGTGCAGTGGCCGGATCTCAGCTCACTGCAAGCTCCGCCTCCCAGGTTCACGCCATTCTCCTGCCTCAGCCTCCCGAGTAGCTGGGACTACAGGCGCCTGCCACCTCGCCCGGCTAGTTTTTTGTATTTTTTTAGTAGAGACGGGGTTTCACCGTGTTAGCCAGGATTTAAACATTTTAATCTACATCCTGTCCCTAGTCCTTTACATTCCTTAAATAACTATCTTGCTTCTGTTGGGTCCTTCAGGGCTGCATATGGGAGATAGGGAAGCCTGTCTTTTGCAAACAGCTGGACCAAACTGCCCAAAACCAAGAGAAACTTAATTCTGAGATTTAAAAAAGAAATCATTTAAGCTAAGCATCTTTACTGGACTCAAAAATAATTTTTATAAACAAGTTAATGAGAACTTCACATTTTCTGAACCTTGAAGGTTTTTTCCTCAATTTCATTCTTTTAAAAATACCTTTTAAATTAATTCAGCAATGTTCTTAAGCAGAGCAAATTGACAAATATCAACTGAGTGTCTGTTCTGTGCACATCACTCTGTAACAGCTTGCTGGCTTTACATTCTCCAGGGCTCCCTGCCTCCACAGCACACTGGTTTGGGGGCCCTGCATGCATCTTTTCTCTGCACCTTGGCTGGTTGGAGCAGTTTCAGTAGAGGGGTCCTGATTGACCTAACATTTCAGAGAACATGCACAGAGCATAGTCCTTCTAAATCAGGGATTCTCAAATTTCAGTGAGCACAACTCCACTGGGTGCTTGTTTACATGTAGATTCCTGGATCCCACCCCAGAGATCAGTGTTGTCTGTCCAAATTGGAGCCCGGGAATCTGTATTATTAACCTAGGCCCCAGTGGTTCTGATGCTGAAGGTCCAGAGTTGTGCAGTTGTGAGGTGACAGCCCAGACCACAGAGATACTTATTATCTGAACTCTTTCCCTAGCCCTGTCCAGGAGCCTTTGGAGAGGACATCTCTCCTCTGGTGACCCCATCAAAATGGCGACATCATGATCTCCCTGTCAGTTTCCCTAAAGTACAGTCACAGGCGACAACACTGGCCCAGCAGCTATTCTGCCAAGTCATCTGTGTGATGGTGCGGGGCCTCGGGAGAGAGGACCACCAGCCCCTTCCCCTGTCCCTCACCCGCTGTCTCCAGGGGCCCTTTCAGGGGTGAAGCCCAGCCCCATCTCCCTCGCAGCTGCTAGTCTGTCCTCTTCCAAGAGGCCAGCGGCGCCCGCCACGGTTCACCCTAAACAGGGGTTTGTGCTCCTCAGGTCCGCCTCGGAACCCCTGCAACCCTCATTGAGAATGCCAGTGTTTAACAGCGAGTCGTCTCCATAGCAACCGACAGGGTGTCACAGATACAGGATTATGACTTCACGGCGTGGGGATTCCGGAGAAGGGGGTGGGGCGGCACCCCTCCTCGCCCCCCTGCCCCCCCGGCAAGCCCCGCTCCTCACCCAAGCCGCGGGGGAGGAGCCCTCTTCCTTCCCGCCCGGCCCCGGCCCCCAGCCGGACCCCTCCCGCTCAGCTGCTACAGCGGGCACCAAGAGGGCAATGGGTTTCCGTCGCGCTCCCCAGCCTCGCGGGGGGCAGACGACGGCGGGCGGGGCGCGCAGAGTACACTCGACCCCCGGTGGCCGGGAGCGATCACGCGCACGCCGCGCGGGTCCGGGCCCGGGGGCGGGGGCGGAGGCGGGGCGCGCGGTCCCCGCCAGGGCCCAAGTCCCACCTTCGGGGGCGGTGCCTGGCCCGGGGAGTGTCAGGAAGAGGAAGAGCGCGGCCGGCGGCGCTGCGCTGCGAGCAGGGGCCCGGTCAAGGCGAGTGCCGTGTGGGCCACCATGGCCACGGACGAGCTGGCCACCAAGCTGAGCCGGCGGCTGCAGATGGAGGGCGAGGGCGGCGGCGAGACCCCGGAGCAACCCGGGCTGAACGGGGCGGCGGCGGCGGCGGCGGGGGCGCCCGACGAGGCGGCCGAGGCGCTGGGCAGCGCGGACTGCGAGCTGAGCGCCAAGCTGCTGCGGCGCGCCGACCTCAACCAGGGCATCGGCGAGCCCCAGTCGCCCAGCCGCCGCGTCTTCAACCCCTACACCGAGTTCAAGGAGTTCTCCAGGAAGCAGATCAAGGACATGGAGAAGATGTTCAAGCAGTGAGTGCCCGCGCGACCCGGCCCCCCGCCCGCTCCACTACCCGGTATCGGGCCCCGAACCCCCCGATCCCCGGATCCCGCGCCGACCCAGGACCCCAGCAGTCAGCCAAGCTTCCCCGAACCCAGACGCACCGGGGTTAGGGACCCCGCGGCCCCTTCCAGATCGAGACCCGGCATCCCACCACGCACGTTAGTCTGGGGGACCCCCGGGCCCTGGCACGCGGCGGTGACTCATATTTGTGCTGCCTCCGGTACACCATAGACGCGCCCACAGAGTTGGGGACCCCGAACCTCCTTCCAGATAATCGCCAGGCCCCGCGAGCCCCACCCCCACTACCACACGTGTGGGTCCCGGGCCCCCCACCCTGTTAGTGGCGCTTCTTCACCAACCCACAAGGCACACACCGAGGCTGAGGACCCAGCGGCCTTCCTTCCCCCATCCCAGCTGCTCGCGTTCCCCACCCCCACCCCAACACACGCTGGCCAAAGACACCCACCCCAGTGACCCCGGACACCACATGCCAACCACATTCCTTTCCTTAAGGTCTTTTCATTTCCTCTCCTGATCTCACGTCTCCCTCAAGGTGGGTTCTGGGCAGGGATTCCCCCAACTTCCTCTCCAGTTATTTAGCATCTACCAGCAAACTGGGGGCGAAGACTTGCCCTTCCCATCTCCACCCACTCATTAAAAAGGACCCAAATCCTTCACTCACAAGTGGTCTCCCTAGGAAGGGACCCCTCGGCCCCGTTCCCCCTCTGCAGGCGTGTAAACCTCACTCCAGTCGTCCCTGTGGGCCGAGTCCCCTCTGGGCTTGGAAGGCCTCCCTCCTCCTCCTGCCCGCCCCACCCCCCTGCACCCAGCAGCTTGCAGTCACTGCTCACCTGCTTCTGTCACAAGGCCCCCATCTCTCCTCCCCACTCCATATATCCCCTTCCCTCCCCACAGGAACCCCCAATGTCCCACACCCACCCTAGTCAAAAGGGGCCCCTTCCTATGTGACTTGCCCTGTTACCCCCATACCTACCCTTTATTCCATCAGATTCCACGTGCTGTGCCCTCACCAGGGTAGATGGGCACCCCCAGGCCTGTGGACTCATCCCCCCGTCCCCCCACAAAAACAGTCTTAATGTCTCTGTGGAGGGGCTAGAGAGAGAGGGCCCAGCTCCCTCCGGCCCGTCCCTGGGTCCCACTCTGTTGGGTCTAAGATGCACAGCCACTCTCTCCCAACCATGTGTGTGCCCAGGGGGTGGGGAAGGTGCCAGTGCCCCTCCCTTTGGTACCTGTCCCCACCTCCTGTTCCCTGTCCCCCTGCCCCTGGCTCCTGGAGAGGGAACAGCCTCTGTTCCACGATCTGGGTGCTGCTCGGGAGTGGTTCTGGAAGGGGATAGAATTGGCTTGAGGCTGAGTCTTGGGGGTGAGCCAGGAGGTCTAGCCCACCCGGCACAGGCAGCCCAAGGCCGAGGGAGCAATGCAGCAAGGCCGGCTCCCCCTTGGCTGGGCAGGAGGTGGGGGCAGACCTCACCATATGCAGCTGTCAGTGCCCAGACATCAAGCCGGAAGCCCAGGAAGGGGCGTTTTGCAACCGCACAGTTTGAGAAAGGCTCTCCCCTGCTCAGGACAGCTTGCAGCAGCTTCTGCATTTGGCCCCAAGGCAGGGGGAAGGATTTCTGGTTCCCAGTTGGGGGTGACTGAGGAGTCCCATACTTTCCCAAGGTCCTTCTGGGGGAACATCAAGTCCTTGACCCCCGGCCCCTCTGAACCTCTGAGAAAATCCCAGGGCGCCACCTCCTCGACTCCAGGCTATTTGGTTGGAGTTCTTCTAAAGTTTCTTCCCAGCCAAAGACTGGCGAGATTGGGAGAGCAGGATTTCCAGGCTTCCTGAAAGAGTAGCTTGAACACTCCCGGGGCGGGCAGATGCAGGGGTGGGTATGGATCCGTGTCTGTCACTGCCCCCATCGGGGAGTGCAGAGCTGATTCAGACACCGCAGAGATCCCTGTGCTGATAGTGCTGAGGCACTCACCAGGTCCTTGAAACAGCCCCGTGACACAGAGCTCTTTGGCACCTTTGTGCAGACAAGGAGTCTTAAATAACTTGCCACGACCACACAGCTAGAAAATGATAGAGCCTGGATTCAAACCCAGGTCTGTGACTCCAAATCCTGGGTTCTTCTCCTTCTGGGTTTCCCATCACAGACATCTGCTTTCATGTTGGAAAACCTCCAGCACCTGCTTCTATGTTCCTGGCGGATTGTCCACTCATGTCCCCACCTCCAGCCACAGTCTCTGTTTTCCCCCAGAGCCTTCCTTCTCCTGGGCTTCCATAGCTTCCCTGCCCACTGGCCACCAAAACAAAGGTGGGGCTGTTGTGGGAGAACCCAGACACTTCAGATGAGCGGGACTTGGGAGGCTGCAGTATGGTTGGAAGCGGCATGCGGCTGAGGGAACAGTCGGCAAGCTTCATCTGCACAGCAAACTCACTTTTTTTTTACATAGGCTGTTTCTGGTTTGATGAGAGGTACCCTGAGGGAGACTGAGGGCACCTGGACCCCTCCAAGCTACCTCTTGGCGCCAGCACTGCTTGCCAGGTTTTTGGGAGGGCTGATGGGGCAGGCAGGGGCCAGGAAGCTGAACCTCTAGGGAAGCAAGTGCCGCCCGTCAGGGCCCGGGTGAGGGTGGAAAGCTGCAGATTGTGTATTCAAGGAAACAAGGCTTCACTGTGCCAACCGAGCCCAACCCTGCCGCCAACAGACGGACTCTCGTGGAAGACAAAACCCCTGTTCTGCTTCCGCTGTCCGAGTGGGGCTGCAGCCTCCTGGGTCCAAGCAGGGTCCCCGGATCATAGCCAGGGCATCAGAGCCAGGGCTCTGGGGAGAGCAGAGGGCAGGGAGGAGGGGAGCCTGCCCTCCTGGGAAGCCAGTCACCAGAGCAGAAGGCAGGAGACCATGAGGTCAGCAGGAGAATGGGAGCTAGCCTTTCCTTCGGGGCCGGGAGCAAGAAAGCTGGGCCTCCGTCCTAGTCTGCATGTCCTCCCTGGGCCTCAGTCTTACCCACCTGTAAAAGGGGCAGGCTATCCCTGATGACCCCCAAAGGTCCTTCAGCCCTGACCTGCGTATGTCTGAGGGGTCCTGAGTGCTTCTGGATGTTGGAACTGCCTTCCAGGGCCTTCTGGTCCACCCATCTATGTTGATTCAGCAGGTGCTTCCCAAGGCTGGAGATTGATGGGGAAGAGAGGGGACAGGGGGAAGGTAGACTCTCAGCCATCACTGGTCTCACACCTAGAGTCATTCACTTCCCCCTGAGAGAGACCTGAAGGGTTGACTCCAGCCCCTCCCCCGTTTTACAGAAGAGGGAACCAAGACCCAGAAAGGTGTGGTGGTGACTTGCTCGTGGTTACAGAGAGTTTTTCAGTGAGGCTGAAACCTTGTATGGTGAGGAGAGTGGTCCCAGTGTCTCAGGGTGGGGCTCAGAGGACATGAGACATTTAGAGTTCTGGCCCAGTGCCAGGCACGAGGAGGCCCTGCGTCTCCCTGGCCCCGGCAGCCAGGACTCCCCGTCCCCCTCCCCGTGCGGCCTCAGGCTATGTCCAGCACCTCTGATCTCCCAGCTGCTGCCTCCCTCTCTTTGCTCCTCCAGGGCTGGCTCTGGAACCCTCCTGTCAGAGAGGCAAATAGAATGGCCCTGGAGAGCCTTGGGGGTGCTGACAACAGCCTAGGGGGTGCTTTGGAGGGTTTTGTAAGTCGAGACCTGCCGGAAAGGTATGCAGCCGTGTAATTCTGAACCTGCTGTGGAATCTGAGGACGATGCCCTAGATCCCTGTCTCCTGCCTAGCCCGGCCTTGCAGGCCCTGTCCCCACCCTCGTCCCCAGCCACTTCATCTCAGGATACCTTGCATCAGAGAGGTAGGCTTTCCTTTCCTTCTGGCCAACTCTTCCCTGCACAAGCTCTGAAAGCATCCCACCCTCCTGCCCACCCTCCACCTCCAGGGACACACCTCTCCCAGGAGCCCTTCCTGGACACAGTCGGCAGGGCCTCTGGAGTCTGCAGCCCTGGGTTTGAATCCAGCTGTGGGCCCTGGAGCCCTTCTGAGCTTCTGTTCCTCACCCAGGAACAGGGAGGACAGGGGGCCCACCTCACAGGATTGGGTACGGTGCTTAACCCAGTGCTTGGCACAGAGCAAGTCGTTACTAAATGACTGTCACCGCCATCCCCAGCTCAGCATACACCCTCTCCTGGGCCCCCTCACAGGGCCCTGGCATTGGTCATTGCGGCTGGCTCAGAGCCAGCTCCACAACACCCACTGGCTGCCTCCACTTAACCACCAGTGGAGCTTCCGGCCTGCCAGGTTGTTGACAACCCTTTGCTCTGGGCCCTAGTGACAGGACCCAAGGTTAGAGCCCTCCTTCTCTCCTGCTGAACAGCCACTCTGATTGACAGCTACATATGGCTTTGATAAATAACGAAAAGAGAGAAATGAATTCATTATCACCTAGTTACAGGAAAGGCAGGTGGCACAAAAAAGGGGAGAGCGAACAACAGCTCTGGAGGGTGCACAACAGGGATTCCCGTCTGCCACCACCCAGCTGGGTTGCTCCAGGCAGACAACTCAGCTTCTCTGAGCCTTGGTTTCCCCAGGGGCTTAAGAACCTACCTGGTAAAGTTCTGAGGATTAGGTATAAAAAAGCTCAGGGTCTTTGTTAAGAGCCCATCATGGTGTCTGGGCTGTTTGCATGATAGATGATGTTTTTGAAAAATGCAAGTTTCACGCATGTGATCATTCTTCCAACAGATATGTTATTAAGTTTTTGTGCTACAAGATCCAGAGAATTAAATGAATCAAGTTCCTGCCCTCAGGAGGCTTACAGTCTTATATAGAACAAACGTGTAGAGATTTAGGGGTAGAGAGGATGCACCCACAGGGCTATCAATGGAAGGTTTCCTTCTTTATTTCTGCCATGAGGACCAAAAGCTCTCACGCATCACACCATGCTGATGTTCTCTTTGCAGCCAGCCCCTGCCTCTGTGCCCCCTCCTTGTTAAACAGAGCCACTAGTTCTAGCCATTCCTGGAGGAGCCTATGTGTATTATTTAGAGAATGGAATTGAATTCTCACACCAGCATAATGAGATTGATACTGTCTTTGTTTTCCTTTTTTTTTTTTGAGATGGAGTCTCACTCTGCCACCAAGGCTGAAGTACCGTGGCGTGATCTTGGCTCACTGCAGCCTCCGCCTCCTGGGTTCAAGTGATTCTCCTGCTTCAGCCTCTAAGCAGCTGGGACTACAGGCACACACCACCACACCTGGCTAATTTTTTTATTTTTGAGTAGAGATGGGGTTTCACCGTGTTGGCCAGGCTGGTCTCGAACTCCTGACCTCAAGTGATCTGCCTGCCTCAGCCTCCCAAAGTGCTGGGATTACAGACGTGAGCCACTGCTCCCAGGCTGGTACTTTCATTTTTATCCCATTTGACAGATGAGGAGACTGAGGCTCAAGGCAATTGTCACTTGTCTAAGATTATATGAACTGACAGTGACGGGATTAGAACTGGATCCTCCTGCAACGAGCCCCTGGAGGCCAAGTGAAGCTGTGTTTGTGGGTGGGGCTTGGGGGAGCCTCCCAGAGCCTTAGAGAGGTGGAGAGGTGGGGTATTTCACCTGCAGCTTAGGGTCAGTGGGTGGGGAGAATGCCCTGCACCCCTGGGGAGGGAGAATTTCCCGGCCTCGGCCCTTACTCCGTTCCTCCCACTTCCCCTCTACATCAGTGTCTGAGTCACCTCTCCTTCCCCCACACCCCCAACCCAGGACTTTTGGTTCCTCTTTGGTCCACCCTTCCTGCCTTCTCTTCTTTGGCCTCCTTGCTCTCCTCCACGCCCCCTGGGTCCAAGGCCTGGGTGGCTTGGACTGGCTTCCACTGTGAGAGTCTAGGCTCTAGGACAGCAGGCCTTGCTGCCTCAGGGGATGTCGGAGGTCCTTTCTACAAGGCCAGCCCCGCCAGCAGAGGCAGTCACTTGGCAGCCTCTGCAGGGAAGGTCTGCACACCCTGGAGCAGCTGAGTTCCCCTGACTGCCAGGCAGCCTTCTCCTTGGCTGACTTCCGCTTTTCAAGGACAGCAGAGAAGCAGGGGTCAGTGCCAGAAAGGTGTGGCCAGACGGGAACCGGGCCACCTGGGGAGTCCTGAGCCATCAGATGCTTCAAACCAGGCGCTTTGCCTCCCATTCGGTCCTTTCTTATCCTGCAACATTGTCCTCACCCATTTCACAGTTAAGGAGACTAGGCTTTCAGAAGGGTTACGTGATTTGTCCAAAGTCACACAGCTAGTGAGGGGCAGAAGCAGAATTTGAACCTGGGCCTCCCCTGGTTCCCAAGTCCTCTGAACCCTTACAGTTGCCCAAACACCAGCATCAACACCGCCCTGGAGTATGTTAGAAATGCAGACGCGCAGGTTCCACCCCAGATGTACCAGACTGTAATCTGTGTTTTTTTTGAGACAGGGTCTTGCTCTGTCACCCAGATGGAATGCAGTGATACGATCATAGCTCACTGCAGCCTCAACTTCACGGGCTTAAGTGATCCTCCCACCTCAGCCTCCTGAGTAGCTGGGAC
Source organism: Theropithecus gelada (assembly GCF_003255815.1). Taxonomy (NCBI): domain Eukaryota; kingdom Metazoa; phylum Chordata; class Mammalia; order Primates; family Cercopithecidae; genus Theropithecus; species Theropithecus gelada. The sequence continues at coordinate 43,287,786 of NC_037668.1, forward strand.
TCTAGGCACACGCCACCACATCTGGCTAATTTTTTTTATTTTTGCAGAGATGGGGGTCTCATTATGTTGCTCAGACTGGTCTCAAACTCCTGGCTCCAAGCCACCCTCCCACCTCATCCTCCCAAAGTGCAGGGATTACAGGCATGAGCCACCACGCCCGGCCCATAATCTGCACTGTAACCAGCTTCACCAGGTGTGCCCACTGACGTTTAAGAAGCGCTAAGCCGCGGCTCAGGCCCCCGCACAGCCGTCTCCCCACCGCTTCCTGAGGTTGACTTAAGGTTATCCTTAGGCAGGTGACTTTGTCTGTCTGAGCTGTAAGAGAATAAGATGAATGGAGTAAAGATTGAGTTACGTTATAAACACTGGGTTATATTAATATTAGGCATTCAGTAAATATTCTTTATCATCACTATCATAACAATAATGATTATGAAGAGCAAGAAGTGAAAGGGGGCGGCTGGCAGGGAGTGCCGCAGGTGCGGTGAGATGTTGCTGAACTCCAGGTTAGATGCCCTTGAGCCCTGACAGCCCCCCCAGCAAATTTCGTGGTGTCTCCCTCTTTATCCTCCATGGGGGAGCCCCGAGTGCCACATTTGTGTGCTCTCTATCTATCTCTCCGTCTCTCTCTCTCTCTCTTTCTCCCTACCCCATACCCCGCTTAGCTGACCCAGGGCAACAGATCAAGTGTGAGATTCCCAGATGGGACTAGAGGAAGTGGCGAGCGCTGGGCTTTCCCCGTATGAGTCAGGCGGTCTGGGGGTGGGGACGTGCAGGAACTGGGGAAGCCAGGGGGGCCTGAGGGCTCCTGAGCCCATACCCAACACCCACCCCGTCCAGTTGTCTGTCTTCCTGGGACCCGCATGCCCAGAGGGGCCATCAGCAAAGCCTGGGATGGGAGTCAGGAGAGACAGAGTTGGGGTCCCCTGTGCTCCCACCTTCCCAAGTGCAGTGGCTGCGATGACTCTGCTTCCTTCTGCCATCAGAATGTGCAGCGCAGCTCGGGGGACCTACATGAGGAGCAACTTTCTTTCTTTCTTTTTTTTTTTTTTGAGACAGAGTCTTGCTCTGTCACCCAAGCTAGAGTACAGTGGCATAATCTTGGCTCCCTCCAGCCTCCACTTCCCGGGTTCAAGCGATTCTCCTGCCTCAGCCTCCCTAGTAGCTGGGATTACAGGCCTGCACTACCACACCCAGCTAATTCTTGTATTCTTAGTAGAGACAGAGTTTCACCATGTTGGTCAGGCTGGTCTCGAACTCCTGGCCTCAAGTGATCCGCCCACCTCAGCCCCCAAAGTGCTGAGATTACAGGCATGAGCCACTGCACCTGGCCGAGGAGCAACTTTCTAATAGTTCCAAAGCCAAGATGGGCACCCTTAGACAAGCAATGAGCTTCCTGCCCTCAGAGGTATTCAAGGCACTAAACAAAGAACTACATCAGGAATCTGATTTTCAGGAAGGACTGAATAAGATGGCCTCCAATATCCCTTCCAACCCTGAAGTTCACTGCTGTGTACCCATTGGCATCAGGGCATAGCATAGTCGTTAAGAGTGCATGTGTTTGATCAGGCCTGGTTCAGAGCCCATCGACACCCGTGTCACCTATGACCTGGGCCAAGTGGCTTCCCCTCTGAGCTTCATCTCCTTGTGGGTTAAATAGGAATGTTCGTGCCGCTTCATGGACTTCTTGTGAGAATCTGATGCGAAACACCTGGCATCGCGCCTGGCACATAGCAAGCGCCCAGCAGAGCAGCCAGGAATGATGATAGGTTATGACGTGTGGCTCGCCTGTGCGCAAGGCTGGGACGTCTGCACTATGCATGGTTGACGCCTCCACTGCCTACCCCTGTGACCCCCTAGTTATCAGAACTGGGAGAGAGGCAGGGGCAGGGAAGCAACCAGCTGGGGACCATGCTTACCCCAAAGGGGAAGGGTTGTCCTGCGGGGTAACCCGTTGCTCTGCTTTCAAGAGGGGGATGGGTGGGGATTTCGTTCCCAGCATCCAGGGCGCAGCTAGCTGCTGAGCCCTTCCTGGCAAGAACAATTCAGGGGGAGGCAGATAGGAATGCAGGCACAGTGCCAGGCCCCACAGCCTCCCTCCGGTGCTGGAGAAAAGTGCTGAGTTCCCAGGCTGGGTGCTTTCTGCCAGTCCTGCCGAATGGCATTGGCCTTCCCAAACAGGCACCACGCTTGGCTCTCAGTCCAGCCTCTGCTGGCCCTTCAAGCTTGAGAATGTGGGACCCTCCATGGGACCAGGAAAAAGAAAGGGGGCCAGGGAGGAGAAGAGCTTCCAGCTGTTGGAATCCTGCAGTCTGCAGGCTGTGTGACCCTGGGTTGGTCACTGCCCACTCTGGGCCCCAGTTTCCCTATGTAATGGAAAACAGGTAGACCAGGCTGTCTGGGTGGATCTTGCGGGCCGACCTCTTTTTCTGGATGCTCTAAGCCACCTGCAACCTCAGTTCCAGCTCAGGGAGAAGGGCTGGTGGGTGAGAGGCCCCCTAGCCTGGGAGATGCCTGTTTCCAGCCATCGTGGAACCTCGTTCTCTCCTGTGCTGCCAGTTGTCCCCCACCCCCCGCACACACACACACCGGCACCGTGAGAGTGTTCCCTCCAACACCAAGGGAAGGTTCCTCGCTCCCTGAGTCTCCTCTCTCCCTGTTCAAGGGCTCTGTCCAGCGGCCGTCTGTCTTCCCACCTCCCAGAGATGCTGGGGCTTTTCGTCAGGCCTAGTAGGGGAGAAGTGAGGCCTTCAGAGGAGGGCTTATGCTGGAGGGATCCCCTGGGTCGTCATATCCACCCCTGCCTCCAGGCCAAGCCACCACAAGCCCTGCCTCCCAGCCTTGTACCACCAATCAGAACTGGAGCCTGCGGCAGAGGCCAGTGTATTTTTTAACATTATTTCTAATATCATCACCCTTTTTATATTGTATGTGTGAAGTATATGATGTGTATATGTGACACACACAAACTTCTCAATGTAACAACTACTATTATGATGATGATAAAATTAATAGGTTTTAAGGACGCGCTATGAGCCAGGCATTTTATATCTGTAATCTTGTTTTCATTTTCTCTTTTTTGTTTGTTTTTTTTAAAACAAGGTCTCACTCTGTTGCCCAGGCTAAAGAGCAGTAGCTTGATCAGGGCTCACCGCAGCCTTAACCTCCAGGGCTAAAGTGATCCTCCCACCACAGCCTACCTAGTAGCTGAGACCAGAGGCATACACTACCATGCCCAGCTATTTATTTATTTATTTGAGACAGTGTCTCACTTTGTCGCGCGGGCTGGAGTGCAGTGGCACAATCTCAGCTCACTGCAACCTCTACCTCCTGGGTTCAAGCAATTCTCGTGCCTCAGCCTCCCGAGTAGCTGGAATTACAGGTGCACGCCAACATGCCTGGCTAATTTTTATATTTTCAGTAGAGACAGGGTTTTACCATGTTGGTCAAGCTGGCTTTGAACTCCTGACCTCGTGATCTGCCGGCCTCAGCCTCCCAAAGTGCTGGGATTACAGGCGTGAGCCACCATGCCTGACCCTTTATTTTTTTTATTGAGATGTGGTCTGCCTATCTTGCCCAAGCTGGTCTCAAACTCCTGGGCTCTAGTGATCCTCCCACCTCAGTCTCCCAAAGTGCTGGCATTATAGGCATAAGCCACCGCGTCCAGCCTCATTTACTCTTTAATAATCTTAAAGGTAGATGTTAGGAATAATAATAACTGGTTTTTAGTATCATAGTAGGCGTGTATAAAGTGCTTCCTGTGGACCAGGCTCTGTGCTAAGAGTCTGCCTGTATCGTCTCTTTTAATCCTTGCCTCCATCCTGAGATGAGTTCTTTGATCTCCATGATGTAGATGAGGAAACTGAGGTCTGTGGGGTTAGGTGACTTGACCAGGGTTACTCTGCCAGCAGGTGGCAGAGCTGGGGTTTGGACCCAGGTCAGTCTCAGCACAGTTGACGTAACCACAAACCCTCAAGGCCATCTTCAATCAGGTTGACCCTGGAACCTGGCTGATCCCCTGCACTAGACCACATCAGAGCCCAGGGCACCGGGCAGATGGCCACTCTCCAGGAGTCTCTTGGGAATGGCCTCCTCCACGGCTACCTCTGGGGGCTTCACCTCCCACCCCAGCACCTGGCCTCTCACAGCCCCAGTCACCTCCTCTTGGTGATGGACTCTTTGGCACCACAAGCAGCCCCTATATTGTCCCCCTGGGGGCCCGAGCCTGCCCTGGATGGAGCCCAGCCCCAGTAATTGATTGGCCCTTGATTGATAGAGGCGGCCGTTCAAATCGTGGTTTGAGCTGCGGCCCAGCCAGGCCTGGGAGCTGCCAAAGACAGAGGGATCCACAGCCCACGTTTCCATCCAAGTTTGGACACTTTATCTGCACTTCCTCTGAAACTGAGCTGCCCCTGGCTGCAGAAGAAACCCATGCACTTGAGCAATAAATAAAACTGGGGCTCAGGGAGAGGCACGTGGGACCCAGGGGCTGGGACGTGAACCCCTGACCTGCTGGTTAGGGGGCTGGTGGCCTCACCGATAACAGCCCTCCTGACCTAATCCGGACCTGGAGGATTGCTGAGCACAGGGGTTGTAAAGAAAAAACGTTGCGCCGTCAGGAGTTTAGTGGAGGTGATTCAATCTTGTTTTAGTGGCGGCGACTCCCATTTATGCAGCTAGCTCTGTGTGCTGGGAGCTGTGCTGAGTGCTTGACAGGGGTGGGCTCAGTCATTCCTCACAGTGGCCCATGAGAGAGGCCCCCTTGCAGCAGGGTTCTCAGCCTCAGCACCAGTGGCACTTGGGGCCAGGTCATTCCTTTTTTTTTTTTTTTTTTTTTTTTGAGACGGAGTCTCGCTTTGTCACCCAGGCTGGAGTGCAGTGGCACAATCTCAGCTCACTGCAACCTCCTCTCCTGTGTTTAAGTGATTCTCCTGCCTCAGCCTCCCAAGTAGCAGGGATTGCAGGTGCTTGCCACCATGCCCAGCTAATTTGTGTATTTTTAATACAGACGGGGTTTCACCATGTTGGCCCGGATGGTCTTGATCTCCTGACCTCATGATCTGCCCGCCTCAGCCTCCCAAAGTGCTGGGATCACAGGCGTGAGCCACCGCGCCCGGCCGGCCAGGTCATTCTTTGTGGTGGGGCCACCCTGTGCGCTATGGAGCTTCCCTGGCCTCCACCCCCCAGATGCCACAGGCACCCCCCGCCCCAGGTATGACAACCAAAAACATCTCTAGATATTGCCAGATGTCCCCTGGGGGGCACATGCACCCCAGCTTAAGAGATGCTGCATTTTGTGGCTGAGGAGCCCAGGCAGTTTCTCTCCAGAGCCCGATTGTCATCGCTGACCTTCCTGGGAGCCCAGGGTCAGAAAGCGGCAGGGGCTTTCCTTTCGTGGGGGGCACTGAGGAGGGGAGTCCTCGTGACTTGGCTCAGGAAAGACTGAGTCCCTCACCAGGTGCCCCTGCACAGCGCCGTGGTCATGTGGCACCTGCCCAGCCCTCCACCAGGCAGCAAACAAAGTCCAGAGGTGACAGGAAGGACCTCTGCTGTGTCCCCCAGAGCCCCTCCAGCTCCAGGTAGAGGCTGCACTGCAGCAGCTTTGGCCTGCCTGACCCTCTGAGTCCCCCACCCTCTACTGCCACAGAGGTGGCCACTGCCCACAGGGGCCGCTGGCCCATCCACCTCCACCCCAGTCCTCACCCATCAGTGGGACAGAAGGCCCCAGGACCCTGTGTTCCCTCCAGGAATCCCAAGACCCATCTTTTCTGTGCTGTGTCACTTCCAACCACTGACTCACTGGCTGGTGAACTATTTATACCCCTCGCACAAATGCTCCCCTCGCGCTCCAGGCAGCCGTCTGTGCTCTGCAGCGGCCCCAGGACACGTTGGGGAGGGGCTGGGTACAGAGCAAATGTGCAAGTTTATGAGTCCAGTGGACGTAGTCTGGAAGCCCAGCTCCCTCCTTACTGCTGTGTGACTGTGGGTGGGTCACTTAACCTCTCTGAGCCTTGGTTGTAAACTAAGGTTATTAGGAGGATTAAGTAAAGTAAGCAGTTCCCTGCATAAAGACAGATTTCAGTACCTGGTTGCTATTAGGTGTTTAAAGTACACCTAACTAGAGAAGGCAAAGGGAGCTGGGAAGAAGGTGCACACATGAGACATCTTCATGCAAAAGCTCAAGCGCCCAGGACATAGGGTTCTGGGACACAGGCCCCTGTGTTGCGCTGCTGTCACCAGCACTGTCACCCAGCCAGCTCAAGGCCTTGGGGACTGCATAAGACTTCTTTAGGTGTAGAAAAAAACATTTTGACTGGGCAAAGATGATGCACGATCATCCCAGCGCTCCAGGAGGCTGAGTGGGAGGATTGCTTGAGCCCAGGAGTTCGAGACTAGCCTGAACAACATACTGACACCGCATCTCTACAAAAATATTACACAAATTGGCCAGGCATGGTAGCATGCACCTGCAGTCCCAGCTACTTGGAAGGCTGAGGTGGGAGGATCGCTTGAGACCAGGAGGTAGAGGCTGCAGTAAGCTATGATCGTGCCTCGGCAACAGAGCAACACCCGTCTCAAAAAAAAAGAAAGAAAAAGAAAAAAAGAAAAGCCCATTTTACCAACTCAAGGATCACTCTCCCCAGCCCCCATCTTGTCTTCCTCCCATGCTGTTCCCAGAGACCGGCAGGGCAGGTGTTTGGTTGGTAAGAGAGCCCAGCTGGGCAAACAGTGCCTCGCCCTCTTTCACCAGGCTGTGTGCTCCAGCAACCAGTGGTGCCTTCCCAGCCAGGGAACAGGCAGAGAGGCCACCTAGACTCGTACTACACAGAAGCCGGTCAAGAGGGACTTGCCTCCAACCCCATCCCTGTCTCTGCCAGGTTGTGATGGTAGAAAAAAGAGAACCTGAGTGTGCAAGGTGGAGGGGAGGCATCTCTATCGCCCGATGCTTGTTCCTGGCTTCCCCATCGCCCCGCCAGTCTCCGCCACTCCCTGCAGGCACTGCGCCACACTTCCCTGAACACACCCAGGCCGCCTCCTGCCACCTGGCCCTGCCCCCTGTCCCCCTCCTGCTCTGTGCCCTCCACAAAGGCAGAGACCCTGCCTTAGGTACCCCTTCATTTATTCACGTCTTATTTCTTCATTACACATTTCTGAGCACCTACTGTATGCTTTTTAACCTCCTTCCCAGTACCTAGGGTAAGCTGGTGGAGAGGGGGGCATGAAATAGACCCCCCAGTACAGAGGGTGCTGAGGAAGAAGAGTCATTTATCACATGGAAAGAGGGCACCTTCCACACCCACGCCACATCCCCCATTCCAGTGCTTCTCAACAGGGAATGCTTTTTCTCCCCTGGGGACATTTGACAATATCTGGGAGACATTTTTCGCTGTCACAACTCAGGAGGGATGCTACTAGAAACCTCCCACAATGCACAGGACAGCCCCTACGGCAAGGATTTACTCTGTCCAGATTGTTTAAGGTCTGAGGTTGAGAAACCATGCCCTTGCCTGCAAGGTTCTACCATCTAGCGTGGGGGTCAGATGTCCCCCAAGTGGAGATTACATGGAGATTCCAGTAAGCCCACTGGTCATGGAGGTGCTGAGTGCTCAGCTCAGAGCCTGATCCATCCTGCCTTGGTATTGAGAATTCAGTACCATTGGCTGGGCACAGTGGCTTACTCCTGTCATCCCAGTACTGTGGGAGGCCAAGGTGGGTGGATCACTTGAAGTCAGGAGTTCAAGACCAGCCCGGCCAGCATGGTGAAACCCTGAATCTGCTAAAAATACAAAAGTTAGCTGTGTGGTGGTGCACGCCTGTAGTCCCAGCTACTCGAGAGGCTGAGGCAGGAGAATCGCTTGAACTGGGGAGTTGGAGATTGCAATGCGCCGAGATTGAGCCACCGCTCTCCAGCCTGGAAAACAACAAGACTCTGTCTCCAAAAAAAAAAAAAAAAAGAGAATTCCTTCTCACTGTCTGGGCCATCACAGTCAGCACACGGAAGCTGTCATTTCAGCTTCCTTGTGCCTCAGGCTTGTCCAGAAGTTAGTGCTATTCTACGTGCAGGAGGCTGCCAGGCCCTGTCGTGAGTTCCCTGTCATCAGAGGTAACCAAGCAGGAGCTGAGCCACATATGGGTCGTCTGCCTGGACTGAGGTCCCTTCCGGCAGTGACGGGATGATATGTTTGGTGGGAGATGCCCTCTAGTCCCCCAGTCTCCTTGCACTCAAGCCTGCAGCCTCTCTGACTGAGCCAGTGCCAAGATGTCCTCTCTTTTTGCGTCTGCAGGTATGATGCCGGGCGGGACGGCTTCATCGACCTGATGGAGCTAAAGCTCATGATGGAGAAACTTGGGGCCCCTCAGACCCACCTGGGCCTGAAAAACATGATCAAGGAGGTGGATGAGGACTTTGACAGCAAGCTGAGCTTCCGGGAGGTAAGCCCGACCAGGGGCTTCACCTGAGGACCTGGTGGCCCGGGAGAGACCAACCCACACCCTCTGTCAATGAATGAACGGCATCGCTATTGAACAGCAGCTCTGAGCAGCTGCTGCTTGGCCGAGTGAGGCTTCAGAGGGCCTGTTAGAGCGGGCACCAGAGAGGGTTGTGAGGTCCTTTCAGGGAGGAAGAGGAGAGAGGGACATCCCCTCCTTCACATAGGGAGCTTGTGTTGAGCGATTTCTGTATGCTTGACACTGTGCAGGCTCTGGGGTAGAGAAAGGCCCTGTGCTGGAAGGTTCCTTCCTGGAAGTGTAGAGGGGGAGACACCACAGAGGGAAATCAGAGCTGTGACGCCGAGGAAGAGGGCCACAGCACTGGGCGACTTCATGTCCAGGATCTCACTCCGAGACAGGAGCTGGGGCAAGCCTGTTTCTCAGGGAAGGAAATGGAGGCTCCAAGCCAGACAGCAATGATACTGGACCCCAGGCAGCACAGGGTTAGGTGTGGGGACTCGAGGCCCAAGTGGGGCCCAGGAGGTCTGGCAGGAAGCATGAAGGATGCAGGGAAGGAGAGAGGTGGCAGGGGCAGGTGAGGGAGTGTGAGTGGCTGGGAGGGAGGTGTGGGCAGTGCAGGGTAACAGCTTAGAAGTTAGAGAGCAGGGTTCGAATCCCTCCGATACTTTTAGGCGCTGAAACTTTGGGCATGTGTTTTACTGTCTGGGAGGCTCCCTCATTCTGTCATGACACCTTCAGGACTCAATACATGGAACACAGAGTAGGTTCACGGGGGAACAGTGGGAGACAGAGGTAAGAGGTAGGCTGAGGCCGTGTCGTCGGGAGCTGGCGTGGGCGGGGCAGGGCTGCAGAATCCCAGCATCCTGGGTGGGTACATGAGTCACTGTCCATCGTACAGATGGGCAGAGGCCCAGTGAGGGGGAGCACAGGAGCACCAAGGGGCAAGACCCAGCTCACTGCCCCCCAGTCCTTCTCTGCAGGGGAGGCCTGAGGCTGGGGCCTGGGTATGGCCAGGGACTCCGGCTCCCCTCCCTCCCTCCCTTCCTGACACCGCACGCGTCTCTCTTCCCACTGCAGTTCCTCCTGATCTTCCGCAAGGCAGCGGCCGGGGAGCTTCAGGAGGACAGCGGGCTGTGCGTGCTGGCCCGCCTCTCCGAGATCGACGTCTCCAGTGAGGGCGTCAAGGGGGCCAAGAGCTTCTTTGAGGCCAAGGTGAGGAGCCCGAGGGGTGCCCTGACCCACACTCCAGGACAAGGGGACCCTGGGTCGGCCTGAAGTTAATACGTCCTCTTTCCGTCCCTGCTGAGGCTGCAGAGATGGGAGTTGACTCCCTGCCAGGCTGGGCCAGGCCCACACGCTCTGTCTTCTGTCCCCTCCCACTCCTGGCTGAGATCCTTGGCAGCCACCAGAGGATGGGTGAGGGACATGTACTCTTCAGAATGGGACAGGGACTACCTTGAGGTGCCCCGGTCCTGGCACACTGAGCCGCTAACCCAGAGGACTGGGTCTTAGGAGGGAAGGGCCCAGGAGAACACAGCACTGGTTCTCCAGGGTCCCCGGCAGACACCTGCCCTACCAGCTCCAGCCTGGGAGGAAGCCTGGGGGCTCAGAGACCACCTGCATGCACAATACCCTCCTCTTTTAGCAAGTTCTCAGATGGAAGGGACACCTGTGGTTTGGTGGCTCCTGGGTCCTGCCCACCCAGGGCTCCAGCTCTCCCGCCTTGTTTCTCTCTTTCCTTGCTAAGCCAAGGACGTTCCTTCCAGAGACTGCCTCCCACCTCCCTCTGGGCTTCCGAGCATCGGTGGAACTTTTCAGGGTTCATCAGTGGCACTGGGTGGGCCCCTGGGCTCCCCGGACAGGAAGCAGAGGATCAGGATGGCAGCGGCTTAAGTGACGCCCTTCGAGCACCCTTGCTCTGCAGCAGCCACAGAATATACGTTCTCTCTTTCAATCCTCTCGACAACTCCATAAGATCAGAGTTATTGGGTGGCAGGTTCTAGTGAGGAAACTGAGGCTGAGGAAGGAGAATGAAGCGCCTGGCCCAGGGCCAGAGCTGGTGCGGTCAAGCTGTTTGTGTTGCTGGGTAGGACTCAGCAGAAGCCTGAGCCAGAAGGGACCCCAGGAAAAGCAGCCATAAGTCTGGGCACAGTGGCGCACGCCTGTAATCCCAGCACTTTGGGAGGCTGAGGTGGGTGGATCACCTGAGGTCAGGAGTTCAAGACCAGCCACATGGCCAACATGGTGAAACCCCATCTCTACTAAAAATACAAAAATTAGCCGGGCATGGTGGAGTGCGCCTATAAACCCAGCTACTCAAGAGGCTGAGGCAGGAGAATCACTTGAACCTGGAAGGTGGAGGTTGCAGTGAGCCGAGATTACGCCGTTGCACTCCAGCCTGGGCGACAGAGCGAGACTCTGTCTCAAAAAAATTTAAAAAGGAAAAGCAGCTGTAGCATGGAGACTCCCCCAATATACACCATCCAGCCCTGACCCCTCACCCCCATGCCCCCACAGGTCCAGGCCATCAACGTGTCCAGCCGCTTCGAGGAGGAGATCAAGGCGGAGCAGGAGGAACGGAAGAAGCAGGCGGAGGAGATGAAGCAGCGGAAAGCGGCCTTCAAGGAGCTGCAGTCCACGTTTAAGTAGCGGGGGCTGCACCAACCACCCTGCTCCGGCCCCAGCGCGGTGGGCGAGGGTGGCGTATGGGAGGCTGAGCCTGAATCCTTGCCTCTGTCTGATGGGACCACTACTAAAAACCTAAAAATGTCTGTGAATGGAGCAAGTTCAGGGGTCTCACGGAGATGGCCCGGCCCCTCCCCACTCCCTTCTGCTCTTTGCGAGGCCGCGACACCGGCTCCCTGCCTGGCCCAGCCCTCCCTGGCAATCCCTGGGCTGTCTTGCACCCCTGACTGCCCCGCTACCTGCTCCAGCACTGCCCCTGGCCCAGCTCCTGGCACTAGGTCCCTCCGGGCCCCATGTGCCTGCCTTCCACCATCCCCGTCCCCCCGACCTGGGAACCCCTGCCCTCCTCCAACAGACCGCACCGCCCCCGGGGCCCCCTGCCAGCCCCTTCCCAGACTGGGAGACAGCAGAAGAGATAGAATCAGGGCTACCCCCACAGAGTGGGACCCAAGGGGCTTATTGGAGGCACAAGGGGACCCCTCCCCAGGGGCTCTTCCTCCGCCTCTGCCTCTTCCATCTACTGAAATGGGAGAGGGCGTGGGGAGCTTCTGTTCTGGTGAAGGGACCTAGGCCCCCAGCACCCCATGCTGACTTGGAGACCCCTAGATCTCTGGGGCCAGCCAGGCAGCGTGTGGGGGCAGCTGTGCCAATCTACCTCACATGCCCACCCCCTGCCGGGCATGCTGTGGGATCCTGGGCAGGGAAGGCTCTGGGGGTCGGAGACACCGCTCCTTAGCACCCACGCAGAGGGTCCCAGGGGGCTCTGGAGAGAGTGGGGTGGGAGGAAGACTTGGCGCCTTCCTAGGGAAGGAAACGAGCGCTTCATCTTGATTCTCTGAGAAGCGTCTGAGAAGTGCTTTAAGTGTGTTTGCATGCGCCAGGCGGTGGGCAGCGGGGCCCTGTCCAGCCCTCTCCTGCCATCCTTCCCCAAGTGATGTCCACCACCTTGTCACCAGCGACCTGCCTGTCATGCCCACCCCCTGAGGAAGCATGGGGACCCGGACAGGCCGTGGTCAGGCCCACGCCACCGGCCCGGTTCGGCCACAGCTTCCCACGTGCTTGCTGACATACGTGTGCCTGTGTGTGGTGTCTGTTGCTGTGTCGTGAAACTGTGACCATCACTCAGTCCAAACAAGTCAGTGGCCCTCAAGGCCACAGTTATGCAACTTTCAGTGTGTGTCATAACGGCGTCACTGCTTTTTAAACTCGATAACTCTTTATTTTAGTAAAATGTCCCAGGAGTCCTCGAAGCTACGCGGACTTGCAGAGGTTTTATTTTTTGGCCTTAGAATCTGCGGAAATTAGGAGGCACCGAGCCCAGCGCAGCAGCCTCGGCCCCGGATTGCGTTTGCCTTAGCGGATATGTTTATACAGATGAATATAAAATGCTTTTTTTTTTCCTTTGGGCTTTTTGCTTTTTTTTTTCCCCTCCTTCTCACCTTCCCTTCCCCCCCCGCCCCACCCCCCGCAAAAAAAAAGCTACTTCTTCATTCCGTGGTACGATTATTTTTTTTAACTAAAAGAAGATAAAATTCTATATTCTTATGTGTGTATGGTTCTTGATGCTGAGTGGGCAGGGAAATGACAAGGTCACTGGGTGTGGGGACAGCGGTGTCAGAGCCTGGGAGGAGAGGGGACCCGCCCGTGGAGGAGGTTGGTGTTGGATGCGCAGACGCTGTCACCAGGCACCAGTCTAGGCACTTTGTGTCTATTAACTCATTTGAATCCTTGCAACCAGCCCATGCAAGGGGTGATATTTTTACTGCTCTTTTGCAGATAAGAACAGGGAGGCGGCTGGGCGCAGTGACTCACACCTGTAATCCCAGCTCTTTGGGAGGCCAAGGCGGGTGGATCACCTGAGGTCAGGAGTTCAAGACCAGCCTGGCCAACATGGTGGAGCCCCATCTCCACCAAAAATACAAAAATTAGCCAGGCGTGGTGGCACATGCCTGTAATCCCAGCTACTCAGGAGGCTGAGGCCGGAGAATTGCTTGAACCCGGGAGGCAGAGGTTGCAGTCAGCCAAGATCGCACCACTGCACTCCAGCCTGGTTGACAAACAGATTTATCTCAAAAACAAAACAAAATAAAACAGGGAGGCCTGGAACGTCTCTCAGAGACACACAGGCGAGTGGGGCAGCATGAGGCAGGGCCCAGGCTGTGGAGGTCACAGCTCGCAAACCTGCCAGGTGAGCAGAGAGGAGGGTCTGCCCCTCTCCACAAGGCCACACGGTGGCCAGCAGTGGCATTAGGCCCTGGGAATTATAGCTTGTGCACCCCAGAGACCCCCAAGCACCCCTGCCAGGAAGACACCCAACGTCTTCCACAGGCTGGAAAAACCCAGGGGTGATGGGGCGGACACCAGCACCTCTCTGTGTGTGACTTTAGACAGATCAGGTCCCCTCTGGGTCTCAGTCTCCCCATCTGTTCCATGCGAGGGTGGGCAAGGGTCTGGGGTCTTCCCAGGCAGGGCGTGGGAGCTGGAGTTTGGATTAGGCTGGGCATTGTTGCCCCCAGGTGGCCAGGGGTGGTACTACAGCAGCCGGGATGCCTGGGGAAGGCAGTGTCCTCCCCACGTGCTAGCCAGGGTCTGAGACTGTACGCCACCACCAACTTGGGACTTTCAGTTCCACACTGCCTTTCAAAATGCCTTCCCCAAGGGAGGAACATCTGCATCCCTGACATCCTGCTGGAAAGGGCTTCAGGAACAAGGGACAGGGACGCTGAAAGAATGCACGGTGGCTCACCTGTAATCCCAGCACTTTGGGAGGCCGAGGTGGAAGGATCATTTGAAGCCAGGAATTCAAGACCAGTCTGGGCAACACAGTGAGACCTGATCTCTACAAAATATAATAACAAATCATACTGAAAAGGAAGCACCTTACGGTTATGGCCATGGGCCTCGAGTCTTTGGATCGTGAGAGACCAGTGCCAGCTGTCCCATGCCAGGGCCCTCCACCAAGGGTCTCAGCCTGTCAGGAGCCCCCAGCCTTGACCTGCACAAGACCCCAATTCCCAGCCCTGGCAGTGAAAGGAAGTTGAGGCGGAAAGGGACCTGGAGTGATCCCAGCACCCAGANCTCCGGTGGTCCACTGAACTGCCAGCTGGAGAACGGTTCCTGGGAGGTGTTTGGCATTGTCAGCTTTGGCTCCTCGCAGGGCTGCAACACCCGCAAGAAGCCGGTAGTCTACACCCGGGTGTCCGCCTACATAGACTGGATCAACAAGGTGGGTGCCGCCTCCACAGCTGTCCCTGCACCTGTCAGTCCCTCCCCCTCACTCGCCCACCCCCTCACTCATTCATGCATTTATTCATTCATTTATTCACTCATTCCTGCCCTTATTCACTCATTCCTGCCCTTATTCACTCATTCATGCATTTAGTCACTCACTCATTTATGCATTTATTCACTCATTCATGCGTTTATTCACTTATTCATGCATTTATTCACTCATTCAGCATTTATTCACTCATTCACACATTTATTCATTTATTCACTGATTCATTCACTCATTCATGCATTTATTCACTCATTCATGCATTTAGTCACTCATTCATTTGCTCATTCAGTGATTCATTCATGCACTTATTCACACATTCACTCTCTCATTCAAGAAATATTGGTTGAGTGCTTCCAGTAGCAGGCCTTAAGTTGGGTCCCAATAAGGAAAACAGTCATCGACTCCTCCATCCATCCATCCACTGCCTTCATCAAGCACTTATGTCCCCATCCAGGCCCCACACCAGTATCCCCCAAAACCTGACCCTCTGAGGCTATGGCCCAGCAGAGGAGAGGGATGGTGTGGATGGCCATTATCATCTTGAGAGTAGGGGAACAGAGGGTCACCCTGGGCTGGGGGCTTCCCCACTGGGGACAGGGTGTGTTCCAAGACCCCTTTGCACAATAACCTGAAATGCTGAGGGGCTCAGACCCCTTGGACAGGGATAAGGCGGGCATGTGAAGGCTGGGAGCCGCCGGCCATGCCCCCATGGACCTGCCCTCCGGGCAGAGCCTTGTGCTGCCCCGGAAGGTGGCACAGCCCTGAGTCCCTCACACTGTTCTCTGCTCCTCCAGAAAATGCAGCTGTGACCTGTTGCTGGGAGCGGCGACAGGGAGTCCCTGCAAGAGCAATAAACTTCCTTCTCCCGGGGCCGCCTGGATCCTTGATTTGCGCGGCCTCTAACTGTTGCTTCCCAGTTCTCTGGTGCTGCCCCTTTCCACACTATGCAGCCAAAGAGAGACCCCACCCAGCCAGTTTCCCCCACTCTGCATTAGACAGGTGGGGAAACGGAGGCCCGGAGAGAGGACCAAGGAAGGAGCCTCCTGGGGCATTAATGGCAGGCAGGGGGCTGGGGGCGGAGAGCCCAGGGAGTCTTGTGTGAAGCCGGAGGGGATGGGAGTTAAGGACACATCAGACACCTTCCCCACTCCATCTCACAAGCTGTGAACAGGTGAGACGCTGATGAAATCACTCACTTCTCTGATCCTACCTCCACCGAGGTGCCTGGCAGGTCCTCACGGCCCCCAGCTGCAGGCGGAAGACAGGGTCTCCCCAAGAGCAGCCTCCCCCAGGCCAGAGAGAACAAGCCACAGGAGGATGGCCAAAGCTCAGGGACAGCCACTCCTGGGGAAGGGGCTCCCTAGCCGGGACCCCCCCAACCCACCCCGCAGCACAGACCCCACAGCTGTTGTTGGCAGGGGCTCTCTGCTTTGAGACGTGTTTAGTGAGCCGTCCCTGTGTCCAGCACTGTGCTGGGCATGATGAGGGTAAAGGAAGAGGAGGAGACCCCAGCATCACCCTCAGGAGACACACGTTTGAAGGCAATGGTTTCCACACAGAATCACAGTGGTCAGAGCTGGATATGCTTTCATTGCATTAGACAGGTGGGGAAACTGAGGCCCAGAGAGAGGAAGGAGTTGGGACAGCTGGCAATGCCTGATCCAGCAGAAGAGAGTTCTCCCGAGGCTGACAAGAGGCCAAGAGGAGCCCGAGATGAAACAGACCCCGTGTCCAGGGAGGGACATGCCAGCAGGATCGGACCCTGATGATGGGGGTGGCCAGAGATGAGAGGGACCCAGTGTCCAGGGAGGGACATGCCAGGGGGATAGGGGCCTCTGGCCTGGCGTGCTCCTGGGAATGTCCTGTTCTGGGGAGGTGCCCCTAGCCCAGCCCCTGGACCCCTCGCTGGAGCTGCCTCAGACTGGCCCAAGAGTTCTCCCTTTTCTCCACCAGACTTTGTCCCCTGGGAGTGGGGACCATGGTGTGACTCCCGCACCCCAGTGATGCCAAGGCAAGTCTCAGGAAAGACTTGACTTACTCGACAAGAAGTGGGGGCTACAGGGAGCCCCGGACCACCCAGACCCGGGAATCCAGGATGGGGGTCCCCAGCTGTGCAGGAGACGGACCAGTAAATAGATCATTAAATTCCCTGGTATACATTTGAAAACAGAAATACAGACCAGAAGCATAGAAATGGGACACTTAAACCAGTGTCAGTTGGCAGGAGGAATTCATGATGGCTTCCTAGAGATAATGATGCCCAAGCTCGGTCTTAAAATTTGACCAGAAGGTACCCAAGTACAGAAGGTAGTCGTGTTTGCTTAATCCAGACTTCATTCCCGGCTATCCTCTTTTTTTTTTTTTTTTTTTTCTTTTTTGAGACAGAGTCTTGCTCTGATGCCCAGGCTGGAGTGCAGTGGCACCATCTCTGCTCACTGCAACCTCCACCTCCCAGGTTCAAGCGATTCTCCTGCCTAAGCCTCCCAAGTAGCTGGGATTACAGGCACACACCACCACGCCCAGCTAATTTTTTTTTATTTTTTTGTATTTTTAGAAGAGACAGGTTTCACCATGTTAGCCAGGATGGTCTCGATCTCCTGACCTCGTGATCCACCTGCCTCGGCCTCCCAAAGTGCTGGGATTACAGGTGTGAGCCACTATGCCCGGCCCCAGCTAAATTTTTTGTAATTTTTTAGTAGAGATGAGGTTTCACCATGTTGTCCAGGCTGGTCTCAAACTCAGGTGATCTGCCCGCCTTGGCCTCCCAAAGTACTGGGATTACAGGCGTGAGCCACCAGGCCCAGCCTCATTCCCAGCTGTCTTCTTTTGTGTATGTCTTTATATTGGGGGTTATAAATGCTAAATGCTTGCTGTCCTCATATCCCTTGTAGTTAGGGAGCTAATTACAAAGTTAATTAATATTGCAATGTTATTTAAGAAATGTTAAATAATATCTAACATTTATCAGGCACTTAGTATGTGCCAAGCACTATCCTATAGGTTTTACATTATCTCAATCCCCAAAAACAACCCTGTGAGGTAGGTTACTATTAACATCATGCCCATTTGACAGATGAGAAAATTGAGGCCAGAGAAGGTTAGTGACTTCCCAATGTTTAACTAGAAGGTGGTGGAGCCGGGATCCAGACTTTAGTGATCTAACGCCAGGGCCTGTGCTCCTGTCTACCATGCTCCGCTGCCCTGCAATGTAAAACATCCTCTGGGGAAAAAAAAAAAAAAATCTTTCCTGATAAGAAGGATCTGATATAGCTGATGCTGCCCCTTGCCTTCTTCCTGCCTTGAATATGGATGTGATGCCTGGAGCTGAGGCAGCCACCTTGTGGCCAAGAGAATTACAGAGATGTCAGCTTAGACCTCATCAAGCTATAGATCCGATGCCAGCCACCATTTTCCTCTGAATGTCTGGCTATGTGAAAAAAATACATCTGCACTTGTTTTAGCCCCTGAAGGTTTTCAGTTACTTGCTAATCAATTCACTAGGGAACAGAAGGGGTCACTTTCTAGCCGAGGGAAGAGCATGAGCAAAGCTATAGCGACTGGTTGAAAGAGAACTCCAGTGTTGCCAGAGCATAAAGTCAGGGGCAAGGGCAGAGTGACCAATTGTCCTGGTTTGCCTGGACTGAGTTTTCCAAGACACGGGTGTATCAATGCTACAACCGGAACAGTCCCAGGCAAACCAAGATGGTTGGTCACCCTGGCAGGGAGGAGCAAGCGACAAGACTGGAAAGGAAGCAAACGCCCTTATGGAAGGCCTTGTGCAGTGGTAGGGGCTGCTGGGACTTCATGCTGAGGGCAGAGGGAGCTGTGGAGGGCTTTTAGATAGCGAAGTGGCCACTATGGTCCGACGTGTACACTAAAGTGTCCATCAGACAGCTGTAGGGAGGGTGATTTGGAGCAGGCAAGAGTGGAGGCAGAGAGGCCAGTAAGGAGGCTCCTGTAGCAGTCTAGGCCAGAAATAATACAGCCTGGATGGAGGTGGTAATGAAAAGGAGAAAAGGGAGGTTTCAGTAATTATTTAAGAGGCACAACTAGCATAGAGCAGCAGGCCTCCAGCCCCACATCGACATAAACTTCCAGGAATCTGCTTAATTATCAAAACTATTATTTGTCAGGAGCCAGGCATGGTAGCATATACCTGTAGTCGCAGCTACTTGGAAGGCTGAGGCAGAAGGACTGCTTGAGCCCAGGAGTTCGAGACCAGCCTGAGCAACATCGCAAGACGCTGTCTCTACAAAAAATACAAAAATTAGCCAGCCGTGGTGGCATGTACCTGTGGTGGCAGCTACTTGGGAGGCTGAGACAGGAGGATCACTTGAGCCCAAGAGGTCAAGGCTGCAGTGAGCCGTGATCGTGCCACTGCACCCCAGCCTGGTCAACAGAGTGAGACCCTGTCTCAGAAAACAAGAAACAACAACAACAAAAATGACTATTTGTTAGCTAATACGTGGTGAAACACAACCCACAGTTCAATTTGTTCAACAAGACTGTAAAATTTGGCCAGGCGCGGTGGCTCACACCTGTAATCCTGGCACTTTGGGAGGCCGAGCTGGGGGTGGATCACCTGAGGTCAAGAGTTCAAGACCAGCCTGGCCAACATGTCAAAACCCTATCTCTACTAAAAATACAAAAAAATTAGCCAGGCGTGGTGGCAGGCGCCTATAATCCCAGCTACTCGGGAGGCAGGAGAATCGCTTGGACCTGGGGGGTGGAAGTTGCAGTGAGCCGAGATCGTGCTACTTCACTCCAGCCTGGGTAGGCAAAAGAGCGAAACTCTGTCTCCAAAAAAAAAAGGGGGGGTGTAAAATTCTCAGCTTTGGGGACAAGATCCACTATTATGCCCAAGAATCAATGCCTATATATGGTAAACAGAATAATGCTCCCTGCAAAAGATGTGTACACCCCAATCCCCAGAACCTGTGAACATGTTACCTTACTTGGCAAAAGAGATTTTTCAGATACGATTAAATTAAGGATCTTGCCATGGAGTGACCATCTTGGATTATCTGGGTGGGCTCTGTGTAATCAATAAGGGTCCTTAGAAGAGAGAGACAAGAGGGTCAGGGTCAGAGAGAGATTTGAAGATGCTATGCTGCTGGCTCTAAAGATAGAGGAAGGGGCCACAAACCAAGGAACACAGGTGGCCTCTGGAAGCTGGTAAAGGCCAGGAAATGGATTCTTCTCCAGACCTCCAGAAGGAAACAGTCCTGCCCATACCTGAACTTTAGCCCAGTGAGACAAACTGTGGACTTCTGACCTTCAGAACTACAAGATAATAAATGTGTGTGTTTTTAGTCACTAAGTTTGTGATGATTTGTTACAACAGCAATAGGAACCAAATTCACCATCCTTCCTCCCGTGTTAGAAGGCAAAATCAAAGCGCACTGTGGTGGGTATAGTGGGGATGGAGAGGAAGGGGTCAGGAAGGACTCCCTGGGATCTGGCTTGGGTAACAGTAGGGATTTGTGGACTTTGTCCAAGAAGTCACAAACTGGTGGCTGGAAGGGAGGGAAACTGGAAATATAGGCACTGACCCTCCCACCTCCACCTTCTGCCTGGGGGCTGGGAGGCCTGGAAGGGGCTACTGAGCCCCATGAGCCACTGATCCACTAGGGTGCCATTGGGTGCCTAATAGCCACTGCGTGGCTGGCATGTATTGAGCACTTGGTATTTGTGTTAGGCTCCACCCAAGGCTTCGTATATATGATCTCATTTCATCCTCATGGCAACCCTGATTATTTATCCCTCTTTACAGATGAGGAAACTAAGGCTCAGAGAGATTTCAAACTTAGCCCAGATTACACAGCTAGTAATGGGGCACCATGATTTAAACCCAGGTCATCTAACCCCAGAGCCTGTGCAACTAACAACTTGTTGTTCTGCCATGAATCCTAAAGTCTAAGGATGCCCTTGCACGCTGACCCCCTGTAGTGACCAGGGAGGTGTAGGCTATGGGGGTGCCGAGAAGCCTCAGTAAAACCAGCGATAAGCCCAGAGAGACAGAGGCTGGAGAGGAGAGTTATTGCTCCCAGATGCTCACGAAAGACTTTCAGTCACTGTATCAACTAGCAGAGGCATGATAATGCTGCCCACCAACCAACCCCAAACGCCTAGGGGCAGGCAGTGATGAGCACTTATTGCTGACACATCTGGGGACAGTTGGGGGTGTCAGGCAGCCCTGCTAATTTGGACTGGACTCACTCATATGTTTAGGGGTCAGCCAGGGTTGGCTGATCCAGTGTGGGTCAGACTGGGCAGCCTGGCTCTGCATGTCTCACCCACATCCCGGGAGGGCACTGCATGGCAAAGGGCATGGATGCAGGGAGGATAAGGAATCAGGGCAATCTTGGTCAGCCACCACATCCACATTCTCTCTGACTCAAATGAGAAGCATAAACTAGGGCAGGGCAGAGGGAGGGCACTCACTGGGCTGGAGCTCTGAACTCACCACCGACAGGCAGTCAGTGGCTGAGTCACTTAACCTCCCTGGGCCTCAGTTTTCCCCATCTGTGAAATGGACACCTGCCCTCTCTCCTTACTGGGGAGCCAATGAAATGACCAAGGTTTGTGAATGGGGTGGAAGGGGCTATTACTACTACTGACCTCACTCCCTGGACTCAAATCTTCCCTCTGTCTTTTTTTTTTTTTTTTTCGAGATGGAGTTTCGCTCTTGTTGCCCAGGCTGGAGTGCAGTGGCGCTATCTTGGCTCACTGCAACCTCTGCCTCCCTGGTTCAAGTGATTCTCCTGCCTCTGCCTCCCAAGTAGCTGGGATTACAAGCACCCGCACCATGCCTGGCTAATTTTTTATTTTTTTAGTAGAGACTGGGTTTCATCATGTTGGCCAGGCTGGTCTCGAACTTCTGACCTCAGGTCATCCACCTGCCTCAGTCTTCCAAAGTGCTGGGATTAAAGGCGTGAGCCACTGCACCCGGCCTTCCCTCTCTCTTTTCGTTCCTTAGGAGAGGAAGCCTCTTTCCTAGCAGGCCTCAGGTCTCAGGCTTCCGGCATATCCTTGGGGGTCCACTTCCCAGAAACTGAGTCCTATCAAGTTGAGACACAGATTGAGTCTACAAAGGACCTCATGGCAGTGGGCCAGGGGACCACATGAAGGCAGCAAATAAACAGGGAGCATCTTCCCATAGCATCCATTTTCTGTGAAGATCGGGAGGGAAGAAAAAACTGTATATTGAAATAAACCCAGCTATATTATGAAGTTGCAAAATTCAAATTAAGCTTTCAGATGAAGAACGAGACTTCCAAGACACTTTGCTATTGTTAGTGATGAGTGCTAGATCCCAGATCATCACTTTACTGCAAACTAGAGCCTGCAAACCAAATCTGTTTTGTAAATAAAGTTTTATTGGAACATGGCTATGCCCATATGGCTGCTTTTGCACTGCAACGGCCGAGTTGACTAGTTGCGACAGAGACCATATGGTCTGCAAGTCTGAAATATTTACTATCTGGCCCTTTACACAGAAAGCTTGCCAGCCGCTAAACTACTTGGATTCTTTGATGAAAAGGTTTCAAGAATTCTGTGCTGTTCTAATATCTGAGGCCTGCAGGTCTAAGGAATTAAGAGTGAATGTTTATTGCACAGTTACTATTCTGAGTGCTTTCAGTGAATAAACTGCTGCTTGATTCTAACAACTCTAAGACATAAATGGTATTGTTATTGTTTCTCTTTGATAGCCGAGAAACCCAAGGAATAGACAGTGAAATGTGCCCTAGCCCAGTGCTTCTCAAATGTTAATATGCAGAGGAACGAAATCATCCGGGGATCCTATTAAACCACAGACACCGAAGATGGGAAATTCTGCATTTCTAACCAGCGACTGAGCTGTGCTGATGCTGTTGGCCCAGGTCACACTCTGTAGAGAGGAGCCAAACCACAGACTCACTACACAGAGGCACTGGGGTCTTGAGCCCAGGCCCCCAGCCCCTAAGCTACGTGGCTCTTCATAGTAGTTGTTCTGAATGAGTCACAAACCCCATGAGAATTTCGCATCTGGCTGGGCGCCGTGGCTTACACATGTCATCTCAGCACTTTGGGAGGCTGAGGCGGGTGGATTACCTGAGGTCAGGAGTTCAAGCCAACATGGTGAACCCCGTCTCTACTAAAATTACAAAAAATTAGCCAGGCGTGGTGGCGGGCACCTGTAATCCCAGTTACTTGGGAGGCTGAGACAAGATAATTGCTTCAACATGGGAGGCGGAGGTTGTAGTGAGCCAAGATCACATCATTGCACTCCAGCCTGGGAAACAGAGAGAGACTGTGAAAGAAAGGAAAGAAAGAAAGAGAGAGAGAGAGAGAGAGAGAGACAGAGAGAGAGAGAGAGAGAGAGAGAGAGAGAGAAAGAGAGAAAGAGAGAAAGGAAAGAAAGGAAAGAAAGGAAGGAAGAAAGAAAGAAAGAAAAGAAAAAAGAAAAGAATTTCGCATCTGCATCTCACTGCCCCACTGAGACCTCAAAGACCCAGCCCAGTATAGAATCTGACACATTACATCATTGTTAAACAACATGTAAATGGAGAATTAAGCTCCAGGGAGGGAAGTAGGTTGGAGTGGCTTCCTGCACTCTGCCTCCTCTGCCTCTCTTTCCGCTCCTACCAGCACAGAAGCCTGGATTTCTATGCAGGCGCTGCCCCACCGGATCCCGGAGGTTCTGGGTGAAACCTCATGGCCCAGACCATGGCTGGAGCCCGTGCTCCAGGCCTGGCCAATCAACACATTGCATCCCCTTCCCCACCACAGCGATTGGCTCAGGGATGGGCATATGACCTGAGGCAGGTCCAATCAGAGAGGTTGCACGACTTGTTCCTCTTCCTGTTTGTAGCTAGGCACCCCAGGCCAGAAAGCCTGTGGGACTCACCCAAGGTCACACAGCAAATTCACAGCAGGTGTTTGTTCAGTGTTCTCATACAGGACACACTTTATTTTTATATTAAAACAAACAAAGATACAGAACA
This sequence comes from Theropithecus gelada, assembly GCF_003255815.1. Lineage (NCBI taxonomy): Eukaryota > Metazoa > Chordata > Mammalia > Primates > Cercopithecidae > Theropithecus > Theropithecus gelada. The sequence goes on from NC_037668.1 coordinate 43,311,189, forward strand.
GAATGCCAAATTCACATGACCCTTTAAGATAAAATATGGGACTTAAGAAATAATTGCTTGCTGCAATGACTGATACAGACCATAAATGAGTCCAAACTGTTACAGGGAGTACGGGATGGAGTTGGGACTGGAACCCACGTCTTCTGACATCCAGTCCCACGGGATTCTGCCCCCCGTCCCCCACCCAATCTTCCTCACCTTTGCACAATCCTAGGGAGATTACAGAATTCTTTCCCACCCATTTTCTTACCCGTGCAACTATCCTGCAATCCAGGCCTGGATGGTTATCTAGGAAACTAAGGCCCAGAAGACAAGTGGCTTGTCCAGACCACCACACTCAAAATTGGTGGATCAAAGAGTTGAACATGGCTGGGTGCCGTTGCTCACGCCTGTAATCCCAGCACTTTTGGAGGCTGAGGCCGGTGAACACGAGGTCAGGAGTTCAAGACCAGCCTGGCCAATATGGTGAAACCCCATCTCTACTAAACATACAAAAATAAGCCGGGCGTGGTGGCCGGCACCTGTAGTCCCAGCTACTCAGGAGGCTGAGGCAGAAGAATCGCTTGAACCTGGGAGGCAGAGGTTGCAGTGAGCCGAGATCGCACCACTACACTCCATCCTGGGGGACACAGCATGATTCCATCACAAAAAAAAAAAAAAAACACTTGAACTCAAGGCTTAAGAATTGAAGTCCGCCCAGGTACGATGGCTCAGGCCTGTAATCCCAACACTTTGGGAGACCAAGGCAGGCGGATCACCTGAGATCGGGAGTTCAAAACAAGCCTGACCAACATGGCAAAACCCCATTTCTACTAAAAATACAAAAATTAGCCGGGCATGGTGGCGTACAGCTGTCATCCCAGCTACACCGGAGGCTGATGCATGAGAATTACTTGAACCTGGGGGGTGGAGGTTGCAGTGAGCAGAGATCATGCCACTGGTTGACAGGAGACTCCATCTCACCAGAAAAAAAAAAAAAAAAAAAGAGTTGAAGTTCACTTTCCCTTCTGCTTTTTTGACTGGGGCAAAAGCTAGAGTTTGTGGTCACAGAGCGGAGCTTCCTCATCAGCAGCGGGCCTGCCTGGCTTTGTGCTCTCCCAAAAGGTGAGGAGAGTGAAGGTGTAAGGAAGAACAAGAGAGTCCACCAGGAAACCGTGCTCACTCCATGCTTCCCCCAACACAAGTTGAAGTCCTAGGAGGTGAGGCAGGATGCTGTCTCCAGTGGTGGCAAGTAATGGGCTTTGGAATCAGACCAACCTAGTTCCAGTTCCCATTCTGCTGCTTAGAAGCTGTAGGATCTTGGGCAAGTCACTTCACCTCTCTGAAGCTCAGCTTCCTCCTGTGAAATAACAGAGCCTCTTGCAGGGTTTTTTGTGGCTTAGATTCAATAAGGAATGTGAGTGCATTTAACATCTATGTGGTGCTGGGTAAGTGTCACCCTGCCTTTGTTTGTTTCCCTTTTGGAGAAGCTTCTGCTTTGACCCCATTTGGAAGATGACATTATTGGAGAAGTGCACACTGCTGTTCTCTTGGAAGAGGACAATAAAATGTATCTGCCACCCAGGCTGAGATGGATCAATTGCAACTTATTGCAGCCATTGCCACCCAGGCTTAAGTGACCCTCTGCCTCAGCCTAGCCTCCAAGAGTAGCTGGAGCCACATATGTGTGCCACCGTGCCTGGCTAACTTTCTAAAAAAAATTTGTAGTGACAGGTGGTCTCACTATGTTGTCCAGGCTGGTCTTTCTTTTTTTCTTGAGATGGAGTCTTGCTCTGTTGCCTAGACTAGAGTAGAGTGGTGCAATCTCAGCTCACCTCAACCTCCACCTCCAAGGTTCAAGAGATTCTCCTGCCTCAGGCTCCTGAGTAGCTGTGACTATAGGCATGCAGCATCACACCCAGCTAATTTTTGTATTTTTAGTAGAGACACGGTTTCACCATGTTGGCCAGGCTGGTCCCGAACTCCTGGCTTCAGGTGATCCACCCACATCAGCCTCCCAAAGTTCTGGGATTATAGGAGTGAGCCACTGTAACTGGCCATAAAGCTCATTTTGATCCACCAGATGAAGCCCTCCTCTGCCAGTGTTCTGCGTCCCCCATCATTAGAGCAGCCAGATGCTAATTGTGCATGTCGGCCTCGCCTTCTGCTACGTGTGCACCTTCCCCACATTACACAAATCCTTACCATAATGTTGTGAAACACGCTGGGCACAGGTTTCTCTCCCTGTTTCACAGATGGGTCTAGAGACTTACATGACCCAGCCAAGGTCACACTGAAAGCCCTGGCATGGCCTAGAACACGCTTTCTCAGCCTCAGCATCATTGACATCCAGAGCACGGCACGTCCTGTTGCCCAGTGCAGTGTCGGATGTTTAGCAGCATCTCTGCTGTCTGACCGCTGGATGCCAATAACATCAACCCCAGCCATGACACCAACAATGTCCCCAGATGTTGTCAAACGTCTCCTGGTGACTGAACCAGCCCCACTGAGAAATACTGCCTTAGAACGCTGTGGGTTCAGCATGCCGCCTTCATCTTTTCATGGAAAACACAACTCCTGGCGCGGTGGCTCAGCCTGGAATCCCAGCACTCTGGGAGGCCGAGGCAAGCAGATCACTTGAGGCCAGGAGTTCAAGACCAGTCTGGCCAACATGATGAGACCCCCATCACTACTAAAAATACAAAAATTAGCCAGGAATGGTGGCACACACCTGTCATCCCAGCTGCTAGGGAGACTGAGGCAGGGGAATTGCTTGAACCCAGGAGGCAGAGGTTGCAGTGAGCTGAGATCACGCCATTGCACTCCAGCCTGGGTGACAGGGCAAGACTCTGTCTCAGAAAGAAAAAAAAAAAAAAGAAAGAACACACACACACAACTCCTCTCCTCAGTCTTACTCAGGGAGAAAAAAAAAATTGAAAACACAACTCCACGGACCAACAATTAGTATTTTTCTTCCTTCCCTAACACACAACATAATCTCTTCAAAACAGATGGAACCCATGTTCCAATATCTACCCTTGGCCTCTTTTCAAAGAATTTCTAGGGTGACAGCTGGGACGAAATGGGAAAAAAAAATATTTGGACACAAGCTCTTTTTTCCACTGGGCTTTGAGAAAATCCCCATCTTGCGTGCTCCCAGTGTATCTCTCACTGATAAGTTCCTCATAAAACCAGGGCCTTCTCCAGGGCCACGCTGACAGAACTCGCACGGACACACCATGATTAGGACCCTGCTGCTGTCCGCTTTGGTGGCTGGAGGTAAACCCTGTCACCCAGAGCCACTGGTTTCCCATCCCCTGGTGTGGCTGGGAATGGGATCTTCCTGTCCTCCCCTCTCGCCCCCACCCAACCCCTACTGCATTCAGACCTATAGTCATAAGAAAACTGGAATGGAGTTTCAAAGAACTGGAGCAAAGAGCAGGATTCTATGATCTCTTGGGATCCTTCTAGAAGAAGGGTTTTCTATTTGGGAGTTCAGAACGCAGCAAGTGTAGTTTACATTGTGTGGGTCGCTGCTTCTTGCACTCAAGTCCCTTTCTCTTTTCATAGCCCTCAGTTGTGGGGTCCCCAGTTACCCGCCTGATATGTCTAGGATGTATGGTGGTGAAGAAGCGAGGCCCAACAGCTGGCCCTGGCAGGTGAGTTGACCACACTGTACTTACCCCCATCCCTGCCCCATTCCCTTTACATCCCCGCTTTGCCCTTCCACCATGGGGTCTACTGTGCTGGCAAAGTAGATGGGACTCAGAGAGCAGCACAGGCAACTTCACCAGTAAGATACATTTCCGGCTGGGCGCAGTGGCTCATGCCTGTTATCCCAGCACTTTGGGAGGCCATGGTGGGCAGATCACCTGAAGTCAGGAGTTTGAGACCAGCCTGGGCAACGTGGTGAAACCCTGTCCCTACTAATAATACAAAATTAGCCAAGCGCAGTGGCGCATGCCTGTAATTCCAGCAACTTGGGAGGCTGAGGCAGGAGAAACACTTGAACCCGAGAGGCAGAAGTTGTAGTGAGATGAGATTGCACCCCTGCACTCCAGCCTGAATAACAAACAGAGACTCCATCTCAAAAAAAAAAAAAAAAAAAGATACATTTCTGTGGCCTTGGCCAACCTTGGGAGTGGAGGGAGAGGTGCCTCCTCCAACTGCAGTAAGGAGCTGTCCCCTCCCCACTGCCTATACACAAATTTACAACTATAGTCTTATTCTGTTAACCAATCAGAGGCTTGCTTTCAAGACTACCTATGCAAATATTCCTTGCTTTAAGGAACCAATCAGTGCTATTTATGCAGATTAATCTTTACAGGCAAATCAATGTTACCAGGGAAAATGTTTCTTAAGTTGATATAATAGTGATATTAAGACTAAACTGCCCAGTTGGGCACAGGCACAAATTACTAAGATGTGTTAACTGTGGGAATTTCAAAAGAATTGTATAAAGTTTTCATTGACGCAAACAAATATAGTAAAATCTCATTTATCTGATGTAATTGGGACTGAGAATTGAAAAGTTGGTCATAAAGAAATTATTTTAAATCATATATGCTGTAAACATTTTATTTTAGACTATGTAAACAATTTTTTGAGTTCTTAACTGTCTTTTTCATATAAACCACGCCCCATAATATCTCATCTGCAAGTCCATTTCTTTAAAGCAGAGCAGTAACTTTGAGACGTTCACAAAGCAATCTGAGTTATGAGCCCATCCCGACTTTTATGACTTTTCCCCCCAATCTTTCCATTTTCTCACAGATACTAATTCAAGAGCAATTTTTTAGGAATCATGGTGATTCAGTCTCTTCCAAGCATTTAACTTTGTTTCACAACTCTCTTTCTGAACTCATATTTCAGAATATTTGGTTACATATTTAATCAAATTTCATTATTGCAAACATAATTGATATAAACTGCTTTAGGAGCAAACCCAGCTGAATCAGGATGAGTTTCTAACTTAAGTAGGAGGAGCAATTAGCAGCCCACTAGCCTTGAGCATTCAGAGTGACCCATGCAGCAGTCACTGTGTCTACAGAGGCCAGCGTTCATTCATCTGCTCCTTAAGAGACTGTCAATGATAGGCCAGGCACGGTGGCTCACACCTGTAATCCCAGCACTTTGGGAGGCTGAAGTGGGTGGATCACTTGAGGTCAGCAGTTCAAGACCAGCCTGGCCAACATGGTGAAACTCTGTCTCTACTAAAATTACAAAAATTAGCCAGGCATGATTGCAGGCACCTGTAATCCCAGCTACTCGGGAGGCTGAGGCATATATATATATATGTATATGTATATATATATATATATGTGTATGTGTGTGTGTGTGTGTGTGTATATATGTGTGTGTGTGTGTATATTATATATATAGATATATATATAGATATATATAGATATAGATATATATATTTTTTTTTTTTGGTTAGACAGAGTTTCGCTTTTGTTGCCCAGGCTGGAGTGCAATGGCACAATCTCGGCTCACCGCAACGTCTGCCTCCCAGGTTCAAGCGATTCTCCTACCTCAGTCTCTAGAGTAGCTGGTATTACGGGCATGCGCCACCATGCCCACCTAATTTTGTATTTTTAGTACAGACAGGGTTTCTCCATGTTGGTCAGGCTGGTCTCAAACTCCTGACCTCAGGTGATCTACCTGCCTTGGTCTCCCAAAGTGCTGGGATTATAGGTGTGAACCACCACGCCCGGCCAACAGGAATAATATTTTAATGCAATTTTCTTTTTTTGGGGGGTGTGGGGGAGAGGCAGTGTCTTACTCTGTCACCCAGGCTGGAGTGCAGTGGCGCAATCTCGGCTAACTGCAACCTCCACCTTTCAGGTTCAAGCGATTCTCCTGCCTCAGCCTCCTGAGTACCTGGGATTAGAGATGTGTGCCGCCACATCAGCTGATTTTTTTTGTATTTTAGTAGAGATAGGGTTTCACCATGTTGGCCAGGCTGGTCTCAAACTCCTGACCTCAGGTGATCCACCTGCCTTGGCCTCCCAAAGTGCTGGAATTACAGGTGTGAGCCACAGCACCAGCCAACTATTGTAATTACAGTATTAATCACTCTGAGAGCCCTGCACAGTGGCTTATGTTCCGCATTTCCAGAGAAGGAAACTGGGACTTGGAAAGGTTACAGAATTGCCCAAAGGCACTGAGTTAGCCTGGGGGGGAATGAGGATTCAAATTTGGTTCAGTGCATGTTCTTTTAGCTACACTTTGCTGGCCACAAACAATACGTATTACATGGACTAAATTTCACATCTGTAGGATGGTTTCTGCACATTTTTAAATTGGGGTGGGGAGTAGATACTTTTAAGTATCTTTTTTCCCTTGGTCCAATTTTAAACATCTTTTTTAAAGCCAGTTCATCTAACGCCCCTTAATGTCACAAAAATAAGAAATGCCCATTGGCTAATTAAAAACAAGGATGTGGCTGGGCACAGTGGTTCACGCATGTAATCCCAACACTTTGGGAGGCTGAGGCAGGTGGATCACCTGAAGTCAGGAGTTGGAGATCAGCCTGGCCAACATGGTGAAACCGCGACTCTATTAAAAGTACAAAAACCAGCGGGGCATGGTGGCAGGCACCCATAATCCCAGCTAGTGGGGAGGCTGAGGCAGGAGAATGGCTTGAATCTGGGAGGCAGAGGTTGCAGTGAGCTGAGATTGTGCCACTGCGCTCCAGCCCGGGCAACAGAGGGAGACTCCATCTCAAAAAATAAAATAAAGTAGAAGAGACAATAAACAACTGAAAGGGTAAACTAATAACACACCAGAAAACGAAAGATACTATGAAGAGTAAAGCAGAGACAGGGGAAAGAGACGAGGCTGTCTGTGTGTGCATATGTACATGAGTGTGCGTGTCTGTGTATGTGCCCACTGCTTGGAACAGCATGGTCGTAGAAGACCTCATGGAGAAGGTAATCTTGAGCAGAGACCTACAGGAAGTGAAGGAAAGAGCTACACCGATATTTGCGAGAATATTCCAGGCAGGAGGAAGAGCCAGTGCAAAGGCCCTGAGGCAGAAGTGGGTTTGGTGTATTTGCGGAACTGCATGGAAGTCTGTGGCTGGAGGAGAGAAGAGTGGGAGCCTATGGGGTCAGAGAGGTCACAGAGGGCCTAGTAGGTCATCAGACAGTTTTAACTTTTGCAAACCGTAAAGGGGGAGCCACTGGAGAGTCTGAACAGAGAAGAGAAGTCATCTGACTTCCATTCAAAAAGAATCATTCTGGCTGCTGTGTTGAGAAAATGTGGGCAGGAGTGGGGAGAAGAGGTGGGAGACTAGAGTGATCATCGAGAAGAGAGGATGATTGGGACATGCAGTTGAGGTAGTGACCAAGGGGTAGCAACCATTCCACAAATTCTCAAGGTAGAGCTGACAGGACGTCCCCTGTGGAGATGGCCTCACTCTGTCACCCAGGCTGAGCACAGTGCAATGGCAGCTCACTGCAACCTAGACTTCCCAGGATCAAGCAATCCTCCCATCTCAGCCTCCTGAGTAGCTGGGACTACAGGCATGCACCACCACACCCAGTGGCTAATTTTGGGGTATTTTTCTGTAGAGACAGTGTATTAATCCGTTCTCACACTGCTAATAAAGACATACCTGAGACTGGGTAATTTATAAAGGAAAGAGGTTTAATTGACTCACAGCTCAGCATGGCTGGGGAGGCCTCAGGAAACTTACAATCATGGCAGAAGGGGAAGGAAACGCATCCTTCTTCACATGGTGGCAGCAGGGAGCAGTGCTGAGCAAAAGGGGGAAAGGCCCATTATAAAACCATCAGATCATGGCCGGGCACGGTGGCTCACGCCTGTAATCCCAGCACTTTGGGAGGCCTAGGTGGGCAGATCACAAGGTCAGGAGATGGAGAACACAGTGAAACCCCATCTCTACTAAAAATACAAAAAATTAACCGGGTGCGGTGTTGGGCACCTGTAGTCCCAGCTACTCAGGAGGCTGAGGGAGGAGAATGGCGTGAACCCAGGAGGTGGAGCTTGCAGTGAGCTGAGATCGCGCCACTGCACTCCAGCCTGGGCGACAGAGCGAGACTCCGTCTCAAATAAATAAATACATACATACATACATACCTACATACATAAAACCATCAGATCTTGTGAGAACTCACTCACTATCACGAAAACAGCATGAGGACAGCATGGGGGTAACCACACTCATGATTCAATTACCTCTCACCAGGCCCCTCCCCCGACCTATGGGGATTATGGGAGCTACAATTCAGGATGAGATTTGGGTGGGGACACAGCCAAACCTTATCAGATGGGGTTTCACCACGTTGCCCAGGCTGGTCTCAAACTCCTGGGCTCAACGCAACCTCCTGCCTTGGCCTCCCAAAGTGTTGGGATTATAGTCATGAGCCACCGTGCCTGGCCTGAGTTTTTTTTACTATAGATTGCATTAACATGTTTTTTTATCTTGACGTCTGAGGTTTTGGGTGCCTCCTTAAGTTGTGCACCTGAGGTGAGTGCCTCACTCCCCCTTACCCTTGTCCCAGCCCTGTTCTTGGGAAACTGGAGTGCAGGGAGACCGTGCTCTTTCAAACCCAGCCACAGCCACAGAGCTCCTGTGCTTCTCCCCAGGTCTCCCTGCAGTATAGCTCCAATGGCCAGTGGTACCACACCTGTGGAGGGTCCCTGATAGCCAACAACTGGGTCCTGACGGCCGCCCACTGCATCAGGTAACTGCCATTCCCTGGGCGCTTGGCCTGCTCACCAGCCAGTGCTCATTTCTGAGCTGGGGGCTCAAATGGCCTGCACTATGCTACATAAAGGAATCTTGCAAATAACCACTAGCCTGGCTGAGACACAAGCTGTAGTCAATCAATGGTTCAGTGTGTTGGCCCACCCATGGGTCATTTCATGGCATGAATGGAGTGTCCTGTGCCAGGCAGGCACTGAGGGAGGATGAAGAGGAGGGGAAGGCCCAATCTCTGCCCACTTGGGGAAACGACGTGTGACCTCTGGATCTGGAATTGGGTTCCCTTGAACAACTTAACTGACTTCTCAAAGTTTCAATACCATCACCTGCAGAAAATGGAGTAACAGAATTTAATGTGGATTCAGTAATTGATTTGCTAAAGTGCCTGGCACTTTATTAAGTGCTCAATGAAAGCTAATTCTGAGTTGCAGACAAATTATAAAGGCCCACAAGGTTCTGCAGTGTTACTCACTTACCCTCTTCTTTGTCTGTGACCTCTGCTCATCACAGCTGGAACTCACTGGAGTTTCTGCTGGGTCAGTGTGACTCCCTACAAGGAGTGATCCCTTCTCCCACCTAATTTATAATAAGCTCTGTGAAATGATGGGGAAACTAATAGATGCCTACAGTCAGGAGTCCTGGCTTCTAGTTCTGGTTTCTCACTAATGGTGGGACTCTGGGCCAGTTACACCTGTCTGGGCCTCAGTTTCCCCATCTGAAAATGAAAGGTTGAAAATTTCCTTGAGGCCAAATGACTCCTGTTTTCTCTGTGTTCATCTCATTCCCTCCATAATACTATAGAGTCTGTGTTATTACAACATTTATTTTATATTGTAGTTTATAGTTAGTATAGTAACAATTATTATATGATCATAGTTCTTATGTTATATACTTTAGGCTCTATTATAACTAACTGATTGTCCCAGGGGAGGAAAGATCCCCAAGCCCAAGCCCCAACTAGTGACTCATGCAGCAGCCAGTTACTAGGGTCTATCCCAACACTGTCCAAAGCCAGGCATCTGGAGGTGACCCTCTCCCTACGCCCCCTTTCTCCCAGCTCCTCCAGGACCTACCGCGTGGTGCTGGGACAGCACAACCTCTACACTGCAGAGTCCGGCTCGCTGGCCGTCAGTGTCTCTAAGACTGTGGTGCACCAGGACTGGAACTCCGACCAGGTCTCCAAAGGGTTCGTTTCTGTCTGGGTGCACTTGAGGGTGAGGTTGTCAGGGAACAGATGGGGGTCTCACAGAGGCAAGGGTCTCAACTCCACCACACTCACTCTGCTTTTTCTATAGGGAAGAGAAAGGAACTCTGGCCTCTTAGAGGTGGAACCAGCTCCAAAGCTGTCTGGGGTGGGGATGTGACCTGGGGAGGGAGAAGCAAAGACTGCCAGAGTGACCTGGGTTTGCTGCCAATTAAGTCTGCAGGGCCCCTGTCCACTGAGCACGTATCTACTTCATGACAAGTCCTGGGGACACAGGGACAGTGCTGTCAACCCTGTGACTGTCCCCAGAGTAGGACACAACCTCTCCTGCCTTGCCCCTTTCAACAAGGCCCTCTGCATTTTCTTTGTGTGTGTGTGTGTGTGTCAGAGTCTCGCTCTGTCGCAGAGACTGAAGCGCAGTGGCGCAATCTCGGCTCATTGCAAGCTCTGCCTCCTGGGTTCATGCCATTCTCCTGCCTCAGCCTCCTGAGTAGCTGGGACTACAGGTGCCCGCCACCACCATGCCCAGCTAATTTTTTGTATTTTCAGTAGAGATGGGGTTTCACTGTGTTAGCCAGGATGGTCTCGATCTGCTGACCCCGTGATCTGCTTGCCTCAGTCTCCCAAAGTGCTGGGATTACAGGCGTCAGCCACCGTACCAGGCCGCCCGTCTGCATTTTCAAACATGCCCTGGGGCCCTGCCACTTAGAGCAAGCTGGGGTAATGTACAGGGAACGATGACAAGGTCTCAGAGCCCTCCAAAGCCCTACAGGGCAGGAAAAGTCAACCCTGTCCTCATGCTCTGCCTCTGCACTGACCCAGGAATGATATTGCCCTGCTCAAACTGGCTAACCCCATCTCCCTCACCGACAAGATCCAGCTGGCCTGCCTCCCTCCTGCTGGCACCATTCTACCCAACAAGTACCCCTGCTACGTCACTGGCTGGGGAAATCTGCAAAGTAAGTGGGAGCCAGGAGTCCCCAGGCCTGGGAGGGAAGGGAGGTGATGTCACCCCTGTCTGGCCAGAGCCTCTCACCTGTCATCCCAGGGTGTGTGGCTGCCTGGGAGAGACGGGATGGCATAGGCTGATGCCTGCCTGGGTTCAAATGTCAGCTCTCCTACTTCATGACTGTGACACCTTGGGCACATTACTAGGTCTCTCCATGCAGCACTTTTATCATATGTAAAATGCAAATAATTGGCTGGGCGCCGTGGCTCACGCCTGTAATCCTAGCACTTTGGGAGACCAAGGCGAGTGGATGACTTGAGGTCAGGAGTTTGAGAGCAGCCTGGCCAACATGGTGAAACCCCATCTCTACTAAAAATATAAAAAACTCACCAGGTGTGGTGGTGTGCACCTGTAGTCCCAGCTACTTGGGATCCTGAGGCACGAGAATCGTTTGAACCTGGGAGGCGGAGGGTGCAGTAAGCCAAGATTGCGCCACTGCACTCCAGCCTGGGGAACAGAGTGAGACTCCATCTAAAAAAAAAAAAAAAAACAGCATAATAATAGCAGCTACATCACAGAGTTGTTAAGAGGATTAAAGGAGATAATCCACAGGAAGCCTGGAGACCAGTGCCTGGCATGTGGTAGGTGCTGTGTGTTAGTTGTTGTCACTGTCCCTATGATGGAAAGAAAGTTGCAGAGATCATGTGACATCTTCTGTGTGGCCCAAGGCTAGAGATCAGAACGGCATTTCCTCTGTGACCTGAGGCCTCTGGAGTTCCACAAAGGCCCCTGGAGCCCTCATCAGACCCTCCGTGCCCCATGGCAAAAGCTGTCCCCTGTGCCATTCGGTCTTGCTGCTCAGAACCTGGCTGAGGGCGGGTCTCCTTTGACATAGACTCCAAGGCGCAGAGATCCAATGACTGTAGCCACCAAGAGGAACAGAGTTCCCGCCCTTCTTGTGAAATCACCAGAGGTTTGGAAGATTCTAGGAAGGGATGAGTGATAATGACCTTATGACCATAACGACATTATGAGTGATAATGACATTATGACATTTCTTCCTAATGACATAAACACATAAGTATAATGACATGTTTTTCCAGGGGTACATCCACATACATACCCTCCAATAAATCCCCATTGCCCTCTTGACTGGGTTATCTGTAAACACAAGGACACATGAAATCCTGCGGTGAGCGGTGGTGGAAGAGGCATTTCATGCTTATAAAGATAGAAGCACAACCACCTGTTTGTTTCCCCCAGACAACCCTGGGGCAGATGCAGTTCATCTGAGACAGTGGGAGCGGGGAGGCATCCAAATGCTTGGCTTTTAGGCCCAGCTCTGTCGGTCACGGTGAAACCTTGGGCAAGCCACTTCTGAACCTCAGTCTCTTCATCTGTAAAATGGAAACACAGTTGGTGAAGACCAAAAGAGGTGAAAGGTGAAAATGCATCAGACATTGCAAAATGTTATACAAGTGTTAATTACTTATAAATTAGAGGGATCTTAAGCAAAAACCTTTTTCTTTTTTTTTCTTTGAGACAGAGCCTTGTTCTGTCACCCAGGCTGGAGTGCAGTGTGCAATCTCGGCTCACTGCAACCTTTGCCTCCCACAGATTCAACCGATTCTCCTGCCTCAGCCTCCTGAGTAGCTGGGATTACAGACACCATGCCCAGCTAATTTCTATATTTTACTAGAGATGAGGTTTCATCATGTTGGCCAGGCTGGTCTCAAACTCCTGACCGCAAGTGATCCACCTGCCTTGGCCTCCTAAACTGCTAGGATTACAGGGTGAACTACCATGCCCGGCTAATGCCTAACTTCCCTTGGCTTCAATCGCAAGTGAAAAATTATGTTAATATCATCCTTGCCACTCATAGCAGTAGTAACAGTAATGGAGGGGATGGTGGCTGTGTCATTGGGGGCCATTATGAAAGCCCTCTCTTCACCACACCAGCATATTTTTCCCAAGGAGGGGGCTCTAACTGCCAGGAGGCTCACTTTCTTATTTCAGGTAAGTGACAGAAAACCAGGGAACTAGCTCAACAAAAAAAATAAGGGAAATTGTTATAAGAATTTAAAAGTTTCAACCCGGCCGGGCGCAGTGGCTCAAGCCTGTAATCCCAGCACTTTGGGAGGCCGAGACGGGCGGATCACGAGGTCAGGAGATCAAGACCATCCTGGCTAACCCGGTGAAACCCCGTCTCTACTAAAAAATACAAAAAACTAGCCGGGCGAGGTGGCAGGCGCCTGTAGTCCCAGCTACTCGGGAGGCTGAGGCAGGAGAACGGTGTGAACCCGGGAGGCGGAGCTTGCAGTGAGCTGAGATCTGGCCACTGTACTCCAGCCTGGGCGACAGAGTGAAACTCCGTCTCAAAAAAAAAAAAAAAGTTTCAACCCACGGGCAGAGATACAGCCAGTCATCAGGAACAGGCTAGAATCAGGGGTTGGAAGCCCGTAAGAAACTCAGGAAACACTCAGTTAGAAATTTCTTTCTTTGTGGGTCTACTTCATTCTTCTGCACACAGAAGAAAATGTCAGCCTTTGACAAGGACTTCCCAGATTTGCCTCCTCCACAACCGGAATCTCTCCATCCCCATCTCAAAATCCCAGGGGAGGGAGCTGATTGGCTTAGCTTGAGTCAGGTGTTCACTGCTGAACCAATCACCAGTGGCCAGCACACTAACCAATCAAGTGTGAAGAAACAGTATAGACAAACATGGCTGTTCCCCTGTCGCAATGGATGGAAGACAGTAATGGGAAACCCAGTAGGGGTCTGCCACTTTCTTTTTCTCAGGAGTCCCTACGTCCCTAATGCCTTCTGTCTGGTCTCATTCAGCCAACAGGGCTGTCCCTGATGACCTGCAGCAGGGCCGGTTGCTGGTTGTGGACTATGCCACCTGCTCCAGCTCCCGCTTTTGGGGCAGCACCGTGAAGACCAATATGATCTGCGCTGGGGATGATGGCGTGATATGTACCTGCAACGTGAGTGCCAATAATCAGGGGCCCCGCTCCATGACAAAATGTGGCTGGGGATGGGAAGAGGCTATGGAAAACCATCCCTTGATAGGTCCATCCTCCCACCTCCTGGCAGAAGTACCCGGAAATGGTACCAGATGTATCAGAACTTGACCTTTGGCCAGGCACGGTGGCTCACGCCTATAATCCCAGCATTTTGGGAGGCCGAGGCAGGCAGATCACTTGAGGTCAGCAGTTTGAGACCAGCCTGGCCAACATGGTGAAACCCTGTCTCTACTAAAAATAAAAATTAGCCAGGCATGGTGGCGCGTACCTGTAGTCACAGCTACAATGGGAGGCTGAGGCAGGAGAATCACTTGAACCCAGAAGGCAGAGGTTGCAGCGAGCTGAGATGGTGCCACTGCACTCCAGCCTGGTTGACAGAGCGAAACTCAAAAAAAAAAAAAAAAAACCTGACCTTTTTTCATCTTAGTTCTTGTTCTTGTTTGTTCTTGTTTTGAGATTCTCCTTGTCGCGTCCACCCCTCTCACTGCTGGGAAGTCCTTCCCTGGGTCTCATCAAGGTCTCTCATAACTGTCATTCTGTATCCTTTCCTCTATGCTGGAAGGGAGCCAAAGGAAACTAATCCCTGGGTTGAATTACTCTCATCCATGGCACAGTGTGTCCCCTCCAGGTAGCTGCCATGGAAACCTTCCTGGAGACAGTGTCTTAACCACCAGGAATTGCTCTGTGTTGGACTTAGCAGTGAAGTGGGGATGGAATAGGAAGGAGATCCACACGCCCTTCAGATCACACTGTGCCCTACACACTCTGCCCACACAGACCACCCCATGCATGGGAAGACGGAGCCAGTGGGGAAGAGCCTGGCAGCTGAACTCTGGGATGTGGCCTCAGCTCCTTTACAAACTGCCTGTGCAACCTTGGGCAAGTCCCAACCTCTCAACACTCCAGTTTCTTCTCTCCAGTGGCCTGGGGAGACTGTGAATATTTACCTCCTAGGATTTTATGGGGATTAATGAGATAAGGCATAGAACATGCTTAGCTCAGCTCTGGCCACACAGGAAGAATAAGTGTTGGCTCTTGTTGGAATTATGATACCATCTTGGGCTATGACCGCAAGGGCTGCCTTCAGAGGACAGTGACCTGCAGCAGAACAATAGAAATGCATTGAGAACAATGGTTCCAATGGGCAGCCCCTTCCTCTCCCTTTACCCTTCTATAACTCTGGCCTTCCTTAGGGAGACTCCGGCGGGCCGCTGAACTGTCAGGCAGCTGACGGCCGGTGGGAGGTGCATGGCATCGGCAGCCTCACGTCCGTCCTTGGCTGCAACTACTACTACATGCCCTCCATCTTCACACGGGTCTCCAACTATAATGACTGGATCAATTCGGTAAGAACCAGACCAGCCCTGAGCCCCAGGGCATTGCCCTGCTTACCTGGCCTTGGAGTGCCATGCCCACCTGGCGACTGAGAACCCCCTCCTTCCTCTTGAGAGCTAGATGGGAACCCCTTGGAGAAGGCTGCAGACCTTGGCAACTGCTGGGCCCCCCATGGGTCCCCAAAATTTCTGTGTGGGTAAAGCTGAGTGAAAAGGAACATAGAGGGTGGCCTTGTCCAAAGAGGTTGAACACTGCTCAGGCATGTTAAGAGTGAGTTCCATGGCCGGGTGCTGTGGCTCAGGCCTGTAATCCCAGCACTTTGGGAGGCCAAGGCGGGCAGATCACGAGGTCAGGAGAGTGAGACCATCATGGCTAACACGGTGAAACCCCGTCTCTACTAAAAATACAAAAAGAAGAAAAATAGCTGGGCATGGTGGCGGGTGCCTGTAGTCCCAGCTACTTGGGAGGCTGAGGCAGGAGAATGGCATGAACCCGGGAAGCGGAGCTTACAGTGAGCCGAGATCACGCCACTGCACTCCAGCATGGGTGACAGAGCAAGACTCTGTCTCAAAAAAAAAAAAAAAAAAAAAAGTTCCATAGGAATGGTGATTTTATTTTTGTGTATCTGTGTGTGGCCCAGACTCCACCATCGAGTGCTATAAACAGGTATATATTTGCAAAACCCAAAACCTGATACTTTGAGACCCCCATAGCATTAATTATTGGAAATTAGTGCCCCTTAGGCATCTTCCAGCTATTCTGTAGGGTGACCAACCATCCTGGTTTGCCCAGGACTGAGAGGTTTTCCAGGATGCAGGACTTCCTGTTTTACACTGGGACCATCCCAGGCAAATAAAGCCGAGTTGGTCCCGTCTTGTAAATGTAAACTCAGAGAGCTGTCTGCTCTGAGCTTCCACACTAGCTCAAATTCTTTTTAACAATAAACACACATTTTTTTATAACAATAAGCATTAAAAATTATTCATTAAAATTAATAGGCCAGGTGCCGTGGCTCATACAAATGTAATCGCACACTTTGGGAGGCCAAGGAGGGAGGATTGCTTGAGCCCGGGAGTTCAAGAGCAGCCTGGGCAACATAGCAAGACTCTGTCTTTACAAAGATTTTTTTTTTTTTAATTAGGCATGGTGGTGCATGCCTGTAGTCTCAGCTACTTGGGAGGCTGAGGTGGAAGGATTTTTGGGCCCAAGAGGTGGAGGCTACAGTAAGCCAAGGTCACACTACTGCACTGCAGCCTGAGCGACATAGCAAGACCTTGTCTCTGAAAATAATAATAATAATAGTTGGCATCAATATTAAGGAGCAGCCATGGATACACGCAGAAGTAGGCGAAAGCAGCCAGAACAGGAAACCCAGTCACAAGAAAAGGGTGCCCAGGAGAGGGCAGAGGAAGCACCATGCCTGGTAATAGAAGCTGGGGGAGAAGAGGTGGACACTCTGTGCCAATTAGGGACCACCTCAGTTTGCTCTTCTGTAAAATGGGACTTGAACTAGATCAGGACTCCTTCACATTTTTAGGCACTAGAGCAAGATGGAGTTATGGTATTTGTGACAGAGGCCCCAAAGAAGGGGAAAGCTGGCATCTGACTTCACTAACTTTAATTTGCAGAGAAGTGTTACTTCTGCACTTATAAAACTAACTGACTTAACTGCACTTATAAAACTTCTGCACTTACAAAAGTAACTGACACTTATAAAACCAAATATGAAGCTGCAGCCATGAGCACGTGGTCACAGGAGGTAACTGTCAAAATAAGCAGGTGGCTGCTTCCAAGTGTTCCCACTGATTCTTGCCAGCTCCTTGTTCATTTGTCTGTCTGCTGGCATCTTTTTGCCAACAAGTGGTCACAGGCAGAGATTCCAGAAACGTTTGCTGGAGAAAAATGGAAAATCAAAAAGACAGTAGCCATTAATCATTAATTGGTTCTTTTTTATATATAAATTGGGAAAAACCCATCTGAGTCCACCTTTGGAGGCGCCACCCACACGTCAAAGGAGCCTGACCTGAGACTGACTGGATGAAAAGCTGCTTAGGGGCCTTTCCCAGCCAAATCCTGCTGTGGGAGTCAGCCCCAGCTGCTGTGGGAGTCACTGTGCAGCTGGTCCTGGCAGCAACCTGGGGACCTGAAGCAGGGGCAATTGTCCCAATTTTTTTGTCCCAGCGTCAGCTGTTCCCAGCCACAGATATAAGCACAACAGAGCAGGCCAGATCCCAAAGCATGGCCAGATGGCAGCAGGGATCCACGGGGCAGCACGCCTCGCGAGGCAACTGGGCAGAGTCCCTGTATTCATGGAAGAGCCGTCAGGGCAGGCACAGATGCCCAGTAACAGGTTTCAGAACAGGGAGAGCCAAGCAACCAGCTGTCCTTGGGTGGGGGCTGCCCCTGGCAGCGGCGGAGGGGCTCGTGAAATCTTGCAGTGGCCCCAACCCAGGGACACACTGTGTGCAGCCTGGATTCACCAACCACTAGAGCCCTGGGGGTGCCTGAGAGCACCTGCCTGGATAAACCCAGACAAGTGACAAGCCAAGGTCAGGAAGTACAAGCAAAAGAGCAGAGAAGCAGAGGAGACAAGTGGCCCGGGGTATTCATCCTTTCAACAAATGTCCATTGAATGACAGTCACACATGAACTTCAGCAATCCTTAGCTTTTATTCTTTTTCCAGAAGGTAATACATACTGTGTAAAATATTAAAACAATATGAGTGTATCAAGTAAAATGTATCAAGATGTCCCCCCTCATTTTACATCTCCAATTCTACTCTCCAGAGGTAATCATTGTTTTTGTTTGTTTTCATACGGAGTCTCACTCTGTTGCCCAGGCTGGAGTACAGTGGCTTGATAGCTCACTGCAACCTCTGCCTCCCAGGTTCAAGCAATTCTCCTGCCTCAGCCTCCTAACTAGCTGGGATTACAGGCATGCACCAACATGCCCAGGTAATTTTTGTATTTTTAGTAGAAATGGGGTTTCACCATGTTTTAGCCAGGCTGATCTTGAACTCCTGAGCTCAGGTGATCTGCCCATCTCGGCCTCCCAATGTGCTGGGATTACAAGCGTGAGCCACCGTGCCCTGCCAATCATTGTTAAAAGCTTGGTGTGTGGTCTTCTCAACTTTATGTGCATATGTATCTATACATAGAGAGAAAGAGAGACACTGTCTTCTAAGCAAAAATAGGATCTGAGTCTTCATACTATTCTGCAGCTGTTTTTCACTTAACACCTTATTACATTTTATATGTGAGTACATACATGTCATTCTTCTGAACAGCTAAATAGTATTCCATAGTTTTAGTATAATGAATGAAGCTCTCATGTTTCCTATTTTTCACTCTTACATTGTGCAGTGAACATCCTTGAACATAATTCTTGCACACTGGTCTGAGTATCTGTGCTGTAGCAGCTGGATCTCCTGCCGTTTACAGCACTGGATCATGAAGTTGGCATATCAAAATGTTTAACAGGCCGGGCGCGGTGGTTCACACCTATAATCCCAGTACTTTGGGAAGCTGAGCCAGGTAGATCACTTGAGGTCAGCAGTTTGAGACCAGCCTGGCCAACATGGTGAAACCCTGAATCTAGTAAAAATGCAAAAACAAAACAGCCAGGCGTGGTGGTGCACACCTGTAATATCAGCTACTCAGGAGGCTGAGGCAGGAGAATCGCTTGAACCTGGGAGGCAGAGGTTGCAGTGAGCCTAGATGGTGCCACTGCACTCCAGCCTGGGAAACAGAGTTAGACTGTCTCAAAGAAAAAAAAAAAAAAGTTTAACAGACACTGATCAACAGTCTCCGGAAATAGTAATTGCCCCAACCATATTGCATAACTGCCTTGCAAACAGAAGTTTTGATTTGAGAAACAAATGAAATCTAAAATACGCCATCCACACATTTGGAATATAAGTTTTAGGGGGTTCAAAGGCCCCCTACCCTGAAGCCCACACAGGACTCCTGGCTAAGACCCCCTTTACAGGAAGACCCTGACAGGTCAATGAAAAGCTGTGATTGCATCTTTTTTCCAAAACGTCATCAGAACTCCTCAGGCAGGAGCTACTGCAGTGTGGGCTGCCTGTGACTCACATGAGGAGCTTAACCCAGGAGGACAGACAGGAAACTGCCACGCACAGCTCTGCGGTTAGGTGAACCTGACCATTTTCTTGTGTGTCCTGCAGGTGATTGCAAATAACTAACCGAAAGAAGTCCCCGGGACGGTTTCAGACTTGGAAAGGTCACAGAAGGAAAATAATATTATATAAAGTGACAACTATACAAATCACATCTTGATGAGGGTTTTATTATTATTTATTTAGCAATCCATCCTAACATCCAGGGCCCTAAAAACCAGAAAATAGGTCAGGCTCAATGGCTCAAGCCTGTAACCCCTGCACTTTGCTGATCGCTTGAGTCCAGGAGTTCAAGACCAGCCTGAGTAACATGGCGTAACCCTGTCTCTACTAAAAATACAAAAATTAACTGGGAGAGGTAGTGCACACCTGTAGTCCCAGCTACTTAGGAGGCTGAGGTGGGAGGATCTCTTGAGCCCAGGAGGTCAAGACTGCAGGAAGCCAAGAGTTGGAGCAAAATGAGGGAAGAAATAGGCAAAAGAGAGTCCATATTTGCCTTTTATTTTTTAGGATTAATGCAATGTAGGAAAAATTAACTATTTTTAAAACTTCACTTACAATTCACAGATTACAGGTGTTCAGGCTCTAGTAGGCCCCAGCTTGCTGATCTATGAGAGATACTGGTTTGTGTGTAGCCAAAAATCCCTACAGACCAGTGGTTGTCAGATGAGTAAAGTTTTATACCCCAGGACATATTTGGCAACACCTGAGAACATTTTTGTTTGGCACCACTCAGGGAGACGTGTCACTGGTATTGAGGCGAGGGACAGTGCTGAACATCCAGGACAGCCTCACAGCAAAGGGTGACCTGACCCCACAGGTCAGTAGTACAGAGGTTAATCCCTGCCCTAGAGAGAACACAGGGATCACGGGACAGTCACTAGCCCTAGACCAGCCACTGCTCAAGAGGCCACACACAATCCATGGCATTCATCTGTCCCTCTTCCTCCACTGTTCAGCCCTTGTCGCCAATCTGGAAGCTGCTAAGAGCCTGTCTGTCACTGGCAGAGAAAGAGCAGACCCTGTGCCGGCTGCAAAGTCCTTGAGTTGCAGGGAAGTCCAGGTCTCAGCCACTTTCAGGCCTGGGGCAGGAAGGCTTTGGGGTGCAAGATAAGGCAGGGTGAGGGGCCCTGGCCTTACGATTTTTTTTTTTTTTTTTTTTTTTTTGAGACGGAGTCTCGCTCTGTCACCCAGGCTGGAGTGCAGTGGCCGGATCTCTGCTCACTGCAAGCTCCGCCTCCCGGGTTTAGGCCATTCTCCTGGCTCAGCCTCCCGAGTAGCGGGGACTACAGGCGCTCGCCACCTCGCCCGGCTAGTTTTTTGTATTTTTTAGTAGAGACGGGGTTTCACCGTATTAGCCAGGATGGTCTCGATCTCCTGACCTCGTGATCCGCCCGTCTCGGCCTCCCAAAGTGCTAGGATTACAGGCTTGAGCCACCGCGCCCGGCCCTTACGATGTTTTAAAGAAAAGCTTTTTCCGGAGGAAATTAAAGCAACCAGGCATCTGTTTATAAATCCCTTTCACCGAAACAGCATCAGCGACCTGTAAGACATGACCATGGAGAGCTCTGTGAGTTCAGTTCTCTGGACTGAAGGAACAATTCAAGAGGGGCTGGGGGGAATGTCCACTCAACCGACACCTTAAAAACAGCTCAAACTGCAGCCTCTTTGAGCAGGAGGGCTTAACAAGAACACGCACCTGAACTTTACCTTTAAAAAACTCAAAATTCAAAATTTCCAAACTCATAAAGTTCAAATCAGACTGAAATATTTGCAAGGAGCAGGGAGTGGCCTCAGCCCCGCGGCCCCTTCTCATGGCAGGAACACCTGAGCAGAGCAGCAGAGGCCCACACGCGCTGCTTCCCCAAGGCAGCCACAAGTCTACGGGACCCTCAGAGGAAGCAACTGTTCTGAGTGGGGTTTCCTTGGAGTAGGACTGGGCCTCTCAGGCCACCCTCAGGCCACCCTTTCCTATCTGTTTCCTCACTGGGGCCTCCTGAGAAGGAGATGTACAAGGAGGGGTTCATAATTCTTGAGGGTCAAGAGTAGAAGACTGCGTGATGGCCGCAGAGTATAGGCAGGGGCCCATGACCCGCCTTCGGGATCTGGACAGAGCCATCCCGCGCTGGCACCGAGGACCAGCTCCATCAGTGGAGGAGCAGGAGGTGTCAACCTGGGGACCTTGGAGGAGACAGGGAAGGCAACTCTTTGAATAAAGGGCAAATGTCACCACAGGCAGGAATGCCTCTCATAGAGACACAAAAGTACTGACTCCAAGGCTCAGAGGAGTCTACTACCTTTTACCCTTGGTTTGGGCCTGCCCTGCTCACCCCCAATCCCCAGCCCCAGGAGAACACGCTGCCCCCCAGCAGCCTCCCCTCTCCTTTGCAGAGGAAGGCAGCACTCACCCTGAGCAGGAGGGACTGTAGGTCTTCAGAGTGAGCCCACTGCTCAAAGATGTTGTCCAGGGTCTCAATGTACCAGGAGCCACTCTTGGGGTCCCTCAGGGAGACAAAACCTTTGGAGGGAGAAGGACTGAACACTGCTGGAGAGCCACCCCCGTGCCCCGCCCCCCCGCCCAGCCACGTACGCAGGCTCGGGCGCCCTGCAGACCTTGACTCACGCATGCATCCAGCAGGAGCAGCCTGGCCCCTGAGGCTCTGCCCTAATCATGATCTTATTTCACCTCGTGACCATCTCCTGATTCTGGCTATGATTCCCGTTTTCCCAGCAAGGAAACGAAGGCTTGGAAAAGTGAAGTGACTCATCCAAGGCATAAGAAAGGAAGGAAACTGCCGGGCCCAGTGGCTCACACCTGTAATCCCAGCATTTTGGAAGGCCGAGGTGGGCAAATCACTTGAGGTCAGGAGTTCAAGACCAGCCTGGCCAACATGCTGAATCCCTGTCTCTACTAAAAATACAAAAATTAGCTGGGTGTGATGGTGCACGCCTGTAATCCCAGCTACTTAGGAGGCTGAGGCAGGAGAATTACTTCAACCTGGGAGGTGGAGGTTGCAGTGAGCTGAGATTGTGCCACTGCACTCCAGCCTGGGTGACAGAGCAAGACTCCGTCTCAAAAAAAAAAAAAAAAGGAAGGAAGGAAACTACCACCTGCTGCACCTACTATGTGCCACGTACTATGCTCAGTGACGTGCCAGCCACCTTGTTTAATCGCCATGGCAACCCCTGAGGCACAATTCCTATTCCCTGCTAAAGATGCGAAGGCAGAGGCAGAGTCAGGCAGAGGAGAGGCAAGTGAGGCATAGGAACCCAAGGGCGCAGGCCTCCTTGCAGTGCACATCCTTGTCTGCTCAGCCTGAGCCAAGATTCAGAGAGGAGAAGTCAGTCATTCAGGGTCACAGAGGAGCAAGAGACAGAACCAGGACTCATACCCTGGTCTCTTCTCTCATCACACAGCTGCCTCTAGGGCAGATAGGAAGGCCCTCTGGCTGCAAGGGCGAGCCCTTCTGATGTGCTCACCCGGGAAAGTAGAGTAGGACACAAAGATGTCGCTGGGTGTGGGCAAACTAGATACAGCGTCCAGCTGGTCGAAGGTCCTCAAATCTTCCTGGAACGGGGTGGCGTCTGGCTCGGGGTTACTGCCAGAGGACTCGTCTTCAGGGGAGGTGGAGGCCACCTCAAACCCATGGTCTTTCTGCTCTGCAGGAAGCAGAAACAAACACACCTTGTCATTGAACTACACAGACAAGGATGGTTCAACATATGAAAGCTGGTGTCATACACTACATTAACAGTGTGAGGGGAAAATCAATCTTGGGTCCCCAGACTCATTAAGCCAAACGGAAAAGTCAAGCTGGGAACTGGGTCATGCAAACCCGCCTCCCCGTTTTGGTTCCTAAATAAGATGGCTACAAGATGAACAGCTACATACCTCCCTCAGATTTTGCCCACAAGGAAATTCCTGGTGAGCTTCAAGACAGCTGTCTGATAAAATTCACCATGGCAATGTAAATGGATAGCTTATCTTTACAGAGGCATCACCCCTCTGCCCACCTGGCACAAATGCATATCTGATTATTCCCCTGTCCCATCTGTCTTTGTTACCTTATGTAAACATGCAGGTTCCCTGCATTTTCCCCTGCCCTATGTTACCTTACGTAAAAATGCAAATTCACTGAGCCAGACAAAGGCATGAATGACTATTTTCCCTACCCTGCTCTTACATGAAAACTGTGTACTTCTCAATATCCCGCCCTTTCCCCTTTAAATTTGGAACTCTAAAATTCATGTTCAGAGAAAGGCATAGACCTGTCTCCTGGATGCGCATCCTTAACTTTGGCAAAAGAAACTTCTTAAATTGACTGAGACCTGTCTCAGATTTTTGGGGTTCATAAGAGAGTGAAAAAAACCTTACATCATCATCTCAATTGATGCAGAAAAAGCACATGACAAAATTCAACAACCTTTCATGATAAAAACAGTCGACAAACTCAGAATAGAAGGAAACTACCTCAACATAATATAAAAGCCATATATGAAAAACCCACAGCAAACATTATACTCAATGGTGAAAGACTGAAACCTTTTTCTATAAGATCAGGAAGGTGGCAAGACTTCCTGCTTTTGCCACTTCTATTCAACATATTACTAGAGGTTTTCAATAGAGCAAGAAGGCAAGAAAAAGAAATAAAAGACATTCAAATTGGAAAGAAGGAGTAAAATTGTCTCTGTTCACAGATGGTATGATTTTATATGTAGAAAACCCTAAAGATTAAACACTATTAGAACAAATAAAATTAGCATATTAGCAGGATACAAAGCCAACCATAAAAAATATTTGCATTTCTGTACACTAACGATGAACAATCAGAAAACGAAATTACAAAAATGGTTCCATTGACAATAGCATCAAAAATAATAAAATAGTTAGCAATTAACTTAACCAAGATGAAAGACTTGTAAAGTGAAAACTACAAAACATTGCTGAAAGAAATTAAAGAAGGCTGGACGCCATGGCTCACGCCTGTAATCACAACACTTTGGGAGGCTGAGGCAGGAGGATCCCTTGAGCCCAGGAGTTCCAGACCAAAAAAACCTCATCTCTACACATAATAAAAAATTTAGCCAGGTGCGGTGGCACATGCCTGTGGTCCCAGCTACTTGTGAGGCTGAGGTGGGAGAACCACTTGAGTCCAAACAGTTGAGTCTGCACTATGCCATGATTGCGCCACTGCACTTCAGCCTGGGTGACAAAGCAAGACCCAGTCTCGAAAAAGAGCCAGCCGTGGTGGCTCACACCTGTAATCCCAGCACTTTGGGAGGCCAAGGCAGGCAGATCACCTGAGGTCAGGAGTTTGAAACAAGCCTGGCCAACATGGTAAAATCCCGTCTCTACTAAAAAATACAAAAATTACCCAGGCGTGGTGGTGGGCATCTGTAATCCCAGCTACTTGGGAGGCTGAGGCAGGAAAATCGCTTGAATCCAGGAGGCAGAGGTTGCAGTGAGTCAAGATCATGCCACTGCACTCCAGCCTGGGTAACAGAGCAAGACTCCATCTAAAAAAAAAAAGAAAGAAAAATAAAGAAGATATAAGCCAGGCACAGTGGCTCACTTTGGGAGGCCAAGGTGGGCGGATCACTAGGTCAGGAGATTGAAACTATCCTGACCAACGTGGTGAAACCCCATCTCTACTAAAAATACAAAAAAAAAGCTGGGCGTGGTGGCGTGTGCCTGTAATCCCAGCTACTCAGGAGGCTGAGGCAGGAGAATTGCTTGAACCAGGGAGTCAGAGGTTGCAGTGAGCTGAGATGGCACCATAGCACTCCAGTCTGACAACAGAGCAAGACTCCATCTCAAAAAAATAAAATAAAATAAAATAAAAATAAAAGATATAAATGGAAACATATGTTTATAGATTAGAAAACTTAAAGATGTCAATACTACCCAAAGCAATTTATAGATTAAATGCAATCCCTATCAAAACCCCAATGATGTTTTTTGCAGAAACAGAAAATCTATCCTAAAATTCACACGAGAATCTCAAGGGACCCCAAATAGACAAAACAATCTAGAAAAAGAACAAAATTGGAGGACTCATACATCCTGATTTCAAAACTTACTACAAAGCTACAGTAATCAAAACAGCATGGTACTGGCATAAAGACAGACACAGGTCAGTGTCATTGAATAGAGTCCAGACATATACCCGCACACACATGGTCAAATGAATTTTGAAAAGGGTGGCAGGACCATTCAGTGGGGAGAGGGCAGTGTTTTTTTTGTTTTGTTTTGGGGGATTTTTGTTTTTGATTTTTGAGACAGAGTCTCATTCTGCCACCCCGGTTGGAGTGCAGTGGTGCAATCACAGCTCACTGCAGCCTGTCAAGCAGCTGGGACTACAGGCGCCACCACACCCAGCTAATTTTTGTATTTTTTGTAGAGATAGGATCTTGCCATGTTGCCCAGGCTGGTCTCAAACTCTTGGGCTCAAGCAATCTGCCTTCCTTAGCCTCCCAAAGTGCTGGGATTACGGGCATTTTTTTTTTTTTTAAGAGACAGGTTTTTGCTATGTTGCCCAGATTGGAGTGAAGTGGCATGATCTTAGCTCGCTCCAGCATCAAACTCCTGAGCTCAAGCAATCATCCCCAAAAAATGGTTAAGATGGTAAATTTTATATTATGTGTATTTTGCCACGATTTTTTAAAAGCCATATAAAACTTGTCTTTTTTCAGAAATATAGTTGAGGAAACTGTCCACTATATCACACTCACTCACTCAAACCGTTTACTCAGGCTGTCAAGGTCACAGTGTCTCCTTTAAGACAACCAAGAGAAGAAATGTGTCTGGGGTCCCTACTCCTGACTTCTGTCTTACAAATACCAGTTATAAAACTATAGAACACCAGATTCCATGGATCTTGAAAGTGATCTTTTTTTTTGAGATGGAGTCTCGCTCTGTCTTCCAGGCTGGAGTGGGAGTGCAGTGGCGCGATCTCGGCTCACTGCAAGCTTCGCCTCCCGGGTTCAAGGTATTCTCCTGCCTCAGCCTCCCAAGTAGCTGAGACTACAGGTGCGTGCCACCACGCCTGGCTAATTTTTTGTATTTTTTAGTAGAGATGGGGTTTCACCGTGTTAGCCAGGATGGTCTTGATCTCCTGACCTCGTGATCTCCCCGCCTCGGCCTCCCAAAGTGCTGGGATTACAGGCATGAGCCACTGCGCCTGGCCAGTGATCTCATTTCCAATGGCGGCTGGAAAGCGTAAAAAATGCGCAGGCCACCTCTAGCAAGCAGATATCACTATTTCATTTTATGTAATTAGGCAACTGAGACTCAGATAAGTTAAGGGGTTCCCCCCCTAGACAGAGGCTGACTGGGACTTTGACCCACCTCATTTTTGAGTCTACTATTACCAATGGCTGGGATTTTTCCTGTTTCTTTACATCTGCAAAGTGATTTTCTCTCTAAAATCAGTCATTGTAT
Organism: Theropithecus gelada; assembly: GCF_003255815.1. Lineage (NCBI taxonomy): Eukaryota > Metazoa > Chordata > Mammalia > Primates > Cercopithecidae > Theropithecus > Theropithecus gelada. The sequence continues at coordinate 43,337,993 of NC_037668.1, forward strand.
ACCTTACATTTTTAATTCACTTGTACTTTAGAGAACGTAGAAAGCTGCAGGACATCCTAGGATGTATTTTTGGAATCCAAACTTACTCTTACTTTTCTTCTCTCCTTGTGTTTCCTCTCTATTTTGTCCTAGTGTTATCATTTGTACTTCTTGCGCTATGGCAAATCCTTTTCTAGAATCAAAGAAGCCATCAGAAAAATACCAAATAGACACCAAGTCATGGGTAATGAAATCCATGGAGATCTTTACACCTTCTAATCCAGTAATTTCCTAAGAAAATAATTCAAATGCAGTCAAAAGCTTTCTGTACAAAGACACATGTGGTTGTGTGAGCCAAAAATTAGATATCACCTAAATGGCCAACATTAGGAAAATGGTTTAGGAAATTAGTGCATATCATGAAGACGGCCCATTATAAAGCCATCTGAGCTAGTGTTGATGAAGGCCATGGAAATCTGGGGAACTGCTTAAGGGATAATGTTAGCTGAGAAAAGCAGACTGTGCTTGTGGGCTGGCATCCAAAAGGAAGATGCAAAAATGAGATAGCTGTATTAGCTTATAACATTCTGAATTTTTTTTTTTTAGGTTGTCATATTTTTTGTTTTTTCTATTTTAAAATCTAGACTCCTGGGCGGGCACGGTGGCTCACACCTGTAATCCCAACACTTTGGGAGGCTGAGGCGGGTGGATCACGAGGTCAGGAGATCGAGACCATCCTGGCTAACACGGTGAAACCCCGTCTCTACTAAAAATGCAAAACAATTAGCCGGGCGTGGTGGCAAGCGCCTGTAGTCCCAGCTAGCCTGTAGTCCCAGCTACTCGGGAGGCTGAGGCAGGAGAATGGCGTGAACCCGGGAGGCGGAACTTGCAGTGAGACGAGATTGTGCCACTGGATTCCAGCCTGGGTGACAGAGCGAGGCTCCGTCTCAAAAAAATAAAAAATAAAATAAAATCTAGACTCCCCAAAGGCAATGCCAAGCTTGGAAAACAGAGAGATCCTGGCAGGACTTGTGCCCCACATAGCTCAGCTACAGAGCCACTGAAGTGGGGACACTGAGGGAGGTCTTCCAGGATGAGGTCTTCTGCAGTAGGGCTCATGGTGGGTGGGGTAAGGTGGAGCACAGAGGGCTACTCAGGAAAGAAGGCAGCTAACAAGAGCTTTGGTTAAAATATATACATATTGCCGGGCGCGGTGGCTCACGCTTGTAATCCCAGCACTTTGGGAGGCCGAGGCGGGCGGATCATCAAGGTCAGGAGATCGAGACCATCCTGGCTAACTCGGTGAAACCCCATCTCTACTAAAAATACAAAAACTTAGCCGGGCGTGGTGGCGGGCACCTGTAGTCCCAGCTGCTCGGGAGGCTGAGGCAGGAGAATGGCGTGAACCCGGGAGATGGAGCTTGCAGTGAGCCGAGATCGCGCCACTGCACTCCAGCCTGGGCGACAGAGCAAGACTCCATCTCAAAAAAAAAAAAAACATATATATATATATTTAACTATGTATATATACTGTAGAAAAAAAAAAGAGATAAATTTTTAAAAAAATAGGCTGAAGTTGGAGTAGGAGTGGTCCAGAGGGTCCCCTGGGAAAACACTCCCAGAAAAGGTGACTGTGATCCAGACCCTGATGCCATCAGGGAGAACGGTCCTGGTGAGAGAGACAGCAAGTGCTGGCTGAAACACAAGCAGGTTTGCATGGCTGGATCTATGTGACTGAGGGAGTCACGGTTCACCCAGAGGAGCTGGGGGCCCATCTGGCAGGGACAGAGGTGGTTCTGGCAACCCCATAATACTACCACCAAAATCTATTGACCTCTTACCCCACACAGCTAAAGCTCAGAAACGATTGGTAATTGGCATTCTCCCAGCTGATGAGGGGCGCAGAATTCTGCCCCATATTTTTTTTGCCTCTCAACTATCCTGCTGCTTCTCATAGGGGCCCCCAGCCTGCAAAGGGGGGCCTCTTTCATCTGTGACAGCCATGTTTTTCTCTAGATTTCTCAGTTCATCACTTCTCGTTGTTTTCTTGATAGAGATTCCGGAATCTGCCCCAGGTGTCTGGGAATGATGTGAAGCAGCACAGCAAGGAGTCCTGAGGCTGGGTCTGTCTGGCAGCCTGCAGGGGCGGGGGGATGCCTAAGCAGGGGATGCTGTAAGAATGGCCAGAGGAGACAGGGTGAGCAGAGAGGCTGAGAAGAGACAACAGGATCAGAGCAGGGGCTGTGGGGGAAAGCAAAGAGGGGGTCAGGCAGGGGCGCTAAGGCAGCTCCATTCCCGTGTCAGCCTCAGTCCACAAATCTGATGTGAAGGCCTTGCCTACGGTGTTCTGCATTTTATGCATGGCTTGGTTCTTAGAGAGCCTCGGTTCTTAGAGAGCCTCATTAATGCAAAACTCCCCGTAAGACAGGACTCATTCCCCACAAGAATAAACATACAGTAGAAGGAGATGTTCCCTCTACACAGAAAATCCACCACCACTGCAGCATATTATCATTTGTTTCTGCCTTGTCATCCTGATCTCTCAAATCCCAAAGAGGGGTCACCCCAAAATTGAGGGCTCAGCCTCAGAGAGGCGGCCACTTGGTTGCCTCTCACGCGGACATTGCACACCAAAGTTACCGACTTTAAGGCACATTTTTCAGCCCTGGTGCTGTTACCTCCTAATGAAGGGGTGGATGACGTGTTGGAGGGTTTTTAAATTATTATTTTAAAATGATTTTTAAATTATTACAATAGTGAGTTATAAAATAGCAATACAAGAGTCCTCAAAACCCAGTGCAGGTGTTCTGATGCATGTAAACAGACACCTCGCCAGGCACTGGTGGAGAACGGAGACCATTCTATTTCTGCTCTCAGCTGACGTGGCGCCACCATGTGGTAACAGCGTTAAGCACCAGGTCACGCAGCCTGCGGAGGCAAAGCAGGAACCCAGCTCCAAATGGGCATCTTCATCACTGCATGCTGGCTTTGAAATCTTGCTGTTTTCTGTGACTTCTGTTTTAATGATGGAAATCTACATTATGCCAAATTTGGCTCATAGTTTTTTTTGGTTTTGTTTTTTTTTTTTTTTAGAGACAGGGTCTCACTCTGTCACCCAGGCCGGAGTGCAATAAGGCAAACATGGCTCACTGTAGCCTCGACATCCAGGGCCCAAGCAATCTTCCTGCCTAAACATCCCAAGTAGCTGGGACCATAGGCACACACCACCACACCTGGCTAATGTTTTAAAATTTGTTATAGAGACTGGTCTCAAAGTCCTTGTCTCAAGAGATCCTCCCACCTCGGCCTCCCAAACTGTTGGGATTACAGGCATGAACTACATAGATGCTTTTATATGGTTCTCCTTTAAATTCAAATTAGAATTCACATGAGGTGCAACCGGACTGTGGGCTCTGTGCCAGGCTGGGGGCCTGGCTGTGGGGTAGGCCTTGCCCTCTACTCGGAGCTGACCAGGGGACAGACCCAGCTCAATACAATGAGACAGTGCTATGGCAGGGGAGGGACAGAGGCTGCAGGAGCACAAAGGCCAGCTAACCCTGACTTTGGCCAAGAAAGGGGGTGTTTAGGGAAGACCTTCTGTAGGTGGTGACAATAAATTGTAACCAGAAGGATGGATAAGAGTCAGCCAGGTGCCAGGCACGATGGCTCATGCCTGTGATCCCAGCACTTTGGGAGGCAGAGGTGGGAGTATCACTTGAGCCCAATAGTTCAAGACTAGCCTGGGCAATATAGTGAGACCCCCATCTCTAAAACAAAATAAGTAAAAATGAATTTTAAAAACAGAGTTAGCCAGGGGATTAGGTAGAAGAGCAAGCAAGAGCCTGGACATCCTGTGAAGGCTGGGCCATGCTGGGGGACTCGAAGCATGTCAGGCTGGGGGAGGTGAAATGTCAGGGGCCAGGTCACCAAAGCCCTTGGAAGCCCTACTACTGAGTCCTAAGAGTGACAGCAGATATTCAAGTGACAAAGGCCCTCCCCGCTGTTGAGACTGAGACTGGATGGGGCATAGGAGGAGCACAAGACCAGCTAACTATCCAGAAAGCAGGTATGCCCGCTCAGCCTGCATTCCTAATTCCCTTGCCCTTTCTGTCTTTCATTTGATTCATACGAGAAAGAGGGAGCGCAGGCTCCAGAGGAAGAGCACTGCTGGACCACACACTATGGACAAGACAGGAGGTGAGGCAGAGCAGGGTTTCTATAGCCCCCAGAGTGGCAGCCTTCCTTGCTTCCTATTACTGCTGTCCTGAGGCAACTGTGCTGGCGGCAGTCGGGTGGGGGGCTCTTATGTGACACTGGGTCGTCCGGGGTGGGAGTGGGGGGCAGTCTGGGTTTTCAGTTATTAAAATGAACCAGTCACTGTACACACACCAATTAGTGCATTAAATATTATTAAAGTTTTCCGGGCACAGTGGCTCATGCCTATAATCCCAGCACTCTGGGAGGCCGAAGTGGGAAGATCGCTTGAACCCAGGAGTTCAAGACCAGCCTGGGCAACATGGCAAAACCCTGTCTCTACAAAAAAAAAAAAAAGAAAAATTAGCTGGGCATAGTAGTGGGCAGCTGTAGCCCCAGCTACTCAGGAGGCTGAGGTGGGAGGATCACCTGAGCTTGGGAGTGGGTTCTGTTATTTTCCCCATTTGCTGAGATGTCTAGAGATGAACTGGCCTGAGGTTGTGTGATAGACAGGTCAGTAGCCGATCCAGGGTTTAATCAAGTGTTCTCAATCACCTGTGGTCAAGTTATGGGCATGGGTTATGACAGTGATTTAATACAGTTCATGTCAAATTATAAATTCCAGGAGACTGAAACTCTGTTTTCCCCTATCCCCAGCACCTAACACACAGCCTGGTATATACAGCTGGTGCTCAGTAAACACCTACTGGATGAATGATGTGACCAGAGGCTGCTCTCCTAGGAAGCCTCCACCCAACTCTGCCAACGTGGAATAGGGATGGGGCAGTTGGATGTGCACAGGAGAAATACACCACAGGTGCCCATGTCACAGCTGGACAAGCTGGACAGCACTATGGTGTAACAGTGCCTGTTTCTCTGGCAGATCAGGCTGGAGGCAAGGAACTGATATACGTTCTGAATGTCCCAGTCTGTGGAGAGTCTAGGGCAGAGGGGACTCCCTGGGACAGAATTTCTAGTGCTCCCTGATATTCCTGTCATGACCCACAAGCCAGGAATCCCCATGTTTCCCTCTCTTCCCTCTTTTTTATAAGAAAATCAGGTAACACTGTAGTAGGAGTTGTTTAAAATCAGAGCATACAGCAAAACTACAAATAATCCAAGTAATTCTTTAAAAAACAAAACAAAAATAGAGACAGGGTCTCGCTGTGTTGCCCAGGCGGGTCTCGAACTCCTGGCTCAAGCAATTCTCCTGCCTTGGCCTCCCAAACTGTTGGGCATGAGACACTGCGCCCAGCCCAAGTAATCCCTAAACATTCCTCGAACCCCCACAACTACGCTTTTGAAAATTCCAATAATTAAATTCTTTGGTTTCTCCGTGCAGTTTAGCTGTGGCCACCCTTTCTCTGGGATAGTGGAAACGGGGTTTGGTTGATGGAGGTCAGGGGAATGGTGACAAGAAAAATAAAAAGAGGTTTCTCCTCTCTCTTCTGTTTAGTTTCTTTTTTGCCAAGTCTCTGGAATTGAAGCTGCCAAAGTTACACGAGCCCATGATGCCACTGTGCCATGAAACTGAAGACTCCAACCTCTACAGAGCCGACAGAGTGGGGCCTGCTCCAGCCAGGCAGAGGTGCTGCCAAAAACGGACCATGTGTGGTACCCTCTGACTGCCTGGAGAGACCTCGTGGGCTCTGTGAGGGGCGGGCTGGAGAAAGAAGCAGGTGGTGGCTCCCTGTTCCTCAGACCCACCCAGTGGGAGGCCAAGAAGCTGCTTACCCCCACCACAGGCCTGGATGAAAAAGAGCTTGGGCTTCCCTCCCAGGCTGGGGCAGCTGGTCCCATTGAAGATGTTCACAATCCTCTCGACCGACACAGGGCATCCATCTGTGCCGTAGACGGCCCCTGGGAACTGCAGGTGGCTGGCCTAGAAGACCAAGAACTCTGGTTACAAAACCAAGAAGTTGGAGTAGGAATCCAACAGCCTGTTCAGAAGTTTTGTGGGGGCCAAGGATTTGGAAGGTCAAAGCCAGGGGCATGAGGCTGATTGAGACAGAGCAGGTTGGTTCTGGAAAGACCCTAGTCAGCATCTATTCCAGGGGTCTCATCTCAAACTCATGTGCCTCTAGGGGCCAGACAGTGTGCCTGGAGAGTGCTGGCTGTGGCCTCTAGACCAGTGGTTCTCAAAGTTTGGCCCCTGCAGCAGCAGCATCGATACCGCTTGGGAACGTGTAAGAAATGCAATTCCCGGGCCCTACCCAGACCTCCTAATCAGCAGTCTGGTCCTCCAGGCGCCTCTGACTGAGGCAGCTCAATGCTGAGAGTGGCTGCTTTAAATCAATTCAGCTCAAACCTAAGTGCACAGAAATCACCTGGGAACCTTGTTACTGGGCAGACTCGGAATGAAGAGGTCCAGGGTAGGGCCTGGGAGTCCACATTCCTCATGAGCTCTAGGGACCACATTATGAGAAAAAGGACCAAAGGAAAAGCCCTTCCCAGCCACAGGCTGGAGTTTTACTGGCTGAGGATGCTGGCCTGGTCAGGCCAGACCTTTGCGGTTTGTCAACAGAAACTAGAAATCCTGATTTTTATGTGAAATTTGCCAGTTTTCAAAACACTGTGCAGACCACAGGGAGACTCCAGGCCCCAGCTTGTAACTGTGATCTGTCCAACTCCTCAACTTAAAAGATGAGGAAATTAAGGTCCAGGAAGGGGTAAGGGCTTAATCACAATGACAAACACTTAAGGGGCCAAGCCCCCAGTGGGCCTGGTGTCCTGAGTCTCACCAGCAGCAAGGGGCCTGGGACAATGCCTCACAGGACAGAGACAGGAGCTGAGACAATATGTGTGCTGTACCTGCCTCTGAACAAATTCTGGGGGCAGGAGCTTCGTGAGCAGACCTGGTCTCTGCCCTCCCTCTCCCAGAGAGCTTCTCCCAGGAACACCGACCTGCCCAGAAAGGTGCAGCCAACTCCTCAAACCACATGGCTCCCAAGAAAACAACAGGAGGTGGGCAGGGCCCCACAGCCCCTTTCCACAAAGCCAAGCGTGTTCTGGACACAGGAAGGGACATGGCCCCTGCACGGCCTCTTGGCACGGCCTTTACCCAATGCCTGCCCAAGGAGCAGAGGGATGCTTCCTACCTGACAGCCGTGAGAGAGAATGACCACCACACAGCAGTCCAGAGCACTGTGGTCCCGCTGTGCCAGCTCCAGCAAAGCTGGCACCATTTCCTACAAGAGAGGGCTGCAGGTGAGCCAGAAGCACTGACAGGTCCGGCTGCAGACTGGGCCCTTCCTGACAATAAGAGGGCTCAGCCTGGCCGGGGGCGGTGGCTCACACATGTAATCCCAGCACTTTGGGAGGCCAAGGTGGGCCGATCATTTGAGGTCAGGAGTTTGAGACCAGCCTGGCCAACATGGTGAAACCCCGTCTCTACTAAAAATACAAAAAAAAAAATTCAGCCAGGCATGGTGGCATGCACCTGTAGTCCCAGCTACTCAGGAGGCTGAGGCAGGAGAATTGCTTGAACCCGGGAGGTGGAGGTTGCAGTGAGCCGAGATCACGCCACTGCACTCCAGCCTGGATGACAAAGTGGGACTCTGTCCCCTGCCACCAAAAAAAACAAAACAACAAAGGGCCCAACCCAAAGGCCTGGGCAGAGCACTTTCTCAGCTTCCCAGGGCCAGTACTGAAGTGCTGACAGTCCCAGCAGTCGTAATAGCCACCGTTTTCCGGGAGAAGGTGCTATGCTTGGGCACTGTTCATCAAACCCCTAAAACAACCCAAGGAGGTAGGTACTATTCCTGCTTTCCAGACAAGGAAACTGAGGCACAGGAGGTCACACAGCAGGTGGCCGAGACAGCCAGTCCTCAAACCCGGACTTCTGCGTCTGAACTTGAACCTGTAGCCGCTGAGCCGTCCTAACTCCCACGGTCCTCCAGAGATGTAAGGGCTCATCTGGGGAGTCAGCTGGCTTTTGGGGTCCCTCGAAAGATACTTCCCCACCCACTGGCCCCCACCCTGTCTCCCTCCACAGACAGTGAGTGTACCTTGGCAGTCAGGTCGTGCTTCACCTCCACCATGAAATGCAGCAAAGAGAAGCGGCGCTGCAACTTCTCACAGTCAATGCTGGAGCCGGTGCGGGTGCTGAGCCCAGACTCACGGCAGAAGTTCACATTGTTGATAATGAGGCAGTGGCCACAGGGCTCCATGCTCAGGACGTAAGCCTGCCAGCACAGGGACCCTCGTAAACCCAGGCTCTCCCCGCGCTCCCTAGGGGACAGTCTGGAGAGGTGGGAAGAAAACAGGCTCCGCCCTCCCACACAAGGAGTAGCAGGGTCTCCACCCAGCATTCTAGGGCAAAAGAGAAGCAACTGTAGGATAGACTAGCACTAGAAGGTGACCCCCCCATCTTGGTATTCAGGGAAGGGAGCTGGTAACCTGGAAATCCAACAGCCACGAGCACTCATCCCAAAGGACCTCACAGGTCACCCAGGCCAGGGGCGTACCTGAGAACTCTGTCAGCAGAACTGTGCCCAGGCCACCTGGGAGCACCTAAGGCTGCTCCCTCCCCAGGTTCGGTCCCCTTGTAATTCTCTCTCAAGGCAGCCTGTTCTTTTGTTGATGGTACTTATCACTGTTTCTATTTATATACTCATTTGCCTAACTTCTCTCTCCCCTAACAGACTGATGGTTCCTTCCCAAGTGGCCCCAGCACAGAGCACAGGAGCCACATAATAAATACTTGTGAATGAGAGAGTGGCAACTTGGTACGGATCCCAATGCCTGCCCCTCATCAGGTCTGCCCCGCTTCTGCCCCCAGCTTTGCAAATGAGGAAAAGCAGGGTTGAATAATCTGTCCCAGCAGGTGCTGGGCCAGAGTCAGGGAGGCTAGGACCAGACTCCCACTGCCCTGCCTAGGGTTGGGTTCCCTGGGCTCCTGCCACACCTGCAGGGAAGCACCTGAGAGGGGGAGAGGGAAGGGCCCAAAGCCGGAGATACTAGCCCCAAATCTCATGGAGACTCACCAAATCTGCATTTCCCCTCAAACTCTCAGGAGCACCTGGGGAGACAGCAAAAGAGGGAAACATAATGTTGGGGTGCAGCAGAGGAGGGGCAAGGGGCTTTGTGAGGACAGCCGCTCAAGAACAGAGCAGTGGCAACTCAGACCCTCAGACGCTGCTGGTGGGAGAGCCAAATGGCAGAGCCGCCTTGGAGATCTGTTTAGAGGTTTCTAACAAAGTTAAACACACACCTACCCTCTGACAGCAAGTCCGCCCTCAGGTATATATCAAAGAACAAGGAGTGCAAATGGGCACAAAAGACTTGGCCAAAATGTTCCCTGAGGCCTTATTCATCATGCCCCAACCTAGAAACAACCAATCCAACAATATGATAGATATACAAATTGTGATACAGCCACACAAGAGAACATTATACAGCCTAAAAAGGAACGAGCTACTGATGATACAGGAGATAGAATTTAGGCAGATAGTGAGAGTAAAACAGTCCTCAGCAGAATTTCCCCTTTAACAAAAAGCAGTCCCCAAATCATTTCCTTTTTTTTTTTTTTTTTTTTCCTACTCTTGTTGCCCAGGCTCGAGTGCAAAGGTGCAATCTTGGCTCACTGCAACCTCCCCGTCCCAGGTTCAAGCAATTCTCCTGTCTCAGCCTCCCGAGTAGCTGGAATTACAGGCACCTGCCACCACGCCCGGCTGAATTTTTTTTTTTTGTATTTTTAGTAGAGACGGGGTTTCACCATGTTGGCCAGGCTGGCCTCAAACTCCTAACCTCAAATGATCGGTCCACCTTGGCCTGTAAATCAGACATCTCCTCCTCAAGCTCATCTATAAAACCCCTTGCATTCCACTGCAGAAGCAGCAACCCATTTCTCTGGGACCCGTCTCTGCGGCAGAGAGCTCTTCTCTTTGTTTCGCCTATTATATTTCCACTCTGAACCTCACTGTATGTCCGTGTCCTGGTTTTCCATGGCTGTGAAGACAATGAATCTTGGGTATTTACCACAGATGAATGACGCCGCTTCACTGATACATGCAAGGCAGGATAGCCTAGAAAATGTGCTGTGTAAGTCCAGGCGCGGTGGCTTACACCTATAATCCCAGCACTTTGGGAGGCCGAGGTGGGTGGATCACCTGAGGTCAGGAGTTCCAGACCAGCCTGGCCAACGTGGTGAAACCTCCTCTCTACTAAAAATGCAAAAAGAAAAAAAAAAAAATTAGCTAGGTGAGGGGGTGGGCACCTGTAATCCCAGCTACTCAGGAGGCTGAGGCAGGAGAATCACTTGAACCTGGGAGGCGGAGGTTGCAGTGAGTCGAGAACGTGCCACTGCACTCCAGCCTGGGCAACAAGAGCAAAACTCCATCTCAAAAAAAAAAAAAAAAGAAAAGAATGTGCTGCGTTAAAAAAAAAACCAGACACCAGAGAGTATAGAGATGGTGTCTCATTGAGAAGAAATTACAGAGCAGAAAGAGGTGAGGGAAGCTCAGGAGAGCGGATGCTCGCTGTCTGCAGTGTTCATAGGGGCCCAGTGCACAGCAGGTCCTCCGGAAGTACTTGCAGAATGAATAAATGAATAAAGATGATTATTTTCCATCAATGTCAAAAGAGTTTTCATTTAGCAAGAAGTTGACTGGTCACCAGCTTAAAAGGTCATGAGATGTTTTTTCTTCTTTTTGAGACAGAGTCTCGCTCTGTCGCCCTGACGCAGTCGTCCAAAACATTTATTAGGGAACTTAGAGTGCTGCAGCAATCCTTGAGGCAAGCGGCAAGAAAAAATGGGAGTCTACCTAGGTTTGGTCCACAGTGAAGGAATCGGGGTAAGGAGTTTACATGAGGGTTTAAGGAATTTGGCTCCGGGCCAGGGCCGGTTTCTTTCAGTGTTTTGGGCGATAACCTAGATACCTTTTTTTTTCTTTTTTTTTTTTGAGAGGGAGCCTCACTCTGTTGTCCAGGCTGGAGTGCAGTGGCGCAATCTCGGCTCACTGCAAACTTTGCCTGCTGGGCTCAAGTGACCCTTCCACCTAAGCCATCAAGTAGCTGGGACTACACCACCACACCTAGCTAATTTTTTTTTTTTTTCCAGACAAGAGTCCCACTCTGTTGCCCAGGCTGGAGTACAGTGGCACAATCTTGGCTCACTGCAACCTCTGTCTCCCGGCTTCAAACAATTCTCCTGCCTCAGCCTCCTGAGTAGCTAGGATTACAAGCACACACCACCATGCTCAGCTAATTTTTGCATTTTTAGTAGAGACAGGGTTTCATCATGTTGGCCAGGCTAGTCTTGAACTTCTGGCCTCAAGTGATCCGTCTGTCTTGGCCTCCCCAAGTGCTGGGATTATAGGCGTGAGCCACCACACCTGGCCTACCTAGATACCTTTTATCAGTGCCTGAGAATGTTTAAGGCCCAGGTTTGGGCTCAGGTCTACTGGGAAAAACCTGCAGCTGGCTGGGTCACAGGGTGGTCAAGGCACTCTGTAATTTTCAGTCAGGACACAGAAAGCAAGTAGGGGAACTGGGGGACTCTACAGAAGGGAAGATGCCCTGGGACTGACCCTCCCCAGCCCTTGGCAATTTAGAAATCACAGAAGGAAGCAGCGCTGACCAATGAGACCCACCCAAGGCTCACTCAATAGGAGGCCCCATGTGAAGTCCCTCCACACACCGCCTCACTTACTCCTCAGAGCAGGCCCTTCAGCACAGAAGTACTGGCACACATCCCCATTTGCCAGAGGGGAACTGGAGACTCAGAAACCCTGAGTTGTAATGGGAGGTGAGAACAGCCACCAGCCCCAGAGCGAAGGGACCAGGAAGCCAGGTAGGGCTGAAGAGCCAACTTCTACTTCCAAGGAAGTTCCAACCCAGGCAAGGCATGAGCAGAGAAAGCCACTGTGATGGTTGAGTTCACAGGTTAACTTGACTAGATCACAGGGTGCCCAGATATTTGGTTAAATATAACAGTATTTCTCAGGGTGCCTGTGAGTGTTTTGGGGATAAGAATGGGATTTGAATAGGTGGACAGAGTAAAGCAGATGGCCCTCCCCAGGAGGGTGGGCCGCGTCCAATCCGTCAAGGGCCTGAATAGAACGAAACAGTGGAGAACAGGAGAATTTGATCTCTCTGTGTCTCACTGCTTGAGCTGGGACATCAGTCGTCTTCTGCCTTTGGAATGGGACTTCTACCAGTGGTGCTCCTGGATCTCAGGCCTTCAGAACCAGACTGGAACTACACTACCAGCTTTCCTGGTCTCTGACTTGCAGATGGAAGACCATGGGACTTCTCAGCCTCCACAACTGCATGAGCCAGTTCCTTGTAATAAATATGTTTTTAGATAAAGATATATATACACACACACATAAAAATATATGTATAGATCTTTCTATGTATATCTGTGTTTGTGTGTATATGTATATATACAAAACAGAGGCCCAGAGACTCAACTACTTGCCCACTGTGACACAGCTGGTAAGTGCTGGAGTTGGGATTTGAACCCAAGTACTTCGGACTCACTCCATCACTGCCTCATAAAGGACAAATGGTTTGGCCGGGTATGGTGGTGGCTCACACCACTTTGGGAAGCCGAGGCGGACGGATCATGAGGTCAGGAGATCGAGACCATTCTGGTTAACATGGTGAAACCCCATCTCTACTAAAAAAAAAGATACAAAAAAAATTAGCCAGGCGTGATTGTGATGGCGGGTGCCTGTCCCAGATACTCAGGAGGCTGAGGTGGGAGAATGGCATGAACCTAGGAGGTAGAGCATGCAGTGAGCCAAGACTGCACCACTGCACTCCAGCCTGGGTGACACGGCGAGACTCTGTATCAAAAAAAAAAAAAAAAAAAAGAACAAATGGCTCATTATCTTTCTTGTCTCTGTATTTGTGCCATTACTCATTAGCTCATGCAAATGTTTACTAACTACCTGCTGAGTTCTACCTGTTGGGGATGCAGCATTGAACAAAAGATGCTGTTTTATACACACACGCACATGCACACACACACCCGCTGTAGGTTCTGTTTCTCTGGAGAATCCTGAGAACACAGCTACCAACTGTTCTCCCAGCCCTCCCAGGCAGTTGGCCCTGGCTGGAACAAGCAGTTACACACAAGGCATCATGTCTGAAACTAAGAAAGTTCCTTCCATTCTGAAGGAAAAGTCGTTTTCCTCTGAATATACGAAGACAAAGCCACTCTCTCTGGTGGGTCCCCGATGATGCACCTCTAAAGCACTGTGTTCAGCTTCTTCATAGCACTACGCACAGCCGTAAATAAAGACCAAATTATGCAAGCATGAATTGAGTATCTGCCCCTCTCCAGGTGAAGGCAAGGACTGGACATCCTTGTTCGAAGCTGCATCCCCAACACCTAGAACCCAACAGGTACTTAGCAAACATCTGCATGAGCTAATGAGTAATGGCACAAATATAGGGCCAAGAAAGAGAAAGAGCCATTTGTTCTTCATGAGGCAGTGATGGAGTGAGTTCGAGGTACTTGGGTTCAAATCCCAACTCCAGCACCTGTGTCACAATGGGCAAGGAGCTCAGAGTCTCTGGGCCTCTGATTTCCCCATCTGTATTACAGGATAATAGGAGCAACTATCAACCTCATAGGATTGTGATGACATCTCAAACGATTAATACATGTGAGGCACATAGAACAACACCTGACACACTTGACAACTCAATAAAACTGATGTGTCCATCATTACTAATATTATTCATTGACACTCAAGCTCAATGAATATGTATGAGTGTGGTGTGTGTACTCAGCCACACCACACTAACACTTTGGGCCAGATTCTTCTTTATTGTGCATAGCTACTCTGTACACTGTTGGGTTTTGGCAGCATCTCTGTCTACTCACTAGATGCCAGTAGCACCCACCCACCCTCAGTTATAACAACCAGATTTGTCTCTAGACATTGTCAAATGTCCCTTGGAGGTCGGGGCAAAATCATCCCCAGTGTGAAACGCTGACCTACAGCATCCTTTCCTGTACTCACTTATGAAAGGCTCTGCTGCTGGCCCTATTCTTGCTCAGCCAGACATTCCCATACGTATGAACACACAGCTCTTCCTTTGTGGATCACCATGAAACCTACCTTGGGAAGCATTCCCATGCAGTACTCAGGAGTCTAAGGCCCAGCACCTAAAAAGGACATCTCCAGCCAGGCATGGTGGCGTGCCTGTAGCCCCAGCTACTCGGGAGGCTGAGGTGAGAGAACTGGTTGAACCTGGCAGGCAGAGGTTGCAATGAGCTGAGCTCACACCACTGCACTCTACCCTGGGTGACAGAGTAAGACCCTATCTCAAAAAATAATAATAATAAAGTAAAAAAATTAAGTGATCTTACTATTGTTGTTATTATTTACTCTTGAGAATTAAGCTCCTACTAGGAATAAATATTCACAACAAATAGGAAATAAAACACCTTCCAAAAAAACAGGAAGTTTCAAATTCTGACTGTTGGTCCTAAATGACTCACGTTGACATTTCCCAGAACCAAATAACAACAGATGAGCTTTTTATTCTGCCTGTCTCCTTTACAGGATAGTAATGCACGTGGCCAATTCCAGAACCAGTCTTCTTCCTTACACTTCAAGCAAATGCAGCTTCATACCCTCATCATGTTTGTCTGTTTCTCTGCCTTAGTGGATTGCCCAAAAATCACAGTTATTCAGCAAGTACTCAATAATGTTCACCATTATTATTATGAATATTAACTTTGATACCATGCAACGGTCCACCTGGCACCCATGAAACAGGAAGTGCTAGATCTCCACACGCTGCCATGGGAACAAAGCCCCAACTGAAAACAACCCACATGTCCATCAACAGGAAAATGATTAAATAAATTGTGGATTGTTCAGAAAAGGAACTGCTGCCATCTAGAAATTAAAAGGAATGAACTACTGATATGCACAACAATATGAATGAATTTTGTTGGATTTTTGTTGAAAGAAAACAGCACTTTTTACCCATCACACAGGAAAAAAATGTCAATACTCACTGTTCGCAAGAATGTGAGAAAGCGGTCACCTTCACTCATAGTTGGTGAGATTATAAAATGACACCATTTGGGCCGGGTGCAGTGGCTCACACCTGTAATTCTAGCACTTTGGGAGGCCAAGGTGGGCAGATTACTGGAGCCCAGGAGTTTGAGGGCAGCCTGGGCAACATGGCGAGACCCCATCTCTACAAAAAATTTTAAAATTGGCCAGGCATGGGCTGGGAGTTGTGGCTCACACCTGTGATCCCAGCACTTTGGGAGACTGAGGCGGGCAGATCACTTGAGGCCAGGAGTTCAAGACCAGCCTAGGCAACATGGTGAAATCCCGTCTCTATTAAAAATACAAAAATTAGCCAGGCGTGGTGGTGGGTGCCTGTAGTCCCAGCTACTCGGAAGGCTGTGGCAGGAAAATTGCTTGAATTAGGGAGGTGGAGGTTGCAGTGAGCCGACATTGAGCCACTGCACTCCAGCCTGGGTGACAGAGCAAGACTCCCTCTTTTTAAAAAAAAAAAAAAAAAAAAAAAAATTGGCCAGGGGTGATAACATGCACAGCTATCCAGGAGGCCAAGGTGGGAGGATTGCTTGAGCCCAGGAGATCGAGACCAGCCTAGGCCACACGGTGAGATCCCATCTCTACTCTACAAAAAATACAAAAAACAATAGCACACAGCTACCTGGGAGGCTAAGGGGGAGAATCACTTGAGCCCAGGAATTCAAGGCTGCAGTGAGCCGTGATCACGCCACCGCACTCCAGCCTGGGCCACAGAAGACCCTGTCTCAATTAAAAAAAAAGAAAGACACAATTTTTACATTTCTTTTTTCTTAGAGACAGGATCTTACCAAGTTGCCCAGGCTGGCTGTGAATTCCTAGCCTCATGCAGTCCTCCTGCCTCAGCCTCCCAAGTAGCTTGTCCTACAGGCTCACACTACCACACCTGGCTAAAATGACATATTTTTGATAAGTTGGTAGCATCTATAGGACGGGAACAAGTACCCTTTAACACACAATTCCATTTCTAGAAACATCCTGCAGTCAGAACTAGACATACATGCCAGGCTCACTGCAGAAACACCACAATGTCCATCAGCATGAGTTGGATCAATGAGGTGTGTCCCACAAAGCACACATGGGGCTACCCTGCAGAGCAGACAGAACGGGTAAGCCTGGGCTGCAGCCCTGTCTCCACTCCTCACTAGCTGTGTGATTTGGCACAGGTTGCGTCCCAGTCTGTGGCTCACTTTGTCTAACAGCAAAGCACCTGCCTTACAAGAGAGATGGGGAGATTAAATCAGATCATTTATGTAAGCACTCCGAACAGTGCCTGGCAAATAGCAAGCACTCAATAATATTCACCATTACTATTATGATTATTAACTATGATACCATGCAATGGTCCACGAGGCACCCATGAAACAGGAAGTGCTAGATCTCCACACGCTGCCATGGGAACAAAGCCCCAACTGAAAACAACCCACATGTCCATCAATAGGAAAATAGTTAAATAAATTGTGGATTATTCAGAATAGGAACTGCTGCCATCTAGAAATTAAAAAGAATGATATGCACAACAATATGAATGAATTTCACAGATACAATGATGAGTGAAAGAAGCCAGGCTCAAGAGTATTTAAGACTATATAGGATTTATATTGAAGTTCAACAACAAGCAAAAGGGATCTCTGGCGATAGAGATGAGAACGGTGATTACTTTGGGAAAGGGGAAGTGGGAAGAGATGGAAAGAGAGAGGACAGTCTTACAGGACCCTGGAATGTTTTCATCTTGACAATCTGGGTGTTAGTTACCTGTGGGTACACATAGGTAAAAATCACCCAGCTGTACTCTTGGAATTTATGCATTTTGTTGGATGTAGCCGTGTGGCCTTTGGCAAAGTATTTAATTTCCACGAGCTTCAGTCAGTTTCTTCATCAACAAGGATGGGTCTAATGACACCTGCCTTGCGGGGTTGCTCTAAGGGAAGAAGGTAAGGGTAAATACCTTGCAGATGTCTGTTTGTATGGGGCAGATAGAACCCAGGCCTCTCTCCTACCCCCAGACATAAGGTAGTCCAAGCTACCCACCCAGACCGAAAGGCAAATCCAAAACAATAGATGGATCTGGAAACACTGATCAAAACCTGAGACCCGCTATCTCAAAGGCAGGAAAAAAAACCAAAAACAAAAAACCCGGGACACCCAAAACAGACCTCAACACAGGGTTTTCAGAGGAGGGGCTGCCAAGATTCAACCTCCTGAAAACCCCCCAGAATTTTGCCATCCCTATGAGCATTCAGAAAGACAATGCAAAATTAAATTCTGAATCTCAGCCCACCCAGCTGTACTCACAGTCAGTCCCAGATGACTACATGTCATGCCCACCCACCAATCACTCTCTCAATACTTACCAACATCACCGAATCCTCCAGAACCAATGTCCACTGGTCTGGGTGTTTCCGGTCTGAGAACCTCTGGTTTGCGAATCTCTGGTCTGAGCACCACCGGGGTAAGGTTTTCTCGGGTTGGCTTCGACAACTTTACTGCTTGCCTGTTAGTTCGCAGGAATGAAGCCAACATGTCCTGGCCTGTGTCCTCTAAGCAGGAGATGAACAAAGGAAGAGCTTGACTCCCTCGAGTCTCTAGATCTGTGATCAGTTGCCTGGCCTGATCCCGCCGAGATCCAGAGCCTGCCCGCTGTTTAGAAAGAGAGGCAGGATACTAATTACCCATGTACTTTTAAATGGCTCTCACCTTGTCTCCCCGTTTCCCAGCTACTGTAAGTCTAAACAGTCAGGCACGTGGGCAGCAATGGAGCTGCAGGTGTGATAAGTGTGTGCCACTTACCAGCCTCTGATGATCTGTTCATTATTTCGCAGGGCAAAAGATGCCCGACGCTATGCTAAGTGCTAAAAATGCTACCATGGACAGTGTCAGTCCTTAAGGAGCAAATTTCTAATGAGGAACGCAATCAGACAAATCAGCAATGACACAGCAAGAGACAAGTGCCCAGAGGGAAGGCACATGGGGCTAGGGGTATCAGAAATGAATACTGAATTCAGAGTCTTATAAGGTAGGAGGTGGACAGTGGCAAGGGACAAGGCCTTTGGGTGGCCAGGCCAAGAAATTCATCCTGAGACCTGTCAGGTGCCACCAAAGAGTTTTTTTTTTTTTTCCTTGAGACAGAGTGTCACTCTGTCACCCAGGCTGGAGTGTAGTGGTGCAATATCAGCTCACTGTAACCTCCAGCTCCAAGGTTCAAGCGATTCTCTTGCCTCAGCCTCCGGAGTAGTTGGGATTATGGGCACACACCACCATGCCTGGCTAATTTCTTTTGCATTTTTAGTAGAGACAGGGTTTCACCATGTTGCCCAGGCTGGTCTTGAACTGACCTCAAGTGATCCTCCAGGCTTGGCCTCCCAAAGTACTGGGATTACAGGGATGAGCCACCGTGGCCAGCCATCAGTTTTGTCTGTTTTTCATTTTTGTTTTTTTGAGAAAGAGTCTTGCTCTGTCACTCAGGCTGGAATGCAATGGCACCATCTCAGCTCACTGCAACCTCCACCTTTCAGGTACAAGTGATTCTCCCACATCAGACTCCCAGGTAGCTGGGACTACAGGAACCCGCCACCATGCCTGGCTAATTTTTGTATTTTTTGGTCGAGACGGGGTTTCACCACGTTGGCCAGGCTGTTGGTCTCAAACTCCTGACCTCAAGTGATCCACCAACCTCAGCCTCTCAAAGTGCTAGGATTACAGGCATGAGCTACAGTGCCTGGCCACGAAAGAGTTTTAAGATTGGAGTGACAGAGACAGATATGCCTTTTCAAAAAATCATCCTGGGGTCAGGGTGAAAAATGGAAAGGAGTGAGCCATAGCCAGACCAGAAGGCAGCACAGATGGTGCAGCTAAAATAGAGAGAAGTGAAAGGACAAAGCAGAGATACAAAGAGGGAGGGTCCACAGAACATGGGCACTGACTGGTGGGACTGTGAAGACAGAGCAAGGGTCAAGGTTGACAGGTAGGCCAGGCACAGTGGCTCATGCTTGCAATTCCAGCACTCTGGGAGGCTGAAGTGGGAGGATAGCTTGAGCCCAGGAGTTCAACACCAGTCTGGACAATGCAGTGAGATCCTGTCTCTACAAAAACTTAAAAAAATTATCCAGGTACGGTGTCATGCACCTGTAGTCCTAGCTACTCAGGAGGCTGAGGCAGGAGGATGGCTCGAGCCCAGGAGGTTAAGACTGCAGTGAGCTGTGATAGCACCACTGCACTTCAGCCTGGGCGACACAGCAAGACCCTGTCTCAAAAAAAAAAAAAAGTTGAAGGTGTTAGGATGGTGGGGTCAGTCACTAAGACAGAAGGAAGATTCTGGTTATCTGCCACCTGTCCTCAGACACCCAGCACTGGACAGGTTCTCAGGATCCACAGGGATAAGATGGCACCATGTCCTCAACTATCCTACAGCAGCACTGTCTATGAGAACCTTCCGTGATGATGGAAATATTCTTGGTCTACACTGTCCCATATGGTAACCATACATCACATGACCACTGAGCACTTGGGTGGTACAACTGAGGAACTGAATTTTTGTGGGCGAAAGATTACCTAGGTGCCGAGGCAAGAGACTGAAGCCACAAACTGTTTCAGTATAATAAAGAAAATAGTTAAGAATAGTCATAATACAAATTAGATACAGAAATGATCATGAATAATTATCAATCATTATTATAAACATTATTAATCATTAGCTTTTAATATTACTCTGTGTTGCATTGCTAATATAACTTAGCAATAACCAGCAGGTATAGGGTCAGGTGCTGAAGGGACATTGTGAGAAGTGCCCTAGAAGGCAAGATGTGAGCCCTCTGCACACCCGCAAAAGGGCCACTTGAGGGCTCCTTCGTCAAGCAGTAATGCCAGTGTCTGGGAAGGCACGTGTTACTTAGCAGACCGTGAAAGGGAGTCTCCTTTCCTTGGAGGAGTCAGGAAACGCTCTACTCCACCAGCTTCTTGTGGGAGGCTGGATATTACCCAGGCCTGCCCGCAGTCATCTGGAGGCCTAAACCCTCCCTGTGGTGCTGTGCTTCAATGGTCATGCTCCTTGTCCACTTTCATGCTCCTCCCGTACTCCTGGCTCCTCTTTGAAGTTCGTAGTAGATAGCGGTAGAAAAAATAGTGAAAGTCTTAAAGTCTGCTTTCTTATGAGTGTATAGAAGAAAACGCTGACGTATGCTGCCTTGTCTCTCTGCTTCGGCTACCTAAATGGAAGGGCCCACTTTCCTATGATCACATGACTTGCTTCACCTTATCAATCACCTAAGACGACTCACCCTCCTTACCCTGCCCCCTTGCCTTGTATCCAATAAATAACAGCGCAGCCAAGCATTTGGGGCCACTACGGTCTCTGCGTCTAGGTGGTAGTGGTCCCCAGGGCCCAGCTCTCTTTTCTTCTATCTGTCTTGTGTCTTCATTTCTACGATCTCTCGTCTCCGCACACAAGGAGAAAAACCCACAGGCCCTGTAGGGCTGGACCCTACAGATTTTTAACTTTATTTAATTTTAATTACTTCAAATTTACCTTTAACCACATGTGGCTAATGGCTACTACAAACCTGTAGTGCCACTAAGAAGGTGAGTCTCACTAGCAGAGCAGTTGGCCACATGCAAATAGATGGTGGTGTTTAGATTTCTCTCCACATTTGCTAAACACTCCAGGAGGTCAACACTGTGTAAAAGGATTGGTTCATCTTTTTCTCCCTCAATAACCTTATAGAGTTAAATTACAATTTCCCAACTTTTTAGGGTAAGAAATTTCAGGGAAACTGAGTCACAGAAAGGGGTTTTTCTGTTTGTTTGGTTCATTGGTTGTGGTTTTTTACGACTTGCTAATACGTTACAAGGCCAGGATGAGAGCCCAGATCCAAAACCTGCCTGTTTTTCAGCCATACTAGGGTGGCAAAATGGCAACCTATGGTTCCCACAAGGTTCTTAAAAAATTTCTGAATTTGTTGCTAACATTTTAAGCCAGGGAATTTGACAGAAGAATCAAGATTTCCAGCTTCTTTCTTAAAATATGAAAGCTGGCCCAGGTACAGTGGCTCACACCTGTAACCCCAACACTGAGGCAGGAGAATCACTTGAGGCCAGGAGTTTGAGACTCATCTGGACAACATAGCAAGGCTCCTATCTGTACAAAAAAAAAATTTTTTTAATTAGCCAGGCATGGTGGCATGTGCCTAAAGTCCCAGCTACTCTAAAGGCTGAGGCAGGAAGACCACTTAAGCCAGGAGGTCAAGGTCGCAGTGAGCCATGATCTCATCACTGCACTCCAGGCTGGGCAAGAGTGAGACCCTGCCTCAAATAAGTGAAAGATCTGGCAATACTGGGCCATTTGCTGGTATGGCCATACTCAGCTGGAGTCAGAGAGCAGTGCAAAGGTATCCACTATGATGCCCATCCATCAGGCCTCCACAGGCACTGAGTTTGTGATCCCCGTGAACATTCCTGAAGGCAAGGACTGTGGCCTCAAACCATTTCTGTTCCCCAGTAGGGGCCAAACAGAAGTCACAAGACTTATTTTATTATTAATGAATAATTACTCATATGATACTCAATTATTTAAAGACTCTTTCCCTGGGCCAGGGCACTGGCCAGGGATATCCAGCCAGCCACTCACGCCTAATGCACCTCATGGTAGGAAATATCTCCTGCCTCCTCACAGGCCTGTGATGAGGGTCAAATGAGACAAAGATGAGAAAGTGCTTTTAAAGAAAACCTCAAATGTTTGACTTTATTTTTCTCCATTACCTGCATCAGGTCCCGTCATTCCCAAAACCCCTTAACAAAACATAAACTGAACACAGAAGGGGCTGGCCAAAGAGGGCAGGGCACACTGAGCCCTCGCTCTGTGCCTGGCACTACACTGTTTCACATCCATTATTTCATGTAGTCCTTATGACAGTATTATTCTTATCCCCATTTCACAGCCCAGAAACCGTGGCTCAAAAAGGGGAAATGACTGGCCCAAGAACACGGTGCCAGGCAGTCTGATGCCAAAGTGGGTTCCCAATATCTCTATACTAGAAAAGTAAAAACGCACACGCCTCCTTCCTCGCAAGTATTAAAGTAAACTAAAATGGAGACCAACCATGAATAATTCCTGAGCAGACAAAACCGATCAGGTATCCTTAGTGACCTAAATCTTGCTTAAACTGCAAACAGCAAAATTTAACTTGGGTCATATCTGATAAATGCTTATGTTAGAGAGAAATAAAACTTAACTCCAGCCAATGATAAGCAAGCATAAGCAGTCAACTAACAGATCTTTAAAAAAAAAAAAAAAAGGCAATTTTGTAACTGCAAACCAATCAAATAATTTCGTTATTTTGCTTCCACATTTTCCCAACAAATACTTGCCTCTGACCTTTTGTCATTACAACACTAAACCTCTTTCAGTCTGGTGTTCTCCGATTCATGAACTGTTTCTTATTCAAAGTTTTCAAGATGGGTCTCACATTTTTCCTTTACACAAGAAACACAAGCACTAACGGTGGACGCTGACTGAGTATGGCGTGGAATCGCTTTAGCGAACACCCGACTAAGAGGTGTTTGGGATTCTTAGTCTCCGCCGAGGGGTTCGAAGCCACAGGGAAAGCTAGGCTCCCGCACAATGGCTCCTCGAGGGGCGTGGGGACTCGGCCGTGCAGCGCGGGGCCAGGGAGCCAGGGGCGGGGGCGCACCTGGATGTCCTCGATCATGTGGGGCTTGAAGAGCTCGCGGCTCAGCAGGGCGTCCCAGAGCTGGTCCACCTGCAGCTCCTCCACCAGCCGCAGCCGGCACCGCCACAGGAGCCGCCGGTCCGCTTCATCCATGGCGAAAAGCTTCAGTCTGCTTCCGGGCCTCGGCCGCCCGCCCCAGTCCCCAGGACCCGCCCCACTCCCCAGGGCCCGCCCCCGCGTCACTGCCCAGGGTCAGTCTTCGCTCCACCGCCTCAGGACTCATCTCCAATGCCTCACCCCGCCCCCAGGAGTCGCGCTTGCGTCACCTCCCCGCCCTCAGGACAACCCTCCGCGCCTCGCCCTGCCCCCAGGGTCAACTCTCGGGTAACCGCCCCGCCCCAGAACCCGCCCCGCGTCACCGCTCCGCCCCAGAACCCGCCCCCACGTCCCCGCACCGCCCCCACGTCACCGTCCCGCCCCCAGGACCCATGTGCAAGGCCTCGCCCCGCCCCAAGGATTCGCTTTTGCGTCCCCGCCCCGCCGTCAGAACGCACCTCCGCGCCTCGCCCTGCCCCCAGGGTCAATTCTCGGGTCACGGCCCCGCCCCTGAACTTGCCCCCGCGTCACCGCCCAGTGCCCGGGACTCGTCTCTAAGGCCTCACCCCGCCCCCAGGTTCGCAATTGCGTCTCGCCCCGCCCTCAGGACGCACCTCAGCGCCTCGCCCCGACCCCAGAATCCATCCCGCGCCACCGCCACGCCACCGCCACGCCCCCAATGTCAATGTTGCGCCACCGCCCCGCCCCCAACGCCAAGCCTCGCGCCACCGCCCGGCCTCCAAGAGCCAACCCCCTCCCCTCGCTCAACCCTCAGAATCGTCCTTGCGTCACCGCAGCGCCTCGGACTCCAGCTCGCACCCTCGCCCCGCCCCCAACGTCAATCCTCAGCCCCAGGATCCAATCTCCTGTCACCGCCCCGCCCCAAAGGCGGCACCTCCGCACCTCGCACGGCTCCCAGGGCCCAGCCCCGCCCCCGCGTCACCGCCCCCCTCGGGGCGCAGGTGCCCGTTTGCAATTGTGGCACCAGTTCCCGGTCCACCGAGGGCCCCTCGCCAGAATTCACTACGGCCCCGCTTTTACAGAGACTCGGAGAGAGTCGTCACACTTCCAGAAAGAGGGAAACCATGAGTGGAGCCACGGTCTGCCCCACCCCGTTCAACCTCCTCCGGGGCATGGATTCCCCTTAGCCTCCTCCTCCACCCCAAGAAAAACCATAAGCTCCCCTCACCGCCCCTGTGCCCAGATCGCAGTTGACTGTTCCAAACTCGAGTGTCTGATCCAACCAAGCCCACCTTACACAGTCTTCCATTCCCTCTTCCCTCCCTCCCACCCTAACACCTCCCACACAGAAAAAAAACTGGCAGAAATCTAGTCCCTCTAAACTCCCGTCGTTTTGAACGGTTCATTTTCACATTTCAAAAATAATCGTTTCTGTTTACTGAGCATTTGCTAAGTCCCAGGCATCGTGCTAGCCACTTTTCATGCTTATCTCATTTATTCTTAACTACAATCCTGCCAGTTTTACAGATGTAGACCCTAGGGTTCAGGGAAACGAATGTTTAAGGACACATGGGCAGTAAGCGGCCGAGGCAGGCAGGATTGAAACCCGAAACCTGACTCGACAAGCCACACTTTTAAAATCCAAGAGTCCACCTTAGAATATAATCGCTTGAGCAGCAAAACCTCAGCCCCATTCGTTCACTTATTCTCCGAATTTTTTTTTTTTTTTTTTTTTTTTTTGAGACGGAGTCTCGCTTTGTTGCCCAGGCTGGAGTGCAGTGGCGCGATCTCGGCTCACTGCAAGCTCCGCCTCCAGGGTTTACTCCATTCTCCTGCCTCAGCCTCCCAAGTAGCTGGGACTACAGGCGCTCGCCACCTCGCCCGGCTAGTTTTTTTGTATTTTTTAGTAGAGACGGGGTTTCACCGTGTTAGCCAGGATGGTCTCGATCTCCTGACCTCGTGATCCGCCCGTCTCGGCCTCCCAAAGTGCTGGAATTACAGGCTTGAGCCACTGCGCCTGGTCTTTCCGAATATTTATTGAGGCTGTAGTCAAACACTGAGAACATGGAGGTGAACAAAACAAAATCCCTGCTTTTAGAGTTTACATTCCAGTGGAAGGATCAGGTGATAAACCATATAAATAAATAAAAGACATAGTATGTTAGTGATAAATGCAAAGAGAAGAAAATAAAAACAGGGCAGAGAGATGAACGCTCTTTATATCCCCAAGGGATCTATCTCATTGGCTCAAAGAAAGTTTCCCTCACTCACCTGTGCCTTATCCCTCTCCCAACCCCCAGCGCCCTTTCCCCGTGCTTAAGGCAGAGACCGGTACATTCTTGGGTGGAGCTCGCCTTTCGGTAAACGGGATTAGGAGTCCTGGATTCTCTCAACTCAAAAAAAAAAATCAGTAAACAAAAATAAAAGGAATCCTGGATTCTAGGCCTTGGGCAAATCCCTGCCCCTCTCTGGACCTCAGTCTCCTTATCAGTATTGGAGGAGTTGGAGAGTTAAAGAATCCTTAGGGTCCCTTCCAATCTGACGCTCTAGGATTCTATGAATAGGGTTAAAGAGAATAGGGACCAGAGATTGCGTCCCCATCCTAGCAACTGTTGCTAGACGAGGGCCATCTCCCGGTAGCAGCGGAAACACCTTCCTGGATAGAGGAGGGCCTTCTGGCATCCCATCATGCATAGCGACTTCGCCTCGCTAGGAGGCACGTTTTGGCCTCTTTGGTCACGATCAACCCTTTGGAAGCAACCAAAGAGCGCCCCTGGTTCCTATAGCAACCGCCCCAGGTCCACGCGTAGACGGCGAGTGGCAAGGGTCAAATAGATTCGCCAAGTAGAAACCCTCGACCTGTTCTGTCCTCGCCTTCAGTGCGATGGACCTTTAAGCGTCACGTGACTCCCCTCGGACTTGTCCCCGCCTCTTTCCCCTCCCCAGGCCCCGGCGAGCGCTGTTGTGGACGGGAAGCTCCCGGCCCGGCGAACTAACTGGAGCACGGACGCTGCAGCCGGTTGGGCCGGTGTACTTTCCCGGTAACTCCTTCCCGGCGTGACGCGCGGAACCGCGGACGCGGCGGGGCCAGGTCGACTCAGGGATTTCCCGTCAGTTCCTTCTTGTTTCCAGTCACTGCTGGGCCCGGGGGGAGCCGGGAGCCAACAGGGCCGGGCCCTGGGCTCTCGGAGGGCGGCGGGGGAGGGGGTTGTCTCCTGCAGGGTTGCGACCTCCGGCGGGAGCGCGAGGCGGGTTTTAGACCTGGAGCTTGTCTCTGGGAGCCTCTTCCTGGTCCTGGAGATGCTACCCAGAGGGTTGGCAGCCTACCTGTTGGGCAGGTGTTTGCTGCTCCGAGGTCGGCGCCGTCTATCTCGCATGTCAGCGAAAGAACTTCCCAGACCGCCGCCACTCGGGCCCTCTAACTGGAAGGAACTGACACAGTTAAATAAGGCAGCGGTCGTACTGCATGGTAGAAATAATAGCACTAACGACCATTTATTGACTGTTGACTCTGGGCTCAGTAAACCCTTGAGATGCATTTAGTCCCCACATGATGATCCTTCAAGGTAGTAGTATTCATTCCGATTTTTGAATAAGGACGCTGATGCTTAGTAAGTTTAAATAATTTGCCCAAGGTAATAAAGTAGTGGAGAGTAGATCCCAGCCTTCAACCCGTATGCTTAACCAGTAGCTACATCGCCTTCACGTGTTTTGTAGGCTATAATAGGTTGCCTTAACAAAGAAGAAACTGGTTTGTTTTAGGATTTTATTCAGCACGTATGCAATTTTAAACATTGATCATCAGATTAGTCAATTTTGTGAGGACCCCCAGGCGGCATTAAACTTGCACTTACGGAAATCTACCACTGTTATAGCTTTGCCCCTCTTCAGTAAGGTGTCACAGTAGACAGTTGAACCTTAAAACTGTATTAGCTTATGAGAAATCAAGATAAATTGAGAAAAACATCGTAGGGTATAACAGCGATCATAATTGTGGAGTATAAATATCCACAATTCCAGCACTACCCTGTTCATTAACCAGCCAGGATTATTTCCAAAATTCACAATGAATTAAGTCACTGTATTCACCACAGATGGAGCTTAAAACTTTTAAAGACCACGTCTGCTGTTTGGTCTTTGCCATTAATTCTTCTTCACATGGAAAACTGAATTTTTTTCTTGCCACTTTTTCTCATCTGAGGTTTCCATTAATAATGACCATATTGGCCGGCGCGATGGCTCACGCCTGTAATCCCAACAATTTGGGAGCCGAGACAGGTGGATCACCTGAGGTCAGGAGTTCAAAACCAGCCTGGCCAATATGGTGAAACCCCGTCTCTACTAAAAATACAAAAAATTAGCTAAGCATGGTGGCGCATGCCTGTAATCCCAGCTACTCGGGAGGCTGAGATAGGAGAACTGCTTGAACCTGGGAGGCGGAGGTTGCGGTGAACGGAGATCCCGCCATTGCACTCCAGCCTGGGTAACAGTGAAACTCCGTCTAAAAAAAAAAAAAAAAGGACCATATTGCTAATGATTAAAGAGCAGCTTCTCATATTCTTATTTGAATGGGTGTGGTGAGAAAGAACAGAATTGAGGTATACTGCGTTTTAACTACACAGTTTTTTTAGTGTTTCACCTCTGTATTTGTACTTATTTAATGCCCAAGAATGCCACAACTATCTCATTTTGTAGTTTCGTGCATGGTAAATCTTGTAGTTTCATGAGTTTGTTTAACATGTACTCGGTGAAGTATTCTTAAACCATTTATTTTCTTTATTCTTATCAGAATAAATGAAATCATGTATTTGAGAGGTAGTCGCCCTGATTATCCTATTTAGGTTTCCTCACATTTAGGTATTGTTTCTGCATCCCATTCATTTTCATTCATTTCTAAAGCTTTTCTAGTCCAAGTATTCTGGAGAGTTGCTATTCTTATTACTCAGCTTTTCATCTGTAATAGTTCCTATTTGTGATACTCAAAAGTAGTAGTGAGGTTTTTGATTTTAAGATACAGTTCAACAGCTTGACACTTTTCTGCAAAATACCTTTGGTTTGTTTTGTTTTTCATCTATATATCTTGTACCTTTACCTAAAAAGCAAGACTGTCCAGGTTTCTGCCACTGAAACTCATTGCCTCTTCAATCATTTCAGCTCTGGAAAGGAAGAGAAATGGAAGTGAGAAAGTTGAGCATTTCCTGGCAGTTCTTGATAGTTCTGGTTCTGATCCTGCAAATTCTGTCTGCGTTGGATTTTGACCCATACAGAGTCCTAGGGGTCAGCCGAACAGCCAGTCAGGCTGATATTAAAAAGGCTTATAAGAAGCTCGCCCGGGAATGGTAGGTGAAACAAAGAAATAGAGATTTAACGTAAGCTAAACAGTCTTAGCAGGGATGAAGTCTAAATTATGACTAGCTTTTATTTGTCTCTGTTTCTATGTTCAATATATATATCTGTCTAAAATATTTTATGCAGGAGAGCTAATGTTCATGTTCTTTAATTGTTAGTGATAAGATGCAAAGCCTACGTTTACTCTGAAAATCCCTTTTAGGAATACTTTGACTTAAAGAATTGCCCTAGATATTGTTAGCATATTTAATGTTAAAGTAAGAAACTTTAATTTTAAAAAATGTATATATAGTCAGTAATGGATATGCTACCCTTCCCATGATACATTATTCATAAAGTAACTTTGTGAGTGTAATTGCTAAACAGGAATATTATACAACCCTATTCTCTAAATTATTAATTTCTACGCTTTGAAAAAAAGTTTAGAGTAATAGCCTTTTGCCTCCAAAAAAGAAAAATTCAGAAACCAAGTATAGTTGTCTCTTGATATCCGTGAGGTCTTGGTTCCAGGATCCCCAGGGATACCAAAGTCCATGGATGCTCAAGTCCCTATATAAAATAGCACAGTATCTGCATGTAATCTATGCATATCCTTTCATATACTTTAAATCATCTCTAGCTTACTTATAATACCTAATACAATGTAACTGCTGTGCAAATGGTTGTTATACTGTTATTGTTTAAGGAATAATGACAAGAAAAAAGTCTGTACGTGTTCAGTACAGATGCAATTTTTTAAAAATATTTTTGAATATTTCAAAATAGAAAATACTGTGTTTTGGTTGGTGGAATCCATGGGTGTGAAACCAACAGATATACAGGGCTGACTATATATTACTTTAAAAAAAATTGACCTGGCATGGTGGCTCGTGTTTGTAATCCTGGCACTTTGGGAGGCTGAGGTGGGAGGATCTCTTGAGCCCAGGAGTTTGACACCAGCCTGGGCAACATAGTGATACCCCATCTCTACGAAAAAAAAAAAAAAAAGGTGGGCCGGGCGCGGTGGCTCAAGCCTGTAATCCCAGCACTTTGGGAGGCCGAGACGGGCGGATCA